>NC_090309.1:28428383-28744454 GCF_039906515.1 Pseudorca crassidens
AGAATGACCGTAAAACTAGTGTTCTTTGGATCACTATTTAGAGGAAAAATCTGGTTTAAAACTGAGATCTTAATTGATAATCTAATGCCATCAATCTGCAAAGTTGCCTTCATTAGTAGGGTTTTTTCTTTCTTTTTTTTGGTTACAGTTGCTGGACTTAAAATGTAGCTGATATAATGTAAACCATTTCAAAAAGGTCAAATGTATGATGTCACATGTTCTCTAGCATCAAATCCATTTCACTAAGTCTAAAATAATCTCTTTCAAGAGACGCAATATTTTTTTAACCCTGGAAGGTTCGGTTCTAACCTTAAAATAACTTAAAGACACTTTTCAAAACTAAACTAAAAATTGAAAAAATAAATAATAAGTAGAAAAAGGCAAGAGCTAAAGTAAGAGACATTTTCACTGGCCATTAAAAAAATTCTCTTCTTAAATCTGATTTTTAAAAATTAATAGAAAAGACTGGCAATTAACTTATTTTCCCTGGTGACTACTGCCTGTTTGGGGTGATACAAACATTTACCTAGATAACTGTGATTTAGGAGTAATAAGAATTATATTTTTGGTCTGCGTCCCAGTTTCTGCCACGGAGTTTCTAAAACCCTTGGGATTTCCTATGTGATGAGATGATAATGGTGTCTTTTGTTATGTTAACAAGGTGATCTTCCAAAAGCACCTAAGGATGGGAGCAGGCAGCCTGTCGCGAGCCAACCTTGTGACTAGAGGTTGGAACTTTCAGTCCCACCCCCTTGCCCTCAGGGCAGGGAAGAGCCACTCAAGATTGAGCTCAATCGCCCAGGGCCAATGAGTTATTCAGTCACACCTGTGTACTGAAGCCTCCATAAACCCCCAAGGACAGGGTTCAGGGAGCTTCCCAGTTGGTGAGCACATGGAGAATTGGGGAGAGTGGGCTTCCATGCTTTCTCCCCATACCTCATCCTATACATGTTTTCTACCTGGCTGTCGCTGAGTTTTATCATTTTATAATACACCGGTTAATCTAGTTAATAGAATATTTCTGTGAGTTCTATGAGTCACTTGAGCAAATTAATTAAAGCTAAGAAGGGGATCGTTGGAACCTCTGATCTGTGGCACAAGGGTCAGAAGCACAGGTGACAACATATACTTGGTGACTGGCACCTGAAGTGTGTGTGTGCATTCCTGCTGGACTGAGTGGGCCCTTAACATGTGAGATCTGATGCTATCTACAGGTAGATAGTGCCAGAATTGAGTTGAATTATAGGACACCCAGCCGTTTGAGCACTGCTACGCTCTCTCATTGGAAATGGGGTGCTCAGGACCACTTAATGCTTTCCAGGCTCTGGCTTCTGTGAATTCATGACAACAGTAACCTCTGAAACATACACATGTACCTTTGCCACAAAAAACTTCGGATAGACACGTAAGAAATTAATAAAAGTTGCTAAGAAAAGGGGTAAGGGACCTAACGTTGGTTGGATGAGGGGCAAAAATATTCCAGAAGCTATTACTACTACTATTTATCTTTTGATAGTATGTGATTTTTAAATATGTGATAATGTTAGACCTTCGCGGTCTCCTAGGAGTTTCGACTCGCCCAGGAAACAACAAGAGTCGGAAGCTGATGCAAAACGCAAGAGGTTTATTGAAGGCCGGTGCACCGGGGTTCCTTGGTCCTCACGCAGGAGGCCGGAGAAGGAACCCCCCCAGGGCGTGAACATGTACTTTTATAGGTCTCAATTTCCTGTTATGCAAAGTGTGGATTCAATTGTGATTTTTAATGATAGGTTCTTAGCCTCTGTTCGGACCAGAGAGGGAACCTGTCCCAGGCTTCCTGATTGGTTCTTTGACAGATACCTTTTTTACATTTTGTTTATCTCCCTCCTTCTCGGAAGGGGGCCGGACATCCTGGAAATTCACCCATTGTCTAAGAAGCCCCTATTGTCTGGAGAGTTCTTAATCATTAGCTGGAACAGTGTCCCTCGAGTCCCACATTTCCCCCTTTTTCTTGTGACTATTGATTCCAATCATGGAATCTCAATCTTCTGTTCGTAAACTTTGGTACTGTTGTCTTAGCATTAGAACTTGTACAGTACTGATACGTTCTCTAATAAATGTTATCAAGCGATTTAGAATACATGGTCCAAAAGTTAAAATCAACAATAAAACAATAAGAGGTCCCAACAGAGTAGAGATTAAGGTGGTAAACCAGGGGGACTTATCAAACCATGATTGAAACCATCCTTTTTCGTTTTCTCTCTCCCTTTGCCTTTTATCTAAGCGTTCCCTTAGTTTATCCATGGTTTTGGTAATGGTTCCTGAATGATCAATATAAAAGCAACATTCTTCTTTTAGAGCGGCGCATAATCCCCCTTCCTTAAGAAACAGCAAATCTAGGCCTCTTCTATTCTGCAACACCACTTCTGAAAGTGAGGTGAGTGATTCCTTTAGTTGAGTTATGGAACTTTCTAATGCTCGAAGATCGATGTCTACAGCCTGTCTTAAACTTGCATAATACTGGGGTTGTTGTATGAGGGCTGTGGTTCCTGTTCCTATCCCAGCAGTTATTCCTAGTCCTAGGAGCATGGCCAACATGAGGGTTATAGGTTCTCTTTTCCATCTTTTTCTTCCCTCGTATTCATCTAGAAAGGATGAATCCGAATGATAGATAAGTCTAGGAACTAATTGCACTAGTACACAAAAATCAGCTGAAGTGTTGAGAACTTCCAGAGAAACACAAGGGGTTAGCCCCGTGTTACATGCCCACCATCCATCTTGGGGAGGTACAAGATATCCCGAGCCTGAAGGGAGGCTAAAATCATGACAAAGGTGTCGATGGGACTGGGGAGGTGCTCCTACACAAGTACCATTTCCAAAAACCGAAGACAGAGTTAATTTACTGTTCCCTTCCTGTTTCCATCGACAATGGTCCGGGGAGCTGACATTAGTATAATTAGAACTATATCCTATAGCATCATAGTAAGGGGGAGGGGCAGCATAACAAAGCCAACATGATTTTGTAGCCTCCGGGTTTGTAGCATTAAGGACCGTAAAAGCTGCCTGCACCAAAGAAAGCATTCTATCCTGGGGGGTTCCGGGCTTAATCGTTGTCTCTTTCAGCCCAGAGGTCCCATTATTTTTAGGGGCTGGGGGTAACGGGGGGGGGGGGGCCAAGTACAGGGTTTGGGCCTATCGACACAGGAGCGGGAGTCTCAATTTTTAGCTTAAGGGTCATCAATATTCCCAAATCATATCCATTCTTGTAAAATCTAATGCCCCATGAATGGCCATTTATCCATTCTTTATCTCTTTTTCCAGGATTACTAAAGGAAATTTTCAGGGGGTGGCACCATCCTGAACATTCGGGGGCGACAGATTGGGGACCCCTATAAGAAGTATGAGTATAGTTGGTTGTTACTGTAATAAAATCCCAAGTTGAGGTGGGTCTCCAATAAGTATCTCCTGTGGTTTCAGATCCCCAGTTTTGGCAATAAAAATTTTCGGTTCCCCCACATTTATAATTCAGGGATCGGGGGCGATGGAACCCGGGGCATACATAGAAGGAGAGGGTTCTGAGCCAACTTCTTCGGACCTGATTTTTACAACCCTCTCCAGAGTAATCAGCTCTAGTTAGAAGTTCGGACGGAGCATTATGCTGATCATAATAACCCTCTAGATCCCAATAGGGAGCTCCTATGGCCAGTTTACAGACATCAGGAAAAAGGTCTGGCCACCAGGTCCAGGGAGGTGCAGTATGGCTAATGGACCAGGTTACATCTCCAGTTTGAGAAATTACCTGCCAAGTTAGACGTTGGGGCAGGTGAGGGCTAAAATCACTTACAGTCAGTAAAGGCAGTAAAATCAAAATTATAAGTCTTAGGTTCGTACAAGCTTGAGTTTGAGCGGGTTGTCGGTTCTTTGGGCCCGCCGTCCTGATGATGCCGTCGCTGGTGCAGCTTTCACGTGTGAAGCATGAATCCAGGCAGCGATGCCATCCACTTTTATGGCCGTTGGGGTGGTGAGGAGGACGGTGTATGGTCCTTTCCATCGAGGTTCCAACGTCTGGGTTCGATGCCGACGGACGTATACGGAGTCTCCGACTTGGAAAAGATGAGTTTCTCCCGGTGTTCCCGGTTGGTAGGCCTCGGCGAGTTGGGACCATATCTCCTTTTGGACCAGTTGGAGTCCCAATAGCCTAGCATACAAGTCAGTGTTATTTTGACAGTCTGGTTTTATTTCTTCTCCTAAGGTGAGAAGGGGAGGTGGGGCCCCGTATAGCACCTCAAAAGGAGTAAGATCGTACCGGGAAGGTGTATTCCTAACCCGAAACAGGGCTAAAGGAAGGAGCACCGTCCAATCTGTACCGCCAGTCTCCAAGGACAATTTAGTTAGGGTCTCTTTTAGAGTTCTATTCATTCTTTCTACCTGACCTGAACTCTGGGGTCTATACGCACAATGTAATTTCCAATCAGTCCCCAAATATCTGGCCACATCCTGACTTACCTGGGCGACGAAGGCCGGACCATTGTCGGACCCTATTACCTTTGGCGCCCCAAATCGAGGAAAAATTTCTTCTAGGATCTTTTCGGCTACCACAGCAGCTGTTTCTTTCTTCGTTGGGAAGGCTTCTATCCATCCTGAAAAAGTGTCTACAAAAACTAAAAGGTATTTATTACCGTACCTTCCAGGACGTACTTCGGTAAAGTCCACCTCCCAGTAAGTTCCTGGGCGGTCTCCCCTGAGCCTTTTTCCAATTTCAAGTTTTCCCTTGTGAGCATTTACCTGTTGACATGGAACACATTCCTGTACAATCTGTTCAGCTAATTTCGTCAATCCAGGGGTTCCGTACCCGGTTTTATGTAACAGGGATATCATTTTTTTAGTCCCCAGATGTGTCCATCTATGAATCTGTTGTAACGTGGATTCTGCTTGCTGAGGGGACAAAGTTCCTTTTGTTGTGGCCGGGATGATTTCCTCGTCGCGGCCTGGTTTTTCAGGAACTTTATCTGACAGTCCTAAAATGACTTCTCCCGATGCTATTTCTCGGGCCACTTGGTCAGCCATATTATTACCCCTGGTTATTGGGGTATTGTCTTTCTGGTGTCCAGGGCAGTGAATGATGCTAACTTTAGTGGGAAGCATGAGTGCAGCCAATAGAGCCACAATTTCGTCTTTGTTTTTAATTTCTCTGCCACTTGAGGTTAGCAACCCTCTCTGTTGGTAGATGGCACCGTGGATATGAGCGGTAGCAAATGCATATCTACTGTCCGTGTAGATGTTTACCTTTTTATTCTCTGCCATCTCCAATGCCCTTGTCATGGCAATTAATTCAGCTCGTTGGGCTGAGGTCCCTTGTGGTAGCGCAGCTGCCCAGATGACTTGTTTTCCGTCTACCACGGCTGCTCCAGCTTGACGCTTACCTCCTTCCAGGAAACTGCTCCCATCAGTAAACCAAGTAAAATCAGCATCAGGAAGGGGTAGGTCCGTCAGATCAGGTCTACTACCGTGTGCTGCAGCCAACACTTCCTGACAATCATGGATGATGGTGGAGCCTTCTAAATCGGGATCAGGTAGCAAGGTAGCTGGATTGAGTCCTGTGGCTGGAGCAAACTTGATGCGATCTGAGTTTAGCAACAGGGTTTGGTAATGGGTCATCCTGGTATTAGTTAGCCACCTACCCGGTGGTTGACGGATTACATTCTCCAGGGCATGAGGAGCTGTTATCGTTAGATTTTGTCCTAAAGTTAGTTTGTCAGCATCTTTGACCAGGGCGGCTACTGCAGCGATTATCTTTAAACAGGTGGGCCATCCTGATGCCACAGGGTCCAATTTTTTTTGACAAATAAGCAACTGGGCGATTCCAGGGACCCAATTTCTGAGTCAATACTCCTTTTGCAATGCCCTTATTTTCGGCCACATATAAATGAAAAGGTTTGGTTACATCTGGCAGTCCTAGGGCTGGAGCTGAAAGTAAAGCTCGTTTGATTTGGTCAAAAGCCCGTTGTTCCTTTTCGCCCCAAACGAAAGGAGTGCTGTTTTTGGTTAGGGGGTACAATGGGGCCGCCAGCTCAGCAAACCCTGGAATCCATAGTCTACAGAATCCAGCCGTCCCCAAAAATTCTCTAACCTGCCTGGCGTTTTTGGGAGCCGGAATTTGGGCCACCGTATCCTTTCTGCTCTCCGTGAGCCATCTTTGTCCCCCTTTTAACAGGTACCCCAGGTAACTGACCTGTTGTTGGCATATTTGTGCTTTCTTGGCTGAGGCTCTATATCCCAGGGTTCCGAGCTCTGTTAACAGTTTTTCAGTTCCCTTGATACAATCTTCCTGGGTTTCAGCAGCTAATAAGGTGTCATCAACATATTGAAGTAGCGTTACCTGTGGATTTGATTCTCTATATGACGCTAAATCCTGATGAAGAGCTTCATCGAAGATGGTAGGGGAGTTCTTAAATCCCTGAGGTAAACGAGTCCATGTCAGTTGGCCAGATATCCCTGATGCTGGGTCCTTCCATTTGAAGGCAAAGTAGGGCTGGCTGAGGGGAGAAAGTCTTAGGCAGAAAAAAGCATCCTTAAGGTCCAAAACAGTATACCATGTATGTTGGGGCGGAAGAGTGCTTAAGAGATTATAAGGATTTGGTACTGTGGGGTGGAGGTCCGCCACTCGTTTATTTACCTCACGCAGGTCTTGTACTGGTCGATAATCATTAGTTCCCGGTTTCTTAACTGGCAGGAGAGGGGTATTCCACGCGGATTGACATCTTACCAGAATACCCAATTCCAGCAACCTCTGTATGTGAGGACGGATGCCGTCTTTGGCTTCCTTACTCATGGGGTATTGACGAACCGTTATTGGGGTGGCAGTTGCCTTGAGTTCCACTAGTACTGGGGGCCGATTTTTAGCCATCCCCATACCGGCGGTTTCTGTCCAGGCTTGCGGGAACCGAGTTATCCAGTCTGTGACATTAACTCATGGAGATGAAGGTTTTTCATATAATTTATATTCATCTTCCAATCTCATAGTCAATATTTGGAGTAATCTTCCCTTACTGTCAGTTATGGTGGGACCTTCCGGTTGGAAGTGGATTTGAGCCCCCACTTTGGAGAGCAAGTCTCTTCCCAGCAAAGGATAGGGGCATTCCGGAATAATCAAAAATGAATGGGTTACTCGTCCAATCCCAAGATCTACTGTCCTTCGTGTGGTCCATGAATATTGTTTATTCCCAGTGGCTCCTTGTACCCATGACCTTTTAGCTGAGATAGGACCTTTTGAGTGGAGAAGGACAGAGTGCTGGGCTCCGGTATCTACCAAAAATTGAACAGGTTCCCCCTCCACTTTAAGAGTTACCCGGGGCTCGGGGAGAGGGTTCGAGCCCTGACTTTCCTAGTCTTCTTCTTCCAATGTTAAGATTTTGTTTCTGGTTGGCCTTCCTCCATTCTTTTTCTTAGGGCATTCTCTCGCCCAATGTCCTTTTTCTTTACAGTAGGCACATTGGTCCTTGTCTAATGGCCGCCTTCTGTCTGCCGTTCGCCCTTCCTGCCTATTTCTATCCCCTATATTTCTTCCTCCAACCGCAGTGGCCAGTATCTTACTTAAATTCCTCTCCTGTCTCTTATCCCGTCTTATTTCATGGGCTTCCTGCTCTTTCTGCTTTCTTTCTTCCTTCTCTTCCTCTGTTTCTCTTTTGTTATATACTTTATCTGCCTCTTTTACTAACTTCTGAAGCGAAAATCCCTGCAAGCCATCTAGCCTCTGTAATTTCTCCTTAATATCAGGGGCCGCTTGATCTATGAAAGCCATTGCTATAGTAGCCCTATGTTCCTCCGAAGTTGGATCATAAGGGGTAAAGCGTCTAAAGGCTTCCATTAAACGTTCCAGGAACACAGTTGGCGATTCCTGGGGCCCCTGAGTTACTTCCCTTACCTTAGCCAAATTAGTGGGCCGTCTGGCCGCTCCATGGAGACCCGCCACCAGAGCCTGGCGATACATTTTCAGGCGCTCCCTACCTTCCGGGGCATTGAAATCCCAGTTTGGCCTGACGAGTGGGAAACCAGCATCAATCTCGTTAGGCAGCTGGGTAGGTTGCCCATTGGCGCCTAATACATTTTTTTTGGCTTCTAAAAGAACCCGTTGCCTCTCCTCAGTCGTTAGGAGAGTCTGAAGCAGCTGCTGACAATCATCCCATGTGGGCTGGTGGGAGAAAACAAGAGATTCTATTAAAGCGGTAAGGGCCTGTGGATTTTCGGAAAAAGTTGGGTTATGCATTTTCCAATTATAAAGATCTGCAGAGGAAAAGGGCCAATATTGGAGAGGTCTATTCCCTTGGCCATCGGGGGGGCCATATTCTCTAAGAGGTAGGGCAGTGGAGTCCGGGGAGATAGCCCTCCGGCTCCTAGTGCCCGCTGAGGGACCCTTTCTTCTTCCATCATGGATGGTCCCCTTGGTGCCGAGGGCAGTGGAGCTGGGGGACCTCTAGGTGGTAGGGGATTTGGGGCCGGAGGATAAGGGGGTGGGGAATCCAAAAGAAGCAAATCGGACTGCGGGTCAGGATAAATCGCTTTCGGTGGATCTGGGGCGCCGGGTAGCTTTTCCGTGTTGGGGTTTTTCTTTAGGGCTAATATCTCCGACGCTGCTGATGTGTGCGCGGACGTACCTGTTGAGGAAACAAAGGGTCGGACCCACGGAGGTGGGGAGAGAATTAAATCTTCCCAGACCAAGACATATGGTACTTGGTCTGGATGTCCGTGGGGTCCTATATTAAATATCTTAGACTTCAGCAACCTAATCTTGTCTAATAAAAAGGATCCTTCAGGGGGCCATCCTATCTGAAATGTTGGCCATTCAGAGGCACACAAAGTCTGCCACTTTCCTTTCTTCACCTCTACCGAAAAATTATGGGCTCTGGCCCGACCTTCGGTCCAATGGCTTAGGGTAAGGGAAAGAGGAGTCGTCATAGCTTGTCCCATTGTCGTCCGTCAGAGAAGAAGAATAGACCACAATACAGAAACAGTTAAAACTCCACGAAACACATATACGTATGGGCCACCGCGAGCTCGCTTCAAAACCGAAACCTCTTCAGATGGCGGTTATCACAAAGGGAACTGCCGAAACCGAGTGAAGGGGAAACAGAGTTTGCCTCTCCTTCCAGATGAGCCACCAGGGCGTCCCCTAGGGCTCATGGACGCCGGCTATTAGCACGTCTGCCTAGCCAGAGGTCCGATACAGATTCCACAATAAGCCGATTCTTACGGCCTTCCTCCGATAATGGCCCACAAAGAACAAGGGACAAACAGACAATCAAGCTCGAGCTTACCTGGTACCTCCAACTCCCGATGTTCTCGTGGTCCGGGGCGAGTGGAATCCCGGACGAGCCCCCAAATGTTAGACCTTCGCGGTCTCCTAGGAGTTTCGACTCGCCCAGGAAACAACAAGAGTCGGAAGCTGATGCAAAACGCAAGAGGTTTATTGAAGGCCGGTGCACCGGGGTTCCTTGGTCCTCACGCAGGAGGCCGGAGAAGGAACCCCCCCAGGGCGTGAACATGTACTTTTATAGGTCTCAATTTCCTGTTATGCAAAGTGTGGATTCAATTGTGATTTTTAATGATAGGTTCTTAGCCTCTGTTCGGACCAGAGAGGGAACCTGTCCCAGGCTTCCTGATTGGTTCTTTGACAGATACCTTTTTTACATTTTGTTTATCTCCCTCCTTCTCGGAAGGGGGCCGGACATCCTGGAAATTCACCCATTGTCTAAGAAGCCCCTATTGTCTGGAGAGTTCTTAATCATTAGCTGGAACAATGTCCCTCGAGTCCCACAATCTCATTAGATTTTCCAAATACAAATAAACAAGATAATTATCATTTTTTAAAAAAAAGGCTGAAGAAAATGTAGTTTTATATACTTCAGAAAAAAGAAAATTGAGGGAGGATTTGATTATAGCGTTCAATAGGCCAAGAAATGTGAATAAAGAAAGAATTACTATAAAGGGGCCAGAAAAATGATTTAGGAGACAAGACTCTAGGAGACACTTTCTGATAAGCAGAGCAGTAACTCTTGCCCATTTCCTTTGTTTTTGGCCACGAATGGTTAAAGGCTCCTGTGAGAGGGCTACAAGGGGACTAGTGTCCACATCAAGTGGATAGCTTAGATCCTGATACCAGCTACTGGAAATTATCCAGGGCCCAGGAAAGAAGTACTGGTAAGCTGCAGTCGCCAGCACGGTGCTTGGTAGATGTAAATATTTGTGGGTCTGCTAAATTAACGGTAAGACTATAATTCATAATATCTTGCACACAAACTAGATTGGTAAGTTTTCAGTGGATGACTTTATTACCATTCCGAACTCAGTTAGATGGAACAGTACTCCTCAATGATTGAGAAATCAATCTTCCTCAATCTTCATGTATCACCATCTGCAAACATTGCTCTCTCTCACAGATTACCCGCCTTCAGCTATGGATGACACAGTGAGATGCATTTCATTCTCCTCTTCCTGGACGCACAGAACAATGACCTTTTCTAACCTCCCTTGGAGCCAGGCAGAGGTCAAGTTTTTGCATTCTTGTTGAAAGGGTATGGGTCTACCACTTTCAGGCCCAGCCAGGAGATATTATGCATGATTGCCCATGTTCCCTTCTGCTGTCGTTTAGGTAGTCATGCACTTAAGACAACACCTCAAGGTGGAGGGGGCATGGGTTCCTGATTCACTACTTGAAAGCAATCTGCTAAGAATGAACCACCTAATTCACACTGGTCTCTGACAAGAGAAATAAACATTTATTAAGTTAAGACACTTGGCTTTCAGGAGTGTTTGTTAGACTACCTAGCATCAACTACCTTGAGTAATTCATTGCTAAACTGGTACACTGGTAATAACCACGGACTAGTGATGAGTCTACTTAATTCCAATCCTCTCCATTTCTCATTGCTGATTTACTCTATACTCACCAGAAATTATTTTTCATAGGACTTCTTGATGACCATGTCAGTCTAGAATTATCCATAGTACCTCTATGTCTATCTCTTCCTCCAATTCAACTTCCCAGTAGGGGACCTGGCATTACCCCTCTGTGTAGATACAACCATGGAGGATCAGGTCCTAACGAGATCGTATCTAGAAGGGCCCTGTTCTGCAAGGTTTATGGTTTATTTTGCTATACCTTGGATTCATATGTTGGTTTAAAATAAAAAGTGACATGATTTTTGAAGGTTGAAGCTGAGTGGCTGAACCAAATTTCTATAATCAAGTTAACATACATTTTCCCCCTGAGTCTGTACTAGGTCATTTCTTAAAAATTATTTTTTCTATCCTATGAATCTATATGTTTACATAAGCATTAGCTATTATTCCCAACGTCTATGTTATGGACGGAAAATAGGATTCTTCTCGTGTCCCAACTCAAATCAAACAGTAAAGCATTGTTTACATTATACAAGGTTTACATTGCACAGGACTGTTTATATTCTACAAGCATCCTGAGGTCATGTCTAGACCCAATGGGAAAAAATGTCATAATAGATTAGTAAGGACTGTAATGAAGATGGAAGGGGAAAGTGGTGGCATATGTGCTAGGCATTTATTTCCCCAACTGAGGTCATTTCCTTGTCATGTACAGTAAAAAATCACAATGTTACTGTAGTTGCTCATGTGCTGCAATCCACTGCCCACCCATCCACGCATCTAACATTTTTGAGGACTTAATCTGTGCCAAGGACTCTACTCTCTGCCTGAAAGGCAAGTGAAAAATACAACCCAGGTCTTTCCTGAAAGAGCACATAAAGGAAGACTGATCTCTGAATAATAGTAAGTGACACAAGATAATGGCTGAATGGGTGGTTTCTTTTATCGTGCACTTGCAGGATAGAAAGCAGAGAGAAAAATAGCTCCAAAGAGTTGGACAGTTATATTATCATTGATTTTCGACTGACCACCAATTAAAGGGCACGCTTAGCAGCTAGAAATGAGGACCTCATTAGATGACTACAAGAGCCAGACACTTTCAAAACTTTCCCCTAAACTCTCAGTTCCATTTTCATTTCATGAAGAGACAGCTTGGGAAGTCGGAGGTCACGCTCTTGTATGTCCACAACAGGGATGATTTAAGGCACCGGTAAGCTCCTGCTGAGCTGCCACCTAAGGTCATACGACTGTGAATCATGGCGGCATATAATGACTTGGGCAACATTCTTTCCTGCAAATACGTACAAGATGGATGGTGAATAGTATTGAAGTATAATATATGGTGCCGATCATGAATTTAAATTCCCTCAGAAATGGAGGAGAAACAATTAGCAAAGGGCATTCTTGACTTCGCTGAGCAGCAATGCCTCTCTGACTCCCGAGACACTCATTTTCAGCAGTCAGGCCACAAGATGTGTCTTCAATTTCTGCCAAATCTAGTTCTAGCTAGATTTTGGGAACTAATGGGAACATGATCTTAATGGATGTCTCATGTTTCTCATGCAGTGTGGCTGTGGAAGTTTATGGGATGGAGTCAACAAAAAAGACAGGTCCTTTTTTACAGCATTCTTTATATCTGTTCAATCTTGTCACTACCATAGTGTCCTACTAAAAGGACGTTTCAGGGATTGTGTGAGGACTGGTACAGTGTGTTTTTATAGTGAGAGTGGGTCAGCGGATGGAGAATCACATGAGAGAAAACGAGAGGATGAGGTGCTATTCCTGGCTCCGGCTTCACCTCAGAGAATGACCTTGGCAGAAGCACTTAACCTCACTTTGAATCTTTGAACCTCAGTTTTCTCATCTGTGAAATGAGGAAAGAACATCTGCCCCTTTGCTCCCTCTCAGGATTGTTGGAGGATTAAACAGATCAGGGCTATAACCTGAACTACGGTGAACCCATGAGGAAAAAAATTAGACATCGCTTAACTATATAATATTCTTTTTAATCATTACTAATTTCCAAAGGTGAAGAAAACCTTGTTAAAAAAATATGTAAGCTGATTGTTTTTCTGGAAACAAAATAAAGGCTCAACTAGCAACCCCGCATTAAAAAAGAGAACCTGAAATTCACATTCCAAGTCTACTTCGAGACAGAAAGACCCCCAAATTCCTTCCAGTTTCCTAAGATTTTTCCACTATAATTTTTTTTCGTTATTGTCTTCTTCATAAAACGTTAGTTATATTTTGGGGTTTTGCTATTGCATAGTTTAGCATATATAAGGAAATCGTCTTTCCAATTCACAAATAAAAAAGGGAGTACAGGAGAGAAGAAGGAAGAGAGGGAAGGAGGAAGGAATAAACAGAGAACAAACCCACGTGGCTAAAAGAAACTGACCTGAGAAGACAAAACAATTCATAATTTAAAATACTATATAATACAAATGAAGTTAAAGATGTGTTTGCCCAGAAGAGGACTGACTGGAAGTAAACTGATATGATTTTCTGGATAACACCCTGTATTTCCCTGCTTTAGTGAAACAGTCAGTCATAGAAGAGCTCTATCTACAGGGAAATTATGAAAGAAATAATCTTCATTTCTCCATGATTCTTTAAAACCAAACTGGACTTTATTCCTTCTTATTTCTCTCTCAAACTCCACTCCTCGACATAGAAAATAGCATTCTGGAATGACTTAGAATTAGAGATCAGTCAATATTTCATGATTTTAAGGTTCTTCATTAGGAACAATGTGCATTCGGGCCCAATAATCCTAATCCTAGCTTTTTCTTTAGTTCTATAGTTCTATTAGGCCATGTTGTTAGAGCACTGTTTACACTTATTGCCAATAGTCTCTGGATTGGAGGTCAAACTGTTACTTACCTTCTTCAGCATACCCTTCAACGATTAAATGCCCCCAAGGACTTTTAAGAATCATTTTCATCTTGTAAATATTTTTTAATTGACATCTTAACTTTATAGTTGCTTCCCCTGTGAGGGAAAGAGACTAGGGTGATGGAGGGGTTTTGCTTCTTACTTTGTATTTTTTCAAGGACTTACTACTTTTTAAATTAAAATCAAGGAACCAGCACAAGAATGCTAGTAAGGTATAAGTGAGATGTAATGCTTGGTGTGCATAAGGGTTCAATAGTCCACTGTGAGAGTGCAGCCTGTTGAACAACCTCAGTGATAAGTGGGAACCACTTGTCCAAGACTATTTTATTTAAGATGCAATACTCATTTCTATCCCCTTCAATACATTTTAAGTACCCCAAGCTAGAATAATGGGGCTAGAGGTGCAAGAAGAATATTATACCAAACAGGGGCAATATAAAAAAACATTACAATCAAATTTTCCTTGTTAAAAATATAAGTCAAAAGCCTAAATACAATATTATTCCACAGAGTTTTAAGGTATATTAAAAACATTGTGATAGGATGTTTCAAAAATTATGGTACAATCCCCTTCTGACACCCTCATTCCTGAGTCACCACTTCAGCAGGACTGGGCTTTGGCATACTCAACCCACATGATGAGACAATAGCAAAAGAGCTTGATGGCTCAGTTGCCGAGGACTAGCCCACTAGGTTCTGAAGACAACTGGACCAGGTGCTCCCACTGTCCATGCCAACCACCAAACCTGTGAGTGAGGCTGTCTCAGACCAGCTCTCACTCAGCTGATCCATCAGTTGACTAAAACTGCATGAAGGAGCCCAGATAAAACCAAAAGTAAAACACTACCCAGATGAATCCAGTCCCAAATTGCCAGGTAATTGCTATTTTAAGCCACTAAGTTTTTTGTTGTTGTTGTTTTGTTTTTTATATCTTTATTGGAGTATAATTTCTTTACAATGGTGTGTTAGTTTCTGCTTTATAACAAAGTGAATCAGTTATACATATACATATGTTCCCATATCTCTTCCCTCTTGTGTCTCCCTCCCTCCCACCCTCCCTATCCCACCCCTCTAGGTGGTCACAAAGCACCAAGCTGATCTCCCTAAGCCACTAAGTTTTGAGGTGGTTTGTAATACAGCAGAAGCTAATCTATACTATAATACGATTTGGTCAAGTGGGTTTATCCTTGAGAATGCAAGGTTGGTTCAGTATCAGCCAGTCAAATCATGTGATTCACTGTATTAGTTAAATAAAAGGAGAAAATCATATCATCATTCTTTTTAGATAGAAGAGATAAAAAGCATCCCATGAGGTTCAAAATCTATTGGGTAGGGTAAATTTTATAAAACTAGATCCAAATAATACCTATCTTTCCTTGATAAAGGCTATATGCCAAAAATACATGGCACATGTATACACTAACACAAATTATTATACGACTAATTTTTTTAAAAAATTAGCATTTCCTTTAAGGAGAGAATTGAGATAAAGATTTCTAACATTACTGGTCTATTGGAACTGACCTTTTTGGAGCTGTGTATTGAGAGAAATAGAAAGAGAGAGAAGGTTTAGAAGAATATAGATAAAAATGTCATATTTATAGATTGTTTTGATTATGTATTTCATTGGAAACACAGGAAAATCAATAAGCTATTAAATCTAAGAAAAGAGCTCAACATAGGGGCTGGAAAAAAATTAATGCACCAAAATCAATAGTGTTCCTCCATACCATCAATATCTAGATACAATACAAGATGAATTTACCATAGTAACAAAACCTATAGAGAGTGTGGGGTTTCGCCTAATAAATTATGCAGAAAATCTTCATAATGAAAACTTTATTAGAAGACACATGAGTAAAAGAAATATATATCACAGGTATGGATGAGATGACTTACTATAATAATATAAATGTCCTTATATTAATCTATAAAATTAAATGCAACTGTAATAAAAGGCCAAGCTCTTTTTTTTTGAGGGAGAGCATAAAAAAGTGATTGTAAAATGTATCTGGGGGACTTCCCTGGTGGTGCAGTGGTTGAGAATCTGCCTGCCAAGGGAGGGAACATGGGTTCAATCCCTGGTCCAGGAAGATCCCACATGCCACGGAGCAACTAAGCTGGTGCAACACAACTGCTGAGCCTGCACTCTAGAGCCCACGAGCCACAACTACTGAAGCCCACGAGCCTGGAGCCTGTGCTCCGCAACGAGGGAAGCCACTGCAATGAGAAGCCTGTGCACCACAACAAAGAGTAGCCTCCTGCCCCACCCCTCGCTGCAACTAGACAAAGCTCACACGCAGCAATGAAGACCCAACGCAGCCAAAAAAAAAAAAAAAAAAAAAGAAAGAAAAAAAAAGAGCAGATTGCTCTATCTACTAAAAAAACATTAAAATAAAATAAAATGTATCTGGAAGAATAAAGTTCTCCATACAGCTAAGGTAGTTTTGAAAAATAAGCTCAAAATGGAGAATGTGCCCTACACATTAAGATATATTGGGAAGTCATGATAGATAAGAACTGTGTGATGCCCTTGGAAGAAACAGCAAACAAGAAAACAAATCAAACAGGTGGCCTAGAAATAGAGCTATATACAGAGAGGAAGTCGGCACATGAAAGAGATGGAATCATAGTCCAATGGAGGAAGTTGAATTACAGCTTTTGGGGAAACAGTCTCATTTTCAAAAGAGATATGAGACTGGATCTTAACCTAGTGATATCACTTATGTTGTACCCAGTCCTATATAGCTCACCTAATCTTCACAAAAAAATCCACAAGGCATAAACTATTATCCTCATTTTACAGGTGGAAAAACTGAGGTATGAGAGATAAAATGGCTAGCCTAAGAAGTACATGGTGGAGCTGGAACTTAAACCCCACAGAAATCATTCTATTAACCATTATGTTATATAATTCCACCTAATGTACAAAACTAAAATACAATAGTTTTAATATCTAAATGTGAAAAATAAAATCTAGAGAGAACAAAAGAAATTGCACGGGAATATATTTGTGATTTCAGGCTAAGAGATGAAATAGATCTTTGAAAAATAAAGAAACATACATTGTATGAGGCAAAAGTGATGAATTTAACTATATTAAAATTATAAATTTATTAATATAAAAAATCTGATTAAAAAAAATGGGCAGAAGAGCTGAATAGACATTTTTCCAGAGAAAACATACAGATGGCCAACAGGCAGATGAAAAGATGCTCAACATCACTAGCCATCAGGGAAATGCAAATCAAAACAACAATGAGAGATCACCTCACACATGTCAGAATGGCTATCATAAAAAAGAACAAAACGAACAAGCCTTGGCGAGGATGTGGAGAAAAGGGAACCCTGGTACACTGTTGGTGGGAATGTTAACTGATGTAGCCACTAGAGGGGTGGGATAGGGAGGGTGCGAGGGAGACACAAGAGGAAGAAGATATGGGGACATATGTATATGTATAGCTGACTCACTTTGTTATAAAGCAGAAACTAACACACCATTGTAAAGCAACTATACTCCAATAAAGATGTTAATAAAAACAAAAACAGAACAACCATATAATCCAGTAATTCCACTCCTGGGTATATATCTGAAGAAAACAGAAACACTGATTTGAAAAGATGCATGCACCCACATCCAGTGTTTATAACAGCATTGTTTACAATAGCCAAGATACGGAAGCAACCTAAGTGTCCATCAACAGATGAACGAACAAAGAATACATGCCATATATACACAATGCAACACTGCTCAGCCATAAAAAATGATTAAATTGTGCCATTTGCAACAACATAGATGGACCTGGAGGGTATTATGCTTAGTGAAATAAGTCAGACGAAGACAAAAATACTGTAATGATATCACTTATAAGTAGAATCTAAAAAATAAGACGAATGAATACAACAAAACAGAAACAGATTCACAGATATAGAAAACAATCTAGTGGTTACCAGTGGGGAGAGGGAAGCGAGAGGGACAAGATACAGACTGGGAATTAGGAAGTGCAGACAACTATGTATAAAATAAATGAGATACAAGGATATATTGTAGGGCATGGGGAATATAGCCAATATTTTATAATAACTTTCAATGGAGCCTAATCTATAAAAATATCGAATCACCATGTTGTACACCTGAAATTAACATAATACTGTAAATCAATTATACTTTAATAAAAAATTAGAATTTTATGTACAATAAAGGATACCAAAGTCAGACTGAAAAACAGTTGATGGGTAGAAGACATATACATTATCTAAAACCCAATAAAGGACTCAACATCTGAATACAAAAACTTCTACATCTCTAAAGACACAGAATACTCAATAGAAAAATGAGCGAAGGTCATGATAGGCAATTCACAGAATGGAAAACATGAATAGCAAGAAAGCATATGAAGACCTAACTTTTCTAGAATCAGAGCAATGCAGAATTAAAACACCTTACTTCATATGAATCCACACATGCCAAATTTCCAGAAGTTAAAATGCAAATTATGCCGTGGAGCAACTACGCTTGTGCATCACAACTACTGAGCCTGCGCTCTAGAGCCTGGGAGCCACAACTACTGAGCCCGCGCGACTAGAGCCTGTGCTCCGCAACAAGAGAAGCCACTGCAATGAGAAGCCTGCTCACCGCAACGAAGAGTAGACCCCGCTTGCTGCAACTAGAGAGAGGCTGAGTGTAGCAACGAAGACCCAATGCAGCCAAAGATAAATAAATAAATTTTTTAAAATGCAGATTAACAGCATGTGGTGACAAAGGATATGGCAAGAGAGAAATTCCAAGTATTGCTGGTGAGGGGAAAATGGTACAGCTATTCTGGGGAGGAATCTGTGAAATAAGGCATATATATGACTTCTACCTCAGCCATTCCACGGCTGCACTGTTACTCTGCACTGTTACTCAAGGGGACATGTGGAAAGAGTGTATTAATGCTTTATGGTGGACATAAAGTGTTGAAAATAGCCTAAGTATGTATCACCAGGGTAATGGATAAGCAAAACATGGTATTAACATATGGTGGAATATTAGACAGTGGCCAGAAGCAATAATTTCTATGGAGCAACACAGACAAATTTTAAAACAATAATTTTGTGTAGAAAAAAATAAAAGAATAGGATGTGATTTTTAGTCAATACTACTTTTGCAAAAATTAGAAAATACAAAACAATTCGGTATTTCAAATATATACACATGTTTAAAATAACTATGAAAGGTGAGTTGGGAAATTACATATTAAATGGCTCAAATGGTGCTCTATAGGGGAAAATAAAGGAAATAAATCTGGCAGAGGAACGTCGGGGCCAAAACCAATCTTAAAAGTATTAGAAAATAGAGTGACCGTACACACTGATGGTAGAGTAACATGAACTGAGGCGTATGGTCCCTTCTGAGTAAATGCCTTAAATACAAACTAAAAATATAATGTCATAAGATTTACAAGCACTATAAAAATATTTAGCATTATTGCAGTAGATAGTAGAAATATATAACCTTTCAACTTAAATAAAAACAAGACTGATGAAATATCATCTTTGTTCCCATGTCGCCCATGCTAAGGAAGAAATAATAAATCAGCTTTTAAGATAGAATTTTTTACAATGAGAGATAAAAAACAAACAAAAAGAAACCCTAACTGTTTATCCCATGAAGGGAGAAAAAAACAATTTGAAAAGTCAGAGTAGAACTCTCTGAGGACAATATTTAACATCAATTTTTGTAAAACAGAATTTTAAGAAGCTGGTTTTGAATTGTTTATAGAGTTTCTAATTAGCATGCTGAGGAAATACAGGGTCCATCTTAATCCAGAAGCAAATAAAAAGTTCTGACTCTTAAAATTCTAGGCTCTAGAGTAGGTGCGTGCGGGTGTGCTGGTGTGTATGTGTGTGTGTGTGCACATCTGCTGTGTGTTTTCAATCAACTCAAGAGGACATAAGCGTGTATGTTATTACCTTGTAACAATTCTTGAGCAAGTCTAACTGAAGGTCAGTAGCAAACAAGTAGATGCCGCTTGGGTGGCCCCCCAAACTCTCAGGTAATGCGCAGATCTGGCTTGGCAATCATGTTCTGCTTTTAGACATAATGCAGTTTTATGTTCTTGTTAGCACTGAAAGACTAACTTGAATATTCTGCAACTGATGAAATGGACAACAGAGCAGTAACCTAGAGTTTACAAGTATTTGGGGCAGTAAAACTTTAGTTCTAGATTTAACTTGGATTTTAGTCCTAATTTAACTTGGATTTTCTACAACGCATTTTTTTCCTATAAACTGGAGGTATATACCACCATAATCCTAAAAAACCTGTGACTTTGGGCTTCTGGGGTCTAAGCCTTCTCTCTAAGTGACTGAAAGGTACAACTGGATATTAGACCTGTCTAAAAATTGTCCTTTTCTGTCCTCACATACAAGGGTTCAGCTTGATTTTTGGATAGCTGTCATTAAAAAAAAAAAAAAAATGTGCAAAGAGCTAATGCCTTTTGCTACAAGACAAAACAATTTCTCCTGGACATGCAGTAATAGGAGGCAATGCCATGTGTTGGAAGCATGCACATATTTTATGACAGATATTAATCTGGAGGTTAACAGCTAGATGCTCTGGTTGAAGTGGTTTATTTCAAACATACATATAATGTTAACCCACTTTGTAACAAAGTCTTCAACATTTCATATGCAAATTCGTTTTTCTTTCTAGTTTAAGCCCAAGGAAATCCCTATAAATCTTGTCTCCAAAGAGAAAATATAAAGAATTCATAAGATTAAAGAGTTCTTATCAATTGTATAAAAAACTAGAACTGTACTAACTAGACAAAAATGTAGACGTCTAAGAGAACGTCCAACAAATAGAAAAGTAGAGGACTGCACTGAGATTGCAATCCTGAGAAAAATACATTATTTCTAAATGAAAAAGTAAAAGGAGATAGTATAAATTAAAGCCAGAAGAAAAATTTTAAACCTACAAAACTACGAGTCAATACAAAGTTAAAAACCCATTAATTTTACTATATACCCAAAAGATTCACAAAAGATCTCATGAATATCACAAATTAAAATAAAACAAACAAAAGCCAGAAATATTGTTTTCCCCAAATTGTACTACTACCTGCTTATTGCTTCAGTGGTAAGAAGAAAAATTATCTTCAAATAGTTAAATTGTATACCTACTTATATTTTAACTCTTAGGGGGATCTTGTTATATAATATATAAGATCTTTAAAGAAAACTTGTTGATTGTTTATTTTGGCATCTCTTAGGAAATTCCGATTTAATTAGATAAATCTCCTTAGATAACTCTTAAATAAAAATAGATGCAAATATAGTATGTTTCATATCATTCATTTTAGACCTCTAAGAGTTGGAAAAGCTCAACCTGGAGAAGAAACTAGTTTTATTGAGGGAAAAAACTACTTTCCAGTTTAGAAGAGGAGGGATTATCCCATTTCTGTAGAGGAAGCAATCAGGAAGATACAAAAAGAATGATCCTCGCCTAGTGCTAAGGCCAGAACTACTGTGGATATTGTACCAGCTCTTGTAAAAACAGCCACTGTGCTGGCACTCACAGGCCTGGGTCATGGTGTGTTCAACGATAAAACTTTGTTCCAAAGGATGGAACTCCTTCGGGCCAAAAAGCTTTCACCTGCATTATTCCATTAACCTCACTGTTTTGTTATGGGAAGTGTGTTTATTTTTTGAAATGACATTGAAATATATCCTTAAAAGAACACTTTAGGTCTCAACAAGATCCTCTGCTCTTTCAGCCAACACATTACCTTTTAGAAATCAACAGTCTACTTCTTTCTTTAAATCATCACATTTCAAAGCTGTAGCAGCTAATAAATGTTAATATAATTTTTCCAAAACTGCAATCTCCCTAAATTTCTATGCTGTCTTCTTTATCCTGTCTTTTCAAGGTAAAGGTATCTTTCCAGTTTTCTTAGCATTATCAGGATTATGGATTTTGTTCATTGTTAAAGTTCATTATTTATGGACATAAGTTAATGTAAATGCAAAAATATCTCGTATTATTCACAAGCTGGCTGACTTACATCACTCGCTCTGAAAGCAACTTCACTGCTCTCCAATCTGTTCAAATGCACGGAAATATAAATTCAGGGTGATGTGGCTTTTCTGCAATGCTTTCTTTTCAGGCTGCAGTCTACATGACAGCGTTATACCTTATCCTTGCTGCGGTTGTTGTTCAATCTATAAAATCTCTCTTGAAGACCCCCAAAACAGCTTGTAATTTAAACTTTTACTTTTGGTGACTCACTGTTTTCAAATTGCCATCTCTGACCATATCCCCCTTCCAGGGGAATTTATGCAGACTCTTAACCCATAATTGCTTTACTCTTTACCTCTATTTCTGGGTTCTTAAATTAACTGTTACATCAGTGTTCTTCATTACTCAAATTATTTTTCCTTAAGAACTTTTCCTGGAAGTAAGTTCATGCTATTTTTGACAAGCAAACATTTGACTTCTGAAGGAATTCTTATGGAAATGGGTTTATATCCCAAATGCACCACCAAAAATCTTTGTGACCTTGCATAAACGTCCCTTACCATTTCAGGTGCTATCTTGGCTTGACTCCAAAGTGAACTGATCAAAACTATGAGCACCTAGCTGTTATGCACTTTTGTCTCAGTTTGGTCAATGAAACTCTCAAAAATCCATCAGATTTTCATTATTTTTATCATTAGCCTGTTTGTGTAAAATAAGTTACCATTTACGGAGCCAGTGCTCTCCTTTATTCCAGCATCCAATCATTGTAAATATTTCTCATGGACACATTCTTAGAAGGCCTATGAATAATAACCTGGCCTCTTACTGATTCTCCCTTTTGGAGTCTTACTAGCCAGACTTCCCCAATAACTTTCAGAGAGAGTTTTCCCCCTTTCCGGGTCTTCTTTTTGACTTCTATATGCCATAGAACTTTCAAAAGTCATCACACCAATACTAATATTACCACATACCCTCCAAAAAGCTCCAAGCTGTTTATGCCTATTCATTAAGTTAATACTTTATCAAAACTTGTCCAATTGAGTAGTTTTAGCACAGATATTTTACACATTTTAGCACAGACATGCTCTGTTTAAGGCTGACAGATCCATTAGGAATTAACTTTCTGGTACATTTTCCCTCTGACATTTTCCTCACAACTGCGTTTCCTCATAACTGAGCCATCAGTTATCGCTTGCCTATAGAAAGGCAGATAAGAGAAAAGAAAGCTAAGTGAGAAAAGATATGTAAATAGACTAGCACAATATTGGACACATAATAAGTATTCAATAAATGATAGCAAGTATTCTTACCCTTATCCTCACATTAGTTTATATGTGTTAAAAACAGATTACTGGACTCAACTCTTACTTCCATTTCTCATTAGATCCTCACAGAAACCTTGGAGGAAGCGAGGTTTTATCCCCATTTTACAGGTTGGGAGACTGCAGCCTAGAGGGCTTAAGTACCTTAACTGAAGTCATATAGTCAAGAAATAAGCCTATATTTGTCACAATCACTTGCCCATGCTTTGACGTGACACCACCACCCATCATTTACCCAGCTTTACCAAGGTACTACTAAATTTTTTACTCTTATTCTCCTCTCTTTGCTTCATACTGCCATTGCCACCAACCCAGTCAAATTCACTTTTAATTTTCCAATGTTAGTGAAGGGAGTAGAAGGTGGAAATTGAGGTTAAAGGAGGAAACTTTAATGTTATTCAAGGATGACTTCATCTTAACTTCCAGCCTTCGTCTACCCATTCTCTGCTCCAGTCACACGCAGAGTATTTGCTATCTCTTCCATAAGTCTTGACTTCTCTTGTCTTTATGCCACTTTTCTTTTCTCCATTTGCAATGAATCTCCCTTTCCTTTGGTTCTTCACCATTTCTTACTCCATACTCTCCATTAAAATTCAAATCTACCTTTAAAGCCCAACTCATATACCAGTGCTGTCCTGCAGTCTCCTGGATCTGCCAAGTCAGAACTAACCACTTGCTCCTCCGTGCTCCTGCAATGGCAATGATGTTAGAAGGGCGAGTGATTTTACAGCTCGCTCACCACCTGCGGGAAATATGTCCTATTTGCCCTTCCACATCCTTTCTCCACCCAACTCTATGTGGATGGCTTGCATGGCCTATCCTAGTAAGTGTCCTTGCTCTGGCTTCTGTTTGGCTCACCAATGAAGAGAACCAATAGAAGATTGTAGGGAATGAAGGAGGGGAGTGAAGTTAGGGTATTAATTCTTGCCAAATTGCTGGGAGTTGGCTGCATCCCCCAACTAATGTATAGTGCTTCTCTGTGGGGCATCACAGCATCTTTGGGGAGGACTCTCTCTCCAGCAAGGCTTCCTTTCTCTTTCATCTCCTGTAAAGTAGCCACACTTTTACTGAACACAGGGCACTACACTATCTCTTGATTCTCTACATTGGGCTCAATTTATCCTTATTGATGCACCCCTGATTTCCTGCTGAGACCCTGTCTGATGAACTTCGTAATATGCTCTTCTAAGCTGTTAATTTTACAAACCACATTACTACACTTATTAGAAGAATGTCTTCAGGATGTGTCAGTAAGCTCTGACTGATGATAATGGTAAACAGCTAGAATTTATGGAACATAAAGCATGCTTTGGTTACTCTCTTGAGTACACCGTGTGCATTATTCTAATTAATTTAAATCACTATTAGCTAAGCAAGGCACACAGATGCTAAGAGGTTCCCAGAAGTAACTTGCTCATGGTCACTCCAGTGTCTCAGTAGTGTTTAGGACTCAGATCTGTCCAAAGCCTAAACCTTAAGTTCTAGGTGTAAGCAGTGGGTCTCAAACTTGAGTATGCATCAGCATCACCAAGAGAGCTTGCTGAAACAGATAGTGGGCCCCACCCCCAGAGTGTCCGAGTCTGTAGGTCTGGAGTAGGGCCCAAGACTTTCACTTCTAAAAATTCCTACGTGCAGCTGATGTGCTGGTCTGGGTACCAGACTTTGAGAACCACTAGTCCAGGCATTTTAGGTCCAGAATTTCAGGTGTTAGAATAATTTTCTGGTGATAAATTGTCGAAAAAAAAAAAAAGCACTGCATTTTCCTGTTTGTAAGGAGGTAATACATTCAATCTTAAAGAGTCAATAATGGGGCTAAGTATTTAAGAAAGAAGAGTTATTCTCCAGGAAGATGGGAGGAGATGGACATTCTAAGGACAGGAATGCCCTTTCAGGAAACTTGCAAAGGGAACAGAAAAATAACATAGTAAGATTCTGCTATCCAGTGTTCACAGACCATGAGTAGGATACTCTTGACTGTAAAATGGGAAGCCAACTTTTGTTGACCATATACATACCTTATTCAGTACAAACGTTTATTAAGAATCTCCAAAAGCTAGACACTAGGCATCAGGGCTACACTGATAGAGCAGATAAAGTGCCTGGCCCCAGGGAGCTTGTGCTTCAGATGATGTCCATCAGCTAGATACACTGAATGATGGATACTATATTGGGTTCACACTTCGTCTCAAGAAAAAAATATATCCATAGACGTGATCCAGGAGTCAAATGGCAAAAGACCTAGCCTCAAAGTGAGTGTTAATTTCATTAAATGGTAGGTAAAAATTATTTTATATGCCGAGATAGGCCCTGCTTAAAAGACACACTATTCCTCCAAACGTATTACACAAGCCAGCTTATGAACCTGTGACTTTTTCTAGGAGAAATGTCGCCTTCTTTCCCAAGAAGGGAGCGGTAGGGGTCGGGGTGGAAATAGTTTCATCATCAGAGGCACAGTCTCACTACTACTGCTCAGCTCCAATTCGCAACCTTCTGAATGGTTTCCAGACTAAGTCATTTAGCAAAGTGACGAAGAAAAAATGGCCCATTAATCTTATGATGCGTGTTATAACTTA
This sequence comes from Pseudorca crassidens, assembly GCF_039906515.1. NCBI lineage: Eukaryota > Metazoa > Chordata > Mammalia > Artiodactyla > Delphinidae > Pseudorca > Pseudorca crassidens. The sequence continues at coordinate 28,454,054 of NC_090309.1, forward strand.
ACTCTGGGTTTAGCATAGGAAAAATATTATTTGCATTGATTAGAAATATGCTTTATGGTTGCATATATTATTCACTCTGAACATTCTAAAATTATTAGCTGGGTTGACATGATGAACTGCACAGGAGTACTTCTAGATGACATCTCAATGTCATCTGTTACTCACATCATATAGGTCTAGGAATCAATATGTATTTTACTCAATATGAGATCTTATTCCAAACACCAAAATATGCCTGTTTTTATTTGATGGTTATCATCATGAAACTACCAGCTAAACATCATTTAGAAAATTCAAAGCAAGTAAATTACTGTATTAACCGTCCAACTATGATTATGACTTTCCTCCACTTATAGCTGAACCTAATATAATGATCTGGTCAGTCTGACAAGGAGGATTTATTCATTAATTTACTCAAATGTTCTGAGGTATATTTTGAAGGACTTAAATTATGGTCTGCTTTGTAGGATCCAACAGTAATGGTACAGGTTTATCTCCTACAAGCTCTGTGACCTTGCCCAAGTGACTTAGCATCTCTGAGCCTCACTTTCCTAATCTGTAAAATGGAAACAATAATAGAAACCAAGTTGTAAAGCTGAAGGAAAAAAAAGTAATATGGTAATGTATTTTGGCACCAAAGAGCAGTTACGCTGATGGTCATTATTTGTGAATACTGTTGCTAAGATTATTGAAAACCTGTTGTGTGTTAGGTGCTGTTCAAGGACTAGAATTTTAAGACTGTTCTTCACCTTTATCCCAGTTTTACCTGCAAAGTTCTGCCATGCACTGGAAAAACATACTGGTATTTCTAGGGAAGGGGACCACTCAGGTGACATTTTTGTTTCACCAGGTATATAAAGTATACAAAAGTTATAGTGTATCTTTTAAGTCCTTTGGACGTCTAGTTACCTTTCACTAGAATGATTCTAGTAGATCCTGATAGATACCTGAGACAAGGTCAGGTCAGTGATGCTGGTACCTTTTCTGGCTTAAGAGCATAGGGCAGAAACACAGGAAGAGAGGTCTTCCTTTTCCACTCCTGGTACTAAGAACCCTCTCGAATAATGACAATCTGAAACAGATCACTACATTGTTGCATGCTGTAGAATCAGAGCAGTGTACAAAGCAAAGAGCACTGGCCTCCATTATACTTGCATTTCACTCGAGATTCACTTTTCTAGACCGTGGAGAAAGCAGATGTTCCAACACTTTCCAGGTACTGGAATATTACAATCTGGCAATCTCCACCACTGCATGTTTGATCACACTATTCCCTGCAAATGGAATGCTGTTCCATCAAGGTCAGATTGACCAGTGCAGATACCTGATTTTATCGTACGGTCAGAACCAAATTAACTTACTGAAATTCTGCCCAGCTCAGGGTCTACCTTCTCTGTGAAACCTCCTGTGAGATCCCAAGTTACAAACAACTCTATCTTCTTCAGAAGACACTGTATACTATATAAATAGTAATTTACATATAAATATATGTATATGTGTGTGTATTTCTTTGTTACATTAAGTTACAGCTCCTGTGGTTTCTCTTCTTAACTAAACTGGACGCCCTTATCATCACAGTGGCCATGTACATCATTGTATCCTCCAAAAAAATCCAGATAATAATATCATGGATTCAGTATATAGTTGTTTAATAGAAAACAATTAACTAACCACTGCAGAATACTAGTGTCTCTCAAGGTGTGTTCAGTGGATCATAAATCCTATGAGACAGTCCATGAAGGAAAAGATTTCAAATAAATTTGGGATCTGTTGTCCACTACATCTCCTTATCAGAGACTCATAATTCACAAGACTCGTAAAAAGCTCTGTAGCAAAGAAACTGTTGACTTAGTTTGACCCAGTATTTCTCTTACAAGAGTATCAGTTCTGGAAGTCAAGGACATTTTCCACCTCTAATACAACATCTCTACTGCCTAGTAGAGTGCCTGGCACTTAGTAGACACCTAATAAATATTTGAATAAGTTTCAACATACATTCCCCTTTTAAGCTATGGAAGAAAAACACAGTATATAGTAGATTTTGATTTACTTGGGGAGAATAATAATATGAATAGATAAATTTACACAAATCATTTTGAAGTATATATATTTGATAATACTATTTTCCACAAATCTACACAATTGCACATTTAGTGGTGATAGTAAACGAACTACATTTGCTTCTGAAAACTTGCTAAGAAGGATGGCTACTAAAAACTACAACTTGAACCCAAAACAATTGATTTAGTTCATTGGTCCCCACTCCTTAGCAGTTTTAATATAGAAGAAAATAGACGCATATATTTCTTTTCTGCCATAATATGACATCATATAAGGAATGTGATTTTATTAGCTAGAAATAAGATTTGCTTTTGTTATTTTAGTACATTGGATCACATAAGAATAATTCTAGATTTTTTCCCCTCCTGTGACTCTCATAGCATCCCCATCTAAAATAGACTTTGGAGATTTAGATCAAATGTCATATCAATTGTCCTAGACTGCTTACTATGTGCTTTCACTATAGATTTTAATGTCAATAGAGAAAGGAGAAGGAAAAGTCAGAGGGAAATGAAACAGGTATATGCAACACCCCTCTCTACTACCGACACTTCTCAGAATTCTGGGGGAAGTTGCATCAATTAGTGGAAAGTTTTTCACCATGGAACTCACGGTGGTTGAACTTCTCATGAAGAATTTTTGTTTCACTACTGAAGAAAAATATGTTTGATTTTACCATAACTGAAAAGTTCTCCTGTTTCTACTTCTGAGGTTTGCCCTCAAGACTACTGTTTACCTAATGGAAGGGACTCCTATGCATGGAGGAAAAAGTGCACCATTTGAAGGAAAAGCTAAAGGAGTGATATTCAGGTAACTCCTCATTCCACCAATGAAAACATACACATAGATTTTCCACTTTACACCTCATTTTCCACCTTATTTTCATGATTTTGAAATGAATATGTAGGGTCTGATGAGTTTGTCAATAGTCTATAATTATTAGTGTTATTAAAATAGAATACAAATGATAAGCCATATGTAAAAATGCTGTGTGAATAAACTGCTATACCCCAAATAATACAAATGAGTGAATGGCAGTAAATGCTAAGAGGGATTAACAACATAAAGGATATTAAAAAAATGATGACCGTATTTCATATTTATGTGTCTTTTTCTCTCTCACTCTTTTTTTTTTTTTTTTTTTGTGCTCCGCGGGCCTCTCACTGTTGTGGCCTCTCCCGTTACGGAGCACAGGCTCCGGACGCGCAAGCTCAGTGGCCATGGCTCACGGGCCCAGCCGCTCCGCGGCATGTGGGATCTTCCTGGACCGGGGCACGAACCCGCGTCCCCTGCATCGGCGGGCAGAACACTCAACCACTGCGCCACCAGGGAAGCCCTTCTCTCTCACTCTTACTCAACTGCTAAATAACTAAGAGAATATGCTCACAAATGGTAAGCATGTTTTGGATGTTCGATGTGTGTTTGTGGGAAAGAACAAAAAAACATACTGCCTCAATTAGGTCAAATATCATACAAGAGATGAATGAGATTAGAGATGGGATTGGGATTTGTGTTAGTTACTCAATAGCTAACCAGTCACAGATATGACAGTGTAGTGCAATACGCAAATATACTTTTAAACAACTTCTCTTAAGTTATCTACTGTCTGTAAAGACAATCACACTCAACTGCTCTGCACTTAACCCCAGAGCTTCTGACTTAGAATCTGTTAGAAATAGGTACACGTTTCATTGCTTTGGCAACATTTACATGGCTCTGCATCAGGCAATACAACTGCTAAGATCACACTCTGGGAATTCAGGAAAGCCTAGTGTCCAGTTCTGGTCGTTCTACCACCCAACTGTGATCTAGGGTAAATTCCTGATGAAAAAAAAAAGAAAAAGAAAAACCCTGAAGATGCTGAAACAGTATTTCCTACTTCACAGGGTCGTCATGGGGATAAAAGGTCATTAGGATAAAGTGCCTCTCACCCAGGAAACACTGATAAATGCTACTGATGCTACCATCATCATCATCATGACCGATCAAGAACATATTGCCACATGGAAATGCAACATTCCCTGGGCCATTCACAACTTTCCTTTAAAGGACTCATATTCTATGTGGGGTCTTAACACCTTCAAATAACAGAAAATACAAGTCTTTACGCCTTTTTTTCTGTAGCTAATTTTGGCATCTTTCACCTCTGTCCACTTAAGTGTTGGTTTAGCATATTCTTGTCACACAAAGAAGCTACTTCCCAAAGAGAGGAACAATGTGTCAAGTGACAAAGACATTGAATGAAGTCTTTCACATCCTAGATTGTTCATGGTACAGCTCAGCTGGTCTCTGGGTTGGAAGGCCTGGGTCTACTTTGCTCGTCTGTTACAGGCGAAGGGACATGGTCCTTAGCATGTGGTCTGTGAAACAGAGGCAGCTGAGGGTAGAATTATAACACAAGCAGAACTGGCTTCAATTCTTCCTTCTTAGGTCTTTTTCTTCTTGTTCACCTGTTCAAGGAACTTGCCTGCCCTCTGTCCCTGCCAGGACGATGTTACATCTGCCTGGATAAGTAGGTCACCATTGTATATCAGGAAGGGTCTTATTTGTAATCATCAGGAACCAGATACGGCTAATTTGAGCAGAAAAGGAAACGTTTGGAGGTTTATGGTTAGGTCTCAGTAACTAGAAGCAGACTAAACAACCGAAAGCCAAGGCTACGCTATTGCAATTATAGGATCAGGCCAAAGTGATGTTATAAGTCCTAGCTGGCCTTGCTACCAAGCAGGAACAGGAAACAGGAGGTTGACCCAGCACTGCTGGCCTTGCTTCTTTACATCATTTATTTGTAATTCAAAATCCAAGAGAGGGGTGCAGTTGGCCAACCTGAGGTCGCCCGACTGTTTTCCATCTGTAAGGGAGACTGAGCATGTGAGTAAACAGTGTATCTGACATGTTCAGCTTGTATAACGAGAGGAAGGCTCTGTTTCTCACCAAGACCCACAAAGTGGAAAACTCCCCAAAGAGAAAGGAATTTCAGATCAGATGCTTGGAAAGTTAAAAACAACAACAACAAACAAATGCAGATGTGGAATTAAAGACATGGAGTCATTAAGAACCTATATGTGGAGTGATTCAGACCTGAGTTCACATCTGGAGCAAGCTACTCAATCTTGCCGAGCTTCAATTTTCTTTAAAGGAAACAACGTGGAAGATGATATCCACATGTAACTTGTGGTACACATGAAGGAGGGTAGTACAGTATATGATGCCTGGCACATCCTATGCATTTTCTAAAACTACTAGTAGTACTATTATTATTGTTACTTATTATACAATTTATTGTAGAAATTAACAGGGAGAGTATTAATAAATGTTAATACAGTGCTAAGTGTCACATTTATGATCTCAACTAATTATTTGTTGATTCAACAAACATTCCACATATCAGAAAATAACCTGTTAGTGTGTATATATATATATATATATATATTTTTTTTTTTACAGAAGAAAAGAAACCCTGAGGCTTAGAAAGTGTAAACAATGTACCAACAGTCACTCATTTAAGAGGTAATGGAATATTATTCAGCCTTAAAAAAATGAAGGAGATCCTTTCATTTGTGACAATATAGATGAAACAGGAGTACATTATGCTGATGAAATAAGCCAGACAGGATAAATACGAATGATATCATTTATATATGGAATCTAAAAAGAAAAAAAGCCACACTCATAGAAACAGAGTAGAAAACTGGTTGCCAGGGGCTGGGGCGTGGGTGGGGAAAAGAGGGGAAGACTGGTAAAAGGGTACAAACTTTCAGCTGCAGGATGAATAAGGTCTGAGGATCTACTGTATAACATAGTTACTACAGTCAATAATACTGTATTGTATAACTAACATTTTCTGAGAGAATAGAACTTAAGTGTTCTCACCAAAAAAAGAAAAAAAGGAAAAAGGTGTCATGAGCTGTTAGATGTATTAATTAACGTGATGGGAAGGATCCTTTTACAACAGATATGTGTATCAAATCATCATGATATACTCTTTGACTATCTTACAATTTTGTCAATTATACCTCAATAAAACAGAAAAAAAAAGAGGTAATAAAGATGAGACTCCAATCCAGGATTATCCAGCTCAAAAAACTACACTCTTAACCATTACAATATAGTATCCATCCATATGTTGTAACTGTAAAATGCTTAACACAAAGGAAACGTTAAATAAATGGTATTTATTCTAACTCTCATGCTTACTAGATATTAGTTATGTGGTATGCTTTGCTTCTAACTACAAGGGTATAAGGTGCAAATTCTTGCTACAGAACATAAAAGCCCCTGTGGTACCCTGCAGGATAAACACAGTACCTGTAAATCTCTCATCTCTCAACCCAGAGTCTCCTCAAGTTGGAGGTCTTTACCCCCTTTATAATGTGGGAATAATGCCTTTCCCACATTTGCACTGGGCATGAAAATCCATACTTCCAGGTGTATACTGAACCTCCACTTAGCTCCTCGTCACCTTGGAATCACCAGACCAAAGATCATTTATTCCATTAATATAAATGATGTAGGGATAGAAGTACAGAATATACAGAGAGTGTTGGAGGAATCCAAACAACAAGTCCTCCACTCTCAAAACAAATTTTAGAGTTCCAAAAGTAAAGAGCAATGTTTGGAAATAAAACTAAAAATGAAACTAACATCTACAATTAGCCAAGTATTTATTATGGGCCAGGCTACTTACTAGGCACTTGATAAACATTACAGCTCACCTTCCTGCAGTCCTTCAAAGCATATAATATTGTTTCTATTTCATAGAGAAGAAAATTGTATCTAAGCGGGTTAGTGATTAGCCCAAGACCACAGGGCTAGGCTGTAAGAAAAGAAGGCCAAGTTTCAGTGGTCAAAATGGTGATGGATGTTATAAACTAGAAGATCACGGCTAATCAAATAAAAATATTCAAAACGGTCCTAATGTATTATTAGGATTTCTTTAGAATAACTTGGGTGCCTTAGTGAATACAGTAGTGGTAGGCACTACAGTCTCTTTAATTTGCTAATCATACAAATCTACTTTAATATTCTTGGTGACAAGGAGCTAACTACTGATAAGACAGCTTCTTCAGTTTTGGGGCTACTCCAGGGTGAAATGCCGGAACGTCTTACTGCCTGCAATGTCACCTAGTTCTACCAGGGGGAATAAAGCAGAACAAGTAGCCACTGTTCTTGACAAATGGATACAGTTTCAGTTTTTCAAAATATGAGTGTCAGATTCATTCATTGTATCAGATAGATCTGTCAAATGGCTTTGCCCATTTACTAATGGATGGCACACTGCAGACACACGTTGGGTCAAAGGACTCAATGTCACCTCATTGATACTGTCATCAATATGATTTGTATTGGCATTTTGTCTCACCCTGACTTTAAGGACTATGTGAGGAGATCCAAGTCTCCAGACCATGGACTGATCACCTCTGCTTGACACAGTATTCTCTGCTCATTTCCAGAGGGGACCAAGGATGAGCTCTTGTACTTCTGAGTCTACTCACCCTACCTGGCAACACATACTAGCTGGGCTGATTGGATCAAGCAGGAGCCCCAGAGTTTAAATTTCCGGCTGCATTGGAGGAAACAGAGGCTATGCCCCAATCCCATAACCCCTCACTTCTTACTGCTAGCCTATCCTAGGCTGTTCTTGCTGATAGGAGTACTTCATGCTAAAAATTAATTTTGCTTACCTGATGGCAGTCACACAACCTCAAACGCCATTTTTATAAATAAGGCAACCACCAATGGAGTGTGATTTAGGGTTTTTTCTTCTGTAGACCCTGCCTACCCTATAAAATCTCCCATTACTGCATCATGGAGACTATAATCCCTTTCCGAGGGAATAGATTCTTTCCAACCATACGATGAAATAAGAACTTACATTTCCGTACTGCCCCAAAGGAAATAAATTGATTACAAAATGCAGGAGAATGACTGATTTTCCACATTTGTTGTGTTCATTAAAGGGTTTTTGAATGGACTTGACAGTATGAAAGCAGTTCAACACACACAAAATAAAAATTAATAAATGAAGAGAAAAAAATTGCATTTACAACGAACAAAATAAACACATTGATATATAAAAGGTTGTTATACATCGATGAAAAATGGATGTCATAAAGTCACAAACTAAAAAGTATGAACAGCCAATAAAGATATGCAAATATGTTCAACCTTGCTATTATTAATCAAAGAAATACAAATAAAATAATTCAGGTGTCATATTTTACTGACTAGAATGACAAAGTTTTAAAAAACTTGATAATACTGGTATTGATATTGATAATACTGGTACTGATGAGTGTGTGTAAGAAACCACACTGGATGTTAAATTCTTGGTAGAAATAAAAAGCACGGTAACCTTTCTGGAAGACAATATGTCAGTATGTACCAGAACTGACAACCAGCCATTCAAGTTCTAGAAGTCCATTCTAAGGAAATAAACAAATGCTCAAAGACATATGAACAAGGATGCTTGTCTCATTGTTTTGCAAAGCAAAACAGGAATAATCTAAATGTTGAACAGTAGGGACTGGTTAAATAAATAATAGAATGCTGTTCAACCATGAAAAATGATGCCGCAGATTTTTATTAGGTGATGAGTAATCATACTTATATTACTAAATAAAAATGTTATAGAACTGTTTTGTAGTTTGATATAATAATTAAAGGTATTTTATACTTGCATTGTATTTATATGCACCCCGTCACAAAAAAGTTTCCAAAGATACCCTCAAAAATGTTACAGAGATGATTTATCAGAAATGGGATTTTGAGTTATTTTTCCTTTTTTCTTTAAGTCCTTTCAATTTTGGAGTTTCTGCAATGAGCCTGTATTATTTTTACAATTAAAAATATTTAAATTTACAACAAAAGGATCTAAATTCCTCCAGTTTTCCATTTATTTTCCACCCTGGCTCAGGGCATTTGTGTAAAAAAAAATCAGCTTATTTTCTCTTTTGTATCAATCTAAATTTACTTTTCATAAGTTAACTATTTTAGTCTGGCAAAAGTTTCACACAGGAAAATTGTTAAGGTCTGAGTATTCTATTACCTTTAAAAGCACTGGAAACTTTGAAATTCTTTCTTTCAGAATTTTCATATAATACTGAAAGGCGGGGGGGAGGTAGCAAAATGAAGGGAAATAGATAGTAGTAGTCAACTTCAATTAAGAAAAAGCAACAAGAGGCAGTTTGTACTCTTTTGATACGGCAGAAGCCCCATGTGTCAACTCATGCTAAAAAATGTATATATACACACACATATATATGTTTGTGTGTATTATATGTATATGTGACACACACACATAATTAATCCACAGTCTTAGGCTAATCACTCATTGTGGCAGAAACAACGAGCTGTTGACTACACTTTAATTAGCTCCTCCAGCCTGTAGAGGCATCACTAGGACCAAGATAGGAGCAACATTCTCCATCTCCGCTCGCATCTGGGTATGGTTCTATCCCAAAGAATGTGACCAGAGGTGACCTGAAGAGTTTATGTCTGAAGGATAACGAGTTGATAATTGTAGCTCGCAGCTTCCTCTCTCCTTTCCTTTTTAGGACAAACGTAGAGCCACTTGATGAAGGTGGTGGGTCCCTGAATAACTGAGCAGAAAACTGACCCTCAGACCACCAAAGTCCATACTACGCTCCTGAGTGAGTGAGAAATGAACTGTCCGTGTGTTGCTCCACTGAGGTTTAAGGTTTATTATTTAGTGTTTAACTAACGCATTTTTTCTTTAAACCTCAGTTGCCTTCTCTGTAAAATAAAGTCTTTGCAAAGGATCCACTGTAAGTTTTTTCCCTTGCTTATGTTGTTATCTTAGTTTTTAATTCTCAGAAACATTGCGCGCATTTTACCTTTTAAGTTAGTAAGTCTACTTTTTTCCCCACGAAGACGGGTTCTTCAAGCGATGGAGAAGTCATAGCAGACTGTTGCTTCAGTTTAAGATACGCATTCACATATGAGATGAGAAGGGTGAGGACCCAGAGAAACGCCTTTGACAGAGGGGAGTGAGAGCATACTGAAGAATGTTTAGTAATAAAGAATTCAGATGGGAGAAACGGATGGGTTACATCGAACAGATTTGCTCAAAGGAATTCTGGAAAGGCAAATATGTGAAAATGTATAGCAAAGACATGAAATGCCTTTTGGTCCCTAAATGGATTTCATTTCAAAGACGTGCATATTGCAAATACATGTACCATAACACTTCTCTGTCCACTTCTAGAATTTTCTAAAGCCTGACAGAACATCTGCAGAGAGAGGATGTCATTCCAAGATAATCGACTGCAAGTTACTAAATTAAGATAAAAATGTCCTTAACCTTGAACAGTTTTTAAAGAGATTTTAGAAGAAAGGAGCCCTCCAGGGGGTTGTATAACTATATAATTGTACCCTTTCTAAAAGGCTATTTACAGATACATAATGTTTCACCTCCATTCTTTAAAGTAAAATATAGAATAAAAAAAAAATAGTTTGGGGATAATATTTGTTTGGGACAGCAGGCACTGCTAAGCAGTACCACTCTCTCCTTATTCCTTACTATCAGAGCCCTGGTTTAGGAGACCCCATTATCCTTAAGGCTAAGGTGGCCAGTTTAAAATCCGAGCTGATGAGATCTAAGTGCAAGTCTGTTGACCATCTGTGGTGAAATATTTGCTCTCTGAGTTAGACACTGCCTTTTTTTTCTTACTTAATTTCTTTTATTTTTCCTTTTCTTTCTTCCTGCCCAAATTGTTGGAACACTATTGGAGATTCTGGGGTCACTTTGAAGCTATGTGGACATGCTAGAGATGTGGAAGCTGGAAGAGCGAAGCAACCCAGTCCCCTGGTGATGCCCTTCAGCAGCTGGACTAACGCTAGAGGGTCTATCTCCAAACTTCCTGCTACCCGTGCAAAGTAAGGTAAATCACTCATTCACTTTCTGTTACCTACTAACTGATCCAGAACTCTAACCTCAGGGTTCTAGAACCCTTCTCAGTATCCCATAGTCATACTCATGTTCCGGACTCCTGATCATCAGACTTGCTTATAGCAGATGCATGGGGAGGGCGGGCTCTTCTGGAAGCCCTCATACTTCCTCCCCTACCCCCACCACACACAAATAATGATCTTTATGTCCACTCATCCTTCTATCTACACTCAGAGGCCAGGGCCCCCAGGAAGGCTTCACTGACAACCCTTTACTCCTCTCTACATGCAGAAACGGTAGAGGTGTGGGCTCTGGAATCAGACTTCCTAGACTTGAATTCTTAATCTGTTACTTAGCAGTTTAGGACGTGGGCAAAGTAGTTACCTTCTCTGGACACCCCTGTAAAAGAGGAACACTAAGTAGCACCTATGTACCTTACTGAAAGGATTAAATGAGCACATGCAGGTAAAGTTCTTATAATTTTTTCTTGGGTCAATCAATTCTAGCTGCTATTGTTACCTTTGACTAATTTAGGGCAGAGTCCCTTTGCCCTCCTTTGGTTCTCTGGGCCCGTCTCATTCACAACACACACAACCGCATACTGCAGAGTTTTGAAAGGTGGTTCTCAAAATGTGGTCCCTGGGCCAGCAATATCAGCCATACCTGGGAACTGGTTAGAACTCTGGCACTGGAGCCCAGCAATCTGTGTTTTAACAATATTCTCAGGCAAATCTGATGCACACTAAAGGTTGACGACAACTGAGAACATCTGTCTCAGACTCTCCTGGAGGCATTCACCAAAAAAGAGTTACAGGACCTTACACCTGACCAGCTGGAGAAGGGCTCTAGTAATTGCCCTGGTTATCATGCTTGTCATGATTTTTCATGTTTTATGTCTCAAAACATAAATGTTTGAGAATCACTGCCATTTTGAATGTGTGTTTCACTTGTCTGTTTTTCCAGTGGACTCTACTTCCTTGCAAGGAAGGTTTGTGAAGATTTGTTGCTGTTGTTTGCATTATTCGTTTTATTATGCTAATTCTAGAATCTCTGGTGCATAGTGCAATCTCAGGCAGGAAGTAGTGGCTCATTAAAACAGGTATCCCAAAAGTCTTAGTAGAACTTCAAGATTAATTCCTTCAGGAAGAGGTAAAATTGTCATTAGATGCAGATGATATGATATTATATATAGAAAACCCTAAAGACTCTACATGAAAACTACTACAACTGATAAACGAATTCAGCAAGGTAGCAGAATACAAGATTAACCTACAGAAATTGGTTGCATTTCTTTATACCAACAATGAAATATCGGAAAGGGAATGTAAAAAAACAATGCCTTTTAAAATCACAACCCCAAAAATAAAATACTTAGGAATAAACCTCACCAAGAAGGCAAAAGACTTATACGCTGAGAACTGTAAGACATTAATAAAGGAAAGTGAAGATGATTCAAAGAAATGGAAAGACATCACATGTTCTTGGGTTGGAGGAATTAGTATTGTTAAAATGCTCATACTACCCAAAGCAATCTACAGATTTAATGCGATCCCTATCAAATCATCCATGACATTTTTCACGCAATTAGAACAAATAATCCTAAAATTCATACAGAACCATAAAAGACCCAGAATTGCCAAAGCAATCCTGAAGAAAAAGAACAACGTTGGAGGCATAGCCACCCCAGACTCAGACAGTACTCCAAAGTCACGGTAATCAAAACAGCATGGTATTGGCACAAAAACAGACATATGGGTCAATGGAACAGAATACAGAGCCCAGGAATAAACGCACACACCTCAGTTAATCTTTGACAATTAATCTTTGACAAAGGAGGCAAGAATATATAATGGGAAAGAGACAGGCTCTTCCACAAGTGGTGTTGGTAAAGTTGGACAGCCTTATATAAACCAGTGAAGTTAGAACACATCCTTTCACCATACACGAAAATAAACTCAAAACGTCTTAAAGACTTAAACATAAGACATGACACCATAAAACTTCTAGAAGAGAACACAGGCAAAATATTCTCTGACATAAATCATACCAATGTTTTCTTAGGTCAGTCTCCCAAGACAATAGAAATAAAAATGAAAATAAACAAAGGGGACCGAATCAAACTTACGAGCTTTTGCACAGCAAAGGAAACCATAAACAAAATGAAAAGACAACCTACAGAATGGGAGAAAATATTTGCAAATGATGCGACCAGCAAGGGCTTAATTTCCAAAATATACAAACAGCTCATACAACTCGATGACAATAAAAGCAAACAACCCAATCAAAAAAAGAGGCAGAAGACTTAAAGAGACATTTCTCCAAAGAAGAAATACAGATGGCCAATAGGCACATGAAAAGATGCTCAACGCTGCCAATTACTAAAGAAATGCAAATCAAAACTACCATGAGGTACCACCTCACACCAGTCAGAATGGCCATCATTAAAAAGTCTACAAATAACATATGCTGGAGAGGGTGTGGAGAAAAGGGAACCCTCCTACAACACTGTTGGTGGGAATGTAAGTTGGTGCAGCCACTGTGGAAAACAGTGTGGAGGTTCCTCAGAAAACTAAAAATAGACCTACCATATGATCCAGCAATCCCACTCCTGGGCGTATATCCAGACCAAACTATAATTCAAAAAGACACATTCACCCTGATCTTCACAGCAGCAATATGCACAATAGCCAAGACATGGAAACAACCTAAATGTCCATCAACAGATGAATGGATAAAGACGATGTGGTACATGTATACAATGAAATACTACTCAGCCATAAAAAAAAGAATGAAATAATGCCATTTGCAGCAGCAACATGGATGCAACTAGAGATTATCATACTAAGCAAAGTAAGTCAGAAAGAGAAAGACAAATACCATGATACCACTTATATGTGGAAGCTAAAATATGACACAAATGAACCTATCTATGAAACAGAAACAGAATCAGAGACATAGAGAATAGACTGGTGGCTGCCAAGGGGGAAGCAGGTGGGAGAGGGATGAACTGGGAGTTTGGGATTAGCAGATGCAAACTGGTATATATAGATTGGCTAAACAACAAGGTCCTACTATATAGCACAGGGAACTATATTCAATATCCTGTGATAAACCATAATGGAAAAGAATATGAAAAACAATGTATATACATATGTAGAACAGAGTCACTTTGCTGTACAGCAGTAATTAACACAACGCTGTAAACCAAGCATACTTCAATAAAAAATAAGTTAATTAAATTTTTAAGAAGATTAATTCCTTCAGAAGAACAAGTACTACACATTCACAAAAAAAGCACCCTTTGAAAGTTTAAATTTTTGAATTTCTTTGCCACTTCCTTAGTTTTGATCATCTTGGACAATATATTTTTAATATTGACTTTTAAAAAGAATTGTGTTTCAGTGTTTGCTATCCTTAGAGAGACAGAAACAGATAAGTACAACTAAATACTTACTTTTCAAAAGTCTCAAAAGTATAAGGGAAATGAAAGTAATTATATCTTCAAATGATTTTGGGGTATGTTTCTAATTTCATACTTCTGATGCGATTAAGGATTAAAACTGTATTAAGACATTTGAGACATGCCGCATTGGTATTAAATGCGTTTAATTTTGTGTAAAGTGGTAGAAATATTTTCTTCAGCAAACATACCTGTAGATATAAAATCACAACCATAAATCTACAAAAAAGCAAGCTACTGAATGAAATCTGATTGGTTATTTCCCTGCAGTATGGATCTGCTAATAATTTAATTTACTACTTGCTAACAGAAGCCAAAATTTAAATATACATACATATATATGTGTGTGTATATATATATATATCTCTTCAATTTTAAATCATTCATATATATGAACGAGTATACATACACATACATAACAACTGTTCATATATATATATATATATATATATATATATATATATAAACAATTTAAATTAAAGAAAGTACATCTGGTGGCCTATTTTTTCCCCCCGATTTCTAAAGAACACCATATTCTATTCTAGGCAGTGGAATGTCAATCCACCTTAAGGGTTGTTCAATGAGCATATCTGAGAAACCACTGGTTTAGCCAATGATGTACTTATTGAGGGAGGCCCTAGTGCCACTGTCAAGAGCTTATCCACAGGAGAGACAAGAAGGTACTTGTTTGGTTTGTGAAAAGGAGTAGTGAGGAACGGCAGGTAGCTGCAGGCTGATGACACGTGATGTCCATATATATGTAGAACCAACACACCCATAATTGCACCCATTTTCCATACCCAAATCCAAAGCCTTTATATCATTAATCCCAGGCAAAAATGGTAAGATTCATGTGTGTTACTATCTCACGGCTTCAAGATGCCTATAAACTCATATGAGTATGTCTTAGTTTTATCAGTGGAGGACAAACCAGGCTTCTATCACCAAGCTCCATTCCATAACAGGCAAACCAGTCCAAGACTTCTCTGAGCGCTGCAGGAGAGTCTATGGAAGGGGCGCTCACTCCACTGTGATGCCTAAAATTGCCTTTGCACAGAGCAAACATTCAATACATGCTGAGTGAATGAATGAGTGAACTGGTGTCATAAAACAGGCTTATTTCAGGGAAATTCCATTCAACAGGCTGGCATTCCTTCCTACCCATCTTAACTGTTAAGCTTGCCATCAGACAAAAATTTAATTATAAAACGTTAGAGCTGAGGAAATTTTAGAAACTATCTACTCTCCCGAGGTATACAACTTTAATTTAGTGGTAAAAATCACTAGGAGTGACTTAGGAGTCTATCGGACCTGAGTCCAAATTCCACATCTACCATATTTTCGTGAGCAAATAACTACTTCTGAGGCTCTGTTCCATGTATGCATTATGGGATATCATAATAATACATACATTAATTGTATGACTATCAGGGGATGAAATGACACAATCCATTTGCCATGGTCGGCTAAGTAATTTGCACCAAGTAAGCACTCAAGACATTAGTCAATATTAATAGCGGAGAGATGAAAACAAAACTCTGGGACTGATGCCTACCCTAGTGGCCCCAGTGGTCATAATGACTTTCTTCCATTCAGCCTGCTCTCTTCTCACTACGACTAAGGAAGAGAAGATGAACAAATTAGGAATAACAATTTGAAAATGGTTTTATACTCCCTGAATGAATGGAATTATAATAAAATGATTCATGAGTTCTGCAGAAAAATGATGAGACTTTAGATCTTTATGTTAGTTCTCTACAAAACCAATTTATGGCCCTAAGATGTACCTTCCCACCCAGCCCCATCCTTACCAGGATCAAATATCATTGTAAATGGAAAAGTCAGCAACACATAATCAACAAGCTAAGTTACAAGCCGGTGAAGTCTCGGAGGTTTGATAGAGAAAATTCAGATTTATCGTTATATGTAAAAATAAGACGATATGAAGAACTCTATAATCTATAATCTCTACAACAGTGCTATAAAAAGTAAAGAGCTAGAAATCTATTTAGATGGTTTTCCTTATAAGAAAGCACTTTCTGTATAACTTTTAATGTACTATTGATGAGAACAATTCAACAAAATTCAAATAAATATCTGCAGATGTCCTACAAGAAGAAAAGAACGGAGTTAGATGCGACAGGGGATAACTGGACTTCAGGATGAGTAAGACCCTATACTTGACCTCAATAAATTAACATGAAATACAGTGGATGAGTCACGTACAGAATGTCAGAATCCTAAAAGGCCAAGCTAAGTACCAAAAGGAACATGTGCGGACTCTTAAGAAGGAAATAAAATATTGGTTAGTTGATTACGAAAAGGCAGAAGGGAGTAGGTTCCCTTTGGCTGCTCTTTGAAGAGATCACTTCCTTTTCCCCCTAGTCCTGAGGCTAGGGTGGCATGGGCAATAGAGGAATGTGGGGACTGAGAATCATTTCTACTCTCACCAGAGTGGCTGGAAGCAGATTTTCTTACCAGGATGTAGTAGTATGCTAATATTTAAGGGTTCTTGAGGTCAGACAGAAGGGTTTGAATACTCCGGCTCCATCTCTTGCTGTGGGTCAAGTTTCTTACCTTTCCAGCACCTCGGCGACTTTATCTGAAAATTGGGGATGATGATAATGTCTCCCACCTGAGTGTGAGAACTATATGCTATAGTGCATACGCAGGGCTAAATTTGGTGCCTGGCAAACAGAAAGTGCTCAGTACGGCAGGCGAGTGTAGTGACAATAAAGGCAAAGATGACGGGGGTAGTGCCGGTGTTGCTTCTGCCCCCAGAACAGGCTCTGACTGGGAGAGAGTTAAAGCACCTTTGGGTTCATGGGGGTTTATATATAAGCAACGGTTGATCAGTGTGAGCTGGTTGTCCAAATGATTATGTGCAATCTAAGAAAAAAATGGGCCTCGGATCTGCTCAGCTACTTAATAATATTAGCAGTGGTAGTAGTCAAAGAAGCTAAATTTTATTAAGTGTTTATATGCCAAACAACGTGCTGAACATTTTAAAAGGATTTACTCACTTATTACAACGAGGCTATACGCTAGGTCCTGATAATGTTATTCGTCTCTTTCAGATGTTGACTGAGCCTCAGACGGGTTACAAAAGCACCTAAGATCCCGTTGTCAGTACATGACGGAAATGAGTTCAAATCCAGCCTGTCTGACTTGCTCTGAATCACTAAGGTATGAAATTAAGCATGTTGCCCTTTGCCTGATTCTCCTTCTGAGGCCTGAATATTTCACTTAGCTCTCTGAGTGCAGAAGAGAGAAAATTCTCTCTCCTTGACCCAACTTGGCATCAATATCCAACTCCCCTTCTCAAAATGGGTTGCTTCAACGAGCAGCAATGAATGCCGGGTCGTGGACCAGTCACCTTGATGACTAAGAGTCAGACACTAGGGAAAGAAAATGCTCTGTGACAAACCTACCCTTGTACAGAAACAAGACAGAAATGGGGGGACAGGGCAGAAGATAATGGAATAAGGCATAGGAAAAATAGCACCTGGCATCGTGATAGTAATAATAATAATAGTAGTAGTAGTAGTAATAGTGATAATAATAGACTTTACTATGCTCTAGGCATTGTATTAAGTGCTTGGTGTAAGTGACTTCGTTTTAACATTGAAAACAAGTCTATGGGGATGAAATATTATTAACATCATTTTATAGGCAGGAGTATTGAGGTTCAGGTAATCAGGTAAATTGCCCAAGCTCATATGGTTAGCAAGTGGAAAGCAGAGATTTGAACCAGCACCTACACTCCTAACCATTATGCTATAACCATTATGCTGAAGACATAAGAATTCCAATGGTCTTTCCCCATAACCCACTCCTGCACTCCAGACTTAAATAGTCCAAGATCAAGAGAGAGCGAGCTTGGAGTTGCCACTCTTCAGTGAGTGTCAATCATTTCAAAACAGTGTATTTGCTAACAAGATGCAGTTCCTGTGATAATCTTCTCAACCAGGTATCAAGAAACAGGAAGCAAAGATTCAAGTAACAGTATGTTCCTACTTACGAGGAAGGTGGGACAGCATAGTTGACACTGGGCTTAACTGTTCTGGAAAACGTGGTCCCAGTAGGCATACACGCTGGTACATTTTCCCCACCTACCAAATACAAAAGGAGTATTTCATTTCCATGTTGCTCTTCAAAGTTCCACCTCATTCGTGCCTGTCATTCATCCTCTGGCCTCTTCCTGTCTCCATTTCTGTACAGAAAGGTGCTGAGTCTCTGCTCTCGGATACGAAAAGGGTGTGTTAGGAGAGGGAGCCATGGTACCTCAATGTCTTTTTTTTTTTTTTCATCTTAATTCTATTATGCCAACTCCACTGAACTTAATTAGAGTGAATACCGAATTACACAATTACCCTCTGTTCTATTCTTCAGATGTTATATTTTGATAAAATTTACGACATGCTGCTCTCCCCTTGAACACCAGATGAACACTAGAAATGGATGTGTGTTGACATAAAATCTGTTATAATTACAATTAAAGTATAGCTTACATAATGATAGTGTTAACATAAAATTATAGATGTGTAGAGACAATGTGGTCATGCATTTTTTAGTATAAGTACATGCTTAGACCAATATCTGTTAGCGGAATGAAGATGGAAGAGAATTTTGGTTAAGCCACAAAGGCTGTTTAAGGACTTGCAGATAGCTAAGGGGAACTCAAAGACCAGTAAGATAATAATATTTCCCCTGCCATGTTTTCGATTGCAAAGTGAAGGGAAGATGTGAAAGTAAGTACCCCTATGGAAATTACAAGACAAGTACATTTTTTTCCTTGAATACCTGGGCAAATGCTTAAATTCTAATGTATATCAGTGATGCAAATTTTCAACTGAGTTTGATAAATCATAAAATAATAATTATACATATATGTATATAAAACTGCATGGAACTAGACAGTTCAGAATTACTTCTAATTAAAGAGGTACCCTATGACAACTAACTTAAACCTTACAAAATATGGTTCCAAGTACCCTATCAGAGTGAAAAGTAGGAGACTGAAAGGTTTATTGTAAATGTTTGTAGTCATGGTGTCTTAACTAAAACTACTGTGTCACAAATACTATTAAAATAATTGTGACATTTTCTTCACTTTTACTGCAAACAACAAAACAAACTATAGGTATTTTTTCATTTCAGGTAATTATTTTAGCTAACAGTTATTAAATGTTTTGAGAAGACAGAGTGCTAATTGCATTACTTCATTTTATCTTTAAAATAGCGCTTCCATGTAATTATTCTTAGTATCTCCATTGTATTAAAGTGTATCTCTAGTTTAGACCTTTCTTCAGAACTGCAGACTTGTGTATCCAACTGTGTACTCAGCATCTCTACTTGGACGTCACGAAAACGTCTCAAATCTTATACCTCCAAAACTGGTCTTTAATCCCCCAAACATGCTCTACCCCAAACTTTTTCCATCTTAGGTGACAGTAACCACACCTTTCCAGTTCCCCAGGCCCTAAATCTCGAATTCACCCTTGACCCCCTCTTCCTTTCCATTCTTGCATTCAATCTACCACGAAATGCTGTCACAACCTTCCCAATGTGCCACTTCTGAGAATTACCAGCCGCTAGCAGCCTGGTGCAGGCCACCAACATAGACCTCGAGGATCCTGTAGTCGCCTCCCGAGATTCTCCCTGACTCCACTCTCTCCCCACATCCTCAAGGCCACAGATAGAGTTATGCTTTTCAAACAAGAGACAGTTCATGCCACACCTCGGCTAAAATCCCGCCCCTGGCTGCCTACATTTAGAGTAAAAGACACAATGCATGTGATGGCCTCCCAGGACTTACCCAATCCATCCCATCACATATCCGACCTCCAGCCGTCCTGCTGTCTCTTCCTCCCCACTAAGTCAGCCAGGGTGGCCTCCTTGATATTCCTCCAAGCTGCCCGGCATATTTCTGCCTTAGAGTTTTGGGACTGGTTATTCTTGCTCCCAGGGAGTGGTCTCCCCATCATACATTCTGACAACTCCCTCACTTCAAGTCTTTGCTCAAATGTCAACTTACAAAATCCACCCTGACTACCCTATTTAAAATCAGAACCTACCTGTACACTCCTCCAGCACTCCCAACCCAAGCCTCTGCAGTGAGCTTCACATCCTTTTCCTTATCCCGTGGCGCCCATCAACTTGTGACAAAGCATAGAATTTATTTACAACATCCGTTTCCACACGAGAGTGTAAGGAGGGAGAAAGCATGCAAGAAGGAGCACGCAGGCAAAGGCTCTTGTCTAATTTATTCAGTGATACGTCCAAGCATAGAGAACAGGAAGATCCTTGATAAATAGTCCTGAAAAAGATACAGATGAGGAAACTAGTAGTAAAGCTCAGAAAGTTTAAGTAACTTCCTCAAGGTTCTAGAGCTAGAAGAGGGTCACAGTAGAATTCACACTTGGGGATGTCTAACTTCAAATCTCTTAGCCTCTCTGCTATCTTTTTTTTCTTCTTTGCGGTACGCGGGCCTCTCACTGTTGCAGCCTCTCCCGTTGCGGAGCACAGGCTCCGGACGCGCAGGCTCAGCAGCCATGGCTCACAGGCCCAGCCGCTCCGCAGCATGTGGGATCTTCCCGGATCGGGTCACGAACTCTCAACAACTGCGCCACCAGGGAAGCCCCTCTCTGCTATCTTAAGTCCATGCAATTCAGGATTTGTTTTAATCAGTGCCATGGAAATTCTCACTCCACTGAACAGGATCACTAACGTGTTCTCTGTCTAGATTTATATATATATTTTCCATTTAAACAAAGGAAACAGAAGAGGGGAATTCATCATGGGTTACTGCGGTAGTTTTACAGCAATTTTAGCAATAATGACATTTAAGTAATAGTGATATTTAATGATAGCATAATAATAATAAAATAATAGCTCTTAAATGTATCGAAGACGAATCGCATGCTAAACTCGGTGCTAAAATATTTCCATGTGTATTTTGTGCAAAATCCTTATGAATATTCTATCAGATGAGCTTTATGTGTAACTCCACCAGGCATACTTCTCTTATTCCGCTTTCAAAGATAAGGAAATTGATGAGAAGTGTGGTAACCGTTTGATCAAGATGAGACTGGTAATAAGTTGTGAGTATGAATTTAAATTCAGGTCTAACTCCAGAATTTGATTCTCAATCCATACATGAAAATTCTGATAATTCCTTTGATAAGGGTATGGTCTATGTTCTCTCCTGGAAAACATCCCCCATTATGTCTGCCTGTGCTCATACCTTCAGAACACAGTCAAGTTTGAAACATGATAAAAATGTTTAAATAGTGTGCTTTAATAAATGGAAATATCTTCATCTAAACAATAACACAAAAAGGCAGGCTGAGCCCTTTGAAGTGGCTTCGTTGCTATCTTCCATCCAGAACAAGAGAAGGAATCAACAGCTGCAGAGTAAAGAAAGCATGAAACCTAGAGATGGAGGATTCTGTAAACGACCAATTACAAGACTATTCAGCCACACTTTCATAGCAAGAGGCAAAATATTCCATTAAACTGAAAATTCTTCTACCCCTCACTCCAAGGCCCACACAAACATTAATGTTGCATTTATTAGGATGTACTTCCTGAGCTCTATCAACTTGACTTTCAGCAACTGTATTAATACAGTCCTTTCGCTTTGCACATGTATCTGAATGATGGATTCCATGACTGGAGTTTTGTAGAAAGAGTGGAGTGAATGAAGTAAAGTTTGGGACGAGCCATCATAATCCATAATGATGGGCACTGAATCAGGACAAGAAGAAACCTCTCTTCTCATTTATTTGAATGAAGATTCTACTATATGTTTACTGCCTCTGTACAGGGCCATCTGTTGAATAGTGGAAAACAAGCATCTTTCATTTGGAGGTAGGATTTGTGTGCTCAAGTTTCTATGGGCCTGCAGAATTAATCTTGTTTTAGAAATGAAATAAAATGTAATTTCTTACTGTAAGTAGATGTGGTTAAGCAACTGGCAACTTTGATGTCTTTAAATCACTGCAGTTTCAGGGTAGGCAAATCTATAATTATTTCAAGCACTTCTTTATTGGTGCAACAATTGAGCAGTGTACATAGTGGTCAACAACCTGGGCATTGTCAGACGACTCTAAGTTTGAATCTAGACTTTGCCACTCACCAGCTATGTGACTTTCAGCTATGAGAAGCACTTTCTTCAGCTTTACAGTGTGGATTATTACATGCCCTTTGCAGAACTACTGTAAGAACTAAATGTATATGGGCACAGTGGCTCACAGTAAGGGCTCAAATTAGTACTGTGGTCACTACTAGTAGTATTGAAAAGAAATTAGAACTTCTATTCTCATAAAGTGGGATATGTGTCCCTTTATCATTGTAATTTCATACCATTTTACTTTTGACCTTATAATTTAATAGCTTGATCCAAGAAACATTTAGCAGTAAATATAATTGAAAGAAGATTACCTGTCAAACATGAAATACTGTAGCATCAAGTGTGCTGGCACAATACTCTTCTCCGATAATTAACCTGTAAAAATATGTTATTGTCTTCTTTTTAATTAAGCACATTGAACATACATATTTACTGTGCCAATTGGCGAAAGGTCCATTAATTAATCAGTCTAACTATATGTTGCATAAACGTCTTCTAAACATAATCGTATATGTATTTTATTTGTTGGGAAAATGTGTTTGAGATTGTTCTTTTCTGCCTATTTAAAGTAAAAGAGGGTGAGAAGTAGAGTTAGGCTTAATGTACTTTGTACTCCATTATGCCATGAAAATGCTTCTGTGCCCTGGAGACAACAACAAAAGATTTGCTTTAATGACAAGAATCAAGTATGTTCTAAAGCTTCCAGGTAGGAGGCGTATAGGTTGCAGTTTATATCAGAAGTCTTTGCTCTCTCTCTCAACTGCGTCTAGATGGGAAAGATGTGGTCACAAATGCTTCAAGGTGATATAGTAAATGTTGGAAAAGAGGAGGGTAGGAGGCAGAGTTTTGAATATCTCAAACCTGAGCTAGAAGGATTTTATTTAAAGAAAATAGCGGATATTATTTTTCACTTAAGGAATGCCACTCAGCAAACCTGACATTAATGTAGGAAATTAGCTCTTTTAGCTATGATGCTTTCAAATGCACATGGCTGAAAACAAATTCAAAATAGTCAAAGGAAATTTAAAAACAAAAACCAAACAACAACCACCACCTCAACAAACAAGTACTAGAAATTCAGGGATGCAGCCATATTCAGATACAGTTGGATCTGGAAGTTCCAGAGTATCAGCAGGGTTCCAGCTCTCTCTCCATCGCTCAGCCCTGCTTACCTCTGCAAGACTTTATTTTACAGAAAGTCTCTTCTTGTGCTGGATGGTAACTGGGAGTCCCAGAGTCGTATCTCCCCAGCTTAGAAATTCCAGAGAGAAAAGACAATTCTTCCATTTTTCTCTGAGAGAAAAGTCCTGGGGAGGAGTCTGATAGACTTAGCCGAGGTCAGATGCCTACCCATGAGCCAATCACCTGCTTTACTGGAGTTCAGTCCCTGGAGACTCATCCCCCGGGGGGGGGGGGGGGGGGCCGTGAGGAGGCAGGATGGCATTATCTGGCAGTTCTCCAAGAAAAGCCTGCTGTTTTTGTAAGATGAAAGGGGAGAGGACATGGATAATGAAACCTGTATCTGCTTCTGTAAAATCCACAGAATCTTACTCCCTGCCCTGTGTCGATGACCATGCAGTAAGCTGACCCAGGAGGTCATTTTTCCCACAACAGCCTTCATATATATGACTAAGGAACACACTGGTAAAAGAGTATGGGAGAAAGTCTGAGTATGACAAGTCAGCTAGACAGATATTAACTAAAAAAGCTGTGTGAAAATATCCTTAAAAAGTTGCCCCCAACTCACTCAAAGTCCAAAGTTGGAGCTGGAAATACAATGTCACGGAGTTTGGATAAGAACAGGTTTTCTCCAAGCTGAACTATGACACAGATTAGAGACTTCTAGAAACTATACTTTTGCAAAGAAAAAACATCACATGAGAAAAATGAGGCCTAGAAAACTTACATGACTTAAGGTAACATAGCTAATTAATGGCAGGGCTGAGACTAGAGTATACTTTGTGTAATTGGCTATGGTCTTTTTTGTTTGTTTTTGTTATCACTTCAAAACGAGACAAACTTAAAGAAAGGAAACACAACCAAGGCTCAGTGGTTGGAAATGAGATGGATGTGAACGCCCACTTGTTTCTTACGTATAAAGTTACCCCTCGCAGCGTTGTGGAGGAGAAAACGCTGGCTCTTCCCAACGTTGGTTACATACACAAAGATTCCAAAGACAAGACAAGTGCTTTGCAAACAAAGTAACTAGAACCAGCTCAGGCTTCCCCGCGCCGGGTCCTACGTTCCACGGTCAGAACCACCAACTGTATCCCCCCGGGTAACAAAGTGATTCAGAAAAGCTAGCGTCTTCAGAGAAGGGAGAAAACTTAGCCGGGAAGAGAGTCAGGAGGAAACTTGCTCAGCTTCTTGCTGGGGTCTGAAACGATCCCAACAGAGTCCTTAAACCCCTCAGGTTTCCCCAATCAAGCACCCTCGCCTCCAACCTGGGCCACCCCAGAGCTGACTATCAGAGGAAAGAAGTCTGCGGACGCACGGAGAGCTGACCACCCCACGAGAAGGACCTACGCGCGGCCGCGTCCACTCACCCGCCGCTCCCCGGGAGACTGGAGACCAGCCCGGGGTCCAAGTCCTGGGCGTGGCAGACTCGTCGCTCTCCGGGCCCAGCTCCAGCTCACCTCGGCGCGGCCCGCCTGGGCGCCGCCATCTTGACCAGAGAGGGGGCCTCGCGCCGGAGGCCCCTGAGCGGGCGCCCTGAGCGGAGCCGGAGCGCCGGGGAGCCCCAGGTCGGGGCCCTACGTCCCCCGCGCGCTCGCGCCCCGTCCACGAGCGACGAGAGTCCCGCACGCAGCGCCCTACCCAGGCTTCCGCGGAACCGACGCCCCGCGCAGCCCGCACCACGGCTCAGGCAGCGCCGAGGGCGGCCCGGGCGGAAGAGCGGGCGCGGGGCACGCGCTCGGTAACCTGGCAACGCGGAGCAACCCGGCGTCTCCGGCGAACCCCAGCCCTGCACCACGAGGAAGCACGGACCCCCGCACCCGCCGCCCAGCCCGCGCCGCCCCTCGGTCGTTCCGCCCGCCGCTGCCCGCTGGCTACGGTCTTTTCAATCCATGATACAACGTCTATATGTAACAAATCTGTTAAACCCTGAATGTTTATGATATTCAAGTAATCCATTATCTGAATTATTCTTGAAGATAAAACATCCAAAGACTTCTTAATTGTATGGGTATACATACATAAAATACACGTGGAGGTAACTTCAAATATAGTATGTGCCTGTCTCTAATTCCTTCCCTCTCCGCTCTTTTAAAAAATGCCCCTTTAAAAATTGCCCACTCACCATCTGTTAGGTAAATTTGCTGAAACACAGTAAATGAAATGTAAATGACAGAAAACGTAAATGTAAATGTAAAATGTAAAAGTAATTTACATTTTACATTTACATTTACATTACAAAATGTACATTACATTTACATTACAAAATGTAAATGTAATGTAAAAGTAAAATGAAAATGTAAATGTAAATGTAAACAGTAAATGACAGAAATTGTTATAGAGACTATTCCAAATGGCACCGACACCTGTATTTATGAAATTTTTAAAAGGGTAAGTTAGAGTTGATTTTTTTTTTTTAAATCCCACTATAGTAACACCACATCATCCTAGGTGCCCAGTTCTATCCAATTACATAAGATGGGGAAAGAGAGAGAGAGAAACAGAGAGAGGAGAAAGAGAAAGAAGAAAGGAAGAAAACCAAGTACTTATGTATAAAGTGTTGCTCCCAAAGTTTGAGATTATACTCAAGCATCAATGAACAGAAGGAAAACACTTACAAATTTACAAATGTATTTCATTTATGGTATGAGGGACACAGGTTTAGATTTGCAACACGCTCCCACAAGGGTCAAATTGACCACTTTTTTCTATCTAGTTGCTCTTGAGAGAACAAAACAATTGAAACAGATGCCGTTCGATTCCAAGTCTATAGCTTAGACCATGTCACTGCACATGAAATATTGTTCATTCAGAGTCAGCACATAGCAAGGGTAATTTATACTCTCAGAGTGTTTGCTCTCAAGTCAATAGCAGAGAAGCCTTGACTAAAAACGTTCCCATTAATTTCCATTGTAATAGATCTTACTTATAGCCCATGAAACAGTGGTCAGGGGAGATTTATTCTTTGGACACCACGTTATATAATCTCTCCACTTTAAGCCATCCCCCACTCGGCGATTATTTTTTAAATATGTTACTCGTAGTCAACATTAATTTACATTTAATCTTTCTTAGCATTAGGAGAGTATTATTTTGTACAGGCTCAGAAACAAATCTCCCGAAATTCCTCCCTGATGCTCCCTTCAGGCTGAAAATGCATTGCAGGGTGGCTGCAGTGACTTAATTCTAGTTGGCAGAGCCCTGGCCACACACTAATTTCATTAGCCTCAAACTCCTGGATTTGAAAGATCCACTGAATATGATTCCTGTCCTCTGACATGTCACTTACTAACCAATTCAGTGTGCATACAGAGGAGAGAAAGGACTTGCTCAGCTCTGGCCCACCGGCAGGCAGATGAGAATTCCCAGTCAGAGACACTGTTTACATCTGAGTGGTCATTCTTGCCCGGGTCCTCATTTTCAGGAAGGAACTTCAATCCAGGCTTTGCTGGCAGCTGCAGCATTTGTTACATCCATTACTATCTCCTTGTTCCTTCTTGCCCCCCAGTGCTTAGCATCCCCCATTTCAGTCACTAAGTCTTCCTTCCCCCAGCCTAGAAGCTTACCTCACCATAAATTTTTATCTCAAATGATAGGTTTGGCACATTCCCCACAGCAACCCACAGGGACTGGGGAAAAGAAAACTCAGATCTCTGGAGAGCTAAGAATTCAACCATTTAGAGGAGTTTCTTTTATACAGGACAGTCTTCATTGAGCTGAACCCTGCAATCCCAGAGAAGATTCACCTACCCGTTCTTTTCTTCTTTCCCTAAAGTGACTGTGTCTTTGAACAATGGGTCTGTGTTCCACTATTCTCTCTATTCATTTTGCAGGTTTACAGAGGCTGGGAAACTGGGGACTGGACTTACATGCCAGGAGCTTCTAAGATCACACGCAAAAATAAGGCTACGGGAAGAGATTGTTGGAATCTATCTCTGTATATTTGAACGTGGGCAGTGGTTAACCAGGATGCTCACACCAAGCTTATATCCAGCTTGCAGCACAAGCTACAAGTTGGTGCATCCCTCCTACTACCAGCCTCTTCTCAATAAATGCAGGTGAAAACTGGGGGCTCTTTTCCCTCAGCTGTTCAATCCAACATGAATAGCTGCAATTTGCAAATTAGAGGAAAATGACAGTGTTTTCTCTGAATGGTTTTGGTCCCAACCCACACTGCTAATGTTGGCATTCAGTTCCTTTCCTTCCCAGCCCAGGGAACGGGGGAACTAAGCGTAAGGCAAGCGTTCTCTTTTCTTGCAAGTGCCTCAGATCCACACACCAGAGAAGGAATCTGCTCCCCCTGGAATCTTTTTCAGCAAACACAAGCCTTCAGCCTAGTCGGCAAGCTCTCTCTTGACTCTATAAGATTTCACTCTTTTTTCGACAGGCAGGTCCCTCTGCAGTACTGCCCAAGCTCCAAGCGAAGGCACCAAAATAATTTTTAAAATGTCAAAGAGCAAATGCGCCTTCAACCCCCAGAGCTCCAGTAAAAATACTGTGAGTTGCCCCTGTGGTTCTCAGGTGACCTCTGGCCTCATCCTCCCTGCAGCGCTGCCTCCTCAGGTTCTCTAGTTTAAGCTCAGAGGTAAAGGAAGTGCTTCTGGGTTTTGCTTACAACAACCCAGGCTCTTCCTGAAAGCATTACCTCAAAGTGAAGGCTGCCCAGAAGCACTTTTGGCCTTGCAAACATCTCGAGATCTCCATGGTGGCATACTCAAGAGGTGCTAGAGATGCTCAGAGGCTCAGAGGGGCCATACCAGGCTGCAGCTTTAGACAGGCACCCCTCCTTCTGGCACAAACACAAACTTCATACTCCTGGGTGCTGATGTAGTGACAGCTTGAATCACAAGGAGTCCCCTCCAGAAACCCAACATGCTTCAGGAAAGGCACTTGAGAGGGAGCCAACTTTTTAGCTACGGGGAGCATAAGGGTCAGCCAGAACATCTGGAGAAGGGACTAACTGAGCTTGGGTCCTACCAGGCAGGGAGAGAGCTGTGCATTTAGGAAAGGATCACTTCAAGACAGAGATGAACAAAAAACTTGGATACAGGGGTAGAGAAGGAAAAGAGAGGCAGAAATTGAAAGGGAGAACATAAAAACAGAGAGACAAAAAAAAAAAAAAAAAACAGCAGGGAGAGAGAGAGACACACAGGAAGAAAGACAGAGAAACAAGAGAACCCATAGTCACGCAGACCCTGAAACTTAATTTCTTCATCCAGAAGCCATCCATCTATACCCAGGGCGGCACAGGAGCTGTGGGGCCGAGGCTGCGGGAGCAGGCGGTGAGAGAGCACTGCAGCACCTGCCCACGGCTCAGCTGGCCCGATCCGCCGTCCTTGCATCTTCCGCCGTTGCCCGCCTGCACCCGGAGCTAGAGGACCGCCCGGCCTTGCTCAGCGCACCCTACTGCCTCCCTCCAGGCGCCTTCTTGTCTGGCTCTGAGAATCGTCCTCAAAACCCAGCACTGGGGTTGGGGGCTGCGTTAGGGAGGTCGTGGGAAAGGATGGGCACAGGGTGGGTGCAGAGAAAGCGATTGTGTTTCGCAGTTAGCATGAGCTCACCTCCGGGCTCTGAGCTGGCAGGAGTAGAAAGCTGATCGCCCGGCTCCTGCCAGTGGCCGGATCGCAAAGGCAGTTTAGACGGTGCAAACAACTGCCCAGAGCAAATCACCTGGGGGCACGTCTGCCGGTGGCTTCTCCCCGCTTGAGGACAGTCCCCACGCCTTCCGCCCCATGCCCTCGCAGAGACAGGTTACAGGTCGGGAAATCCAACCCGAGCGAAATGGGCAATTCACGTCCAAATGTAGGTGAAGACCTAGCCTTCGGTTTAAGAACTGCCTCCCTAAGCGCTTCTCGAAATTTTCCAAGGCAGCTGCAGCTTGTCGGGCGGCTTGGGGCAGGGAAGCTGGGGAGTTGAGAAATGCCTAGTTTCTACGCGTCTTCTCATCTTTCATATTCCTTGCGCCTAGGTGGCTCTCACAGGAGCCCGGCACTTTTACAAGCCTGTTTTGGAACCGTATTTCACTCGAATGCAAACCCATTTAAATCATCGCCTTGTTTTTCGGAGACTGTTTCTTGTCAATGGGGCCATAAATCCAGAATGTCAAGCCGGATGGAGTGGAGCGCGGACAGGGGAGAGATGGAAGGGAAATGAATCAAGCAGGGAAAGTACCTCCTCGGGTGAGGTGGGAGGGATTCGGCAGGATCTCCAGGGTGGAAATGAGCGAAGAAGGCTGACCAGACCCCGCACCCCTGGAGTCCAAGCCAGCCTTCAGGATAAAGAGCGCGGGGAGCTACGGCGCGCTCTGCCCCGGAGGGAGCGCCCCCCTACCTGGAAAAGCCTCAGGATGTTGGCTACCATGATGGAGACCGAACTCCCCGAAGCCCCAATCACTCCAACTACTTTCTCGGGCTTGACGAAAACCGGAGGCTCGCCGTTGGTGCAGCGCACTTCGGAGGTGTCCTTCTGGATGAGCGCCTGGACGAAAGTGAGCGACTGTTCGAGCGCATAAGTGTCCCTGGAACAAGTGTCCAGGATCCGCGCTCCCAGCGTCACGTTGCGCAGCAGGTTGGGATCGCTGTTGATCTGGTCCAGGGCGTAGAGCATCGCTTCCAGCCTGTGGATCCCGTTCTCCCTCTTGATGTCGCCGCAGGGCACTCCGCTGGGACCCTTCGCGTGCACCGGGAACAGCCCCCCGAGGGTGACGTCCCCCTCGATCCGAACGGAGTGCGGGGCGTACATCTCCTGGCCGCGCGCCGCCGCCGCCAGCGCGCGCAGAAGCACCTCCAGCACGCAGCAGGGAAACTTCATCAAAGTCAGGGCGCGGAGCAGCTTCCCCAGCTGGACCATGCTGCTCCCGCGGCTGCGGCGGTGGCGGCGGCACTGGAGGGGACGGTGGCGGGCCCGCCGGAGTCCTGGCCCCTTGGGGTGAGCTCCTCCGGCGAAGCCCAGGGTCTCCTGCGGGCGAGGAGGGTAGGGGCGCCCGGGGAAGGGCAGCCGGCGAGGGTGGGAGGTCCCGCGGCGCCTGCCAGCTTGGGGCGCCGTGCGCTCTGGGGTTCCCCGGCCAGCGCGCCGCGCTCGAGCTCGCGCTCGGTGGCTTGCAGCTCGAGCTCTCCAACAGCCCAGCACTGGGGAGAGAGCGAGGATGGCTATCGCTTTAAATGCGCGTTCGGCTCCCTCTCCTCCTCCGCCCACTCCCTCCCACCCTCGCTCGCTCTCAGGCTCTCCCCACCCTTCCCAGCGCCCACCCTCCCCACGGTTTTGCAACATCACGCAGGGAGGGGCTGCGTGCTGAGGTAAGGGGGGAGGGAATGGGTGGGCGGCTGTGGGGCGGGGGGAGTACCTCCGATTGGGAGTTTCGAGGTCCCCAGGGAATCTGGGGATCGCAGGTCGCAGGCGAAGGCTGAGCTCCTGCTTCGGTCTCACTGTAGAAGCCGCTCGCTCGCCCGCCTGCACCCACACGCACATTCTAGGCACAGGGTGGCATCAGCCCCGGACAGGGCGGTTCTAGCTGCGGCTGACTTCTTCCAACCCTGAGGTCCGGAGCCGGGGCTGTCAGCGCCGGGAGAATGCGAGGTAGTCGAAGGTGATGCCGCCAAGCATGAAGGGTAGTAGGGAGAGCCCAGTCTCTACTGCTAACTCGTCTGTGCCAGTTTTTCCTAAGAAAAACACACATACACACAGGAGCCTGATTTATGACCTAAAGAACCTTTACGGAGAGACTTCTCCGGGGCCAGGCACTGGGCTAGCCTGTAGGGAAAGACGCCAACAAGAACTGCTGGGAATGGAAATGCATCTTTGGTCTTCAGGGGTTACTGTGGCCGGAGCCGAATGAAGTAACCCTGGTCTCCAGTAAATCTGTGGCGGATTCGCTCCTTTTCTTCCTTTCATCGCAAGAGATGGAACAACTGAGAACTCTGCAGAGCGCACTTTCTTCTCTGGCGCTGACAGGTGTAAGGCTCCCTCCTACCCATTTCCAGAGGTGCTTTTGGGCTGATGTCAGGTTTCCTCGGGCAGGAAATAGCAAGAAAGAGGTGACAGTAGGAGGAGCAGACAGAAATCTCCCCATCGATCCAGTGATCCAGTGATCCATTCTTTTTTTTTTTTTTTTTTTTTCTGGCTGAAGATTTGGGGGGTTTGGGGAGTGGAATCAGGATGCCAGAGCAGGTTGTAGTGCAGTTAGGAAGCTGTTTTTCAAAGGTGTCCCCTCCTGCAGGTCCAGCCCAAACTTGGCCCGGTAAAGCAGCAAGTGGCCCTAGTTCCTACACAAGGAAGGGCAATGTATCTGCCCTTGGTGCCCACGTGTACTGCTTATGGTGGTCTCTACTCTTGCTGAGCCTTTCTGTTGGAGTGCAGCGAAACTGTCTTATACAGAATTGAGGGCGCAGAGAAAACCAAAACAAGACTATACTTTCTGTTGTAATGTTAGTGTACTAAAGAAAAATGTCCTTGCACATAAACAAAACAACACACACACACACACACCACTAAAAAGTCAGAAGTTGGGAAGTTGGTTTTCTCTTCCACCAACCACCTGTATGACCTTGGCACTTCTGTTCCTGTGCCTGAGTTTTACTTTGCCCATCTGTAAAATGATGAAATTGAATTGAATGTTTTACAGGTTAACTTTTAACTTTCAAATCCTCTGTTGAAATAGGCCATGCACCTTTGGCCATGGTGTTCTTTTTAGACCAATATCCTTTGTTGCTTTATGTGTAGGGCACCCGTTTTTTGATACCCAAACAACACTTCAAACATTTCCTGGTACAGAGGATATTTTTTTTCTTGTTGACCACCCATTTATCGTCCTTCTAGGGAGAGTCCAGTCCATCATTTTCTTTTCAGACATGCCCCTCCTCCAGGTTTCAATACTTAAGGTTTGAGGAGGAAAAAATCCTTCTGGCTACAGTGTTCAAGGAAGGGAATAGAGGCTAACAAGAGTTATGCAGGGCTAATCTCTGGACTTCTGCTGGAGTAACGAGGGTGATGACATAGGGTTACCACTGTCCAATAGACAATCCGTGCCGGAGTTAAAAGAAAAAGGAGCCTCCTTCCTCTAAATGCTTTATGTATATCTTTTGGACAATGTTACACTATTTGATTTTGTAAAAACATACCATTTTACTGCCATCTTCAAGAAAAGTGATGTAAAAACTATGCAAAGGGCTTCCCTGGTGGCGCAGTGGTTGGGAGTCCGCCTGCCGATGCAGGGGACGCGGGTTCGTGCCCTGGTCCGGGAGGATCCCATGTGCTGCGGAGCGGCTGGGCCCGTGGGCCATGGCCGCTGGGCCTGCGCGTCCGGAGCCTGTGCTCCGCAGCGGGGGAGGCCGCAGCGGTGAGAGGCCCGCGTACCGCAAAAAAAAAAAACCACTATGCGAAGCTACCCCTGTATACAATGTGATCATCCATCACTCATAGATGTGATGCCCTGCTATATAAGTGCACACCTTGTGCAACCTTATGCTGTGATGCGCCCGCCCCTTCCAGGCAGCCCTGGAGCTGCGAGGGTATAAGCCTGCAGCTGTGCCAGAAGCTCCCACATAAACAGGGAAATATTTGAATCCCATAATGAGAGATACCAGAGAGGAGAAAAGGCAGAGAGAAGAAGGGGTGGGGAAGAGAGAAAGGGACCTGGTTAAAACATGTGAACTCCTGGATCCACATGTGCCTGAAAGATTGCCTCTGTTTTTTGTTTTTTTTTTCAATTATATAGTATTTTATTTCTGTTGTTTGAAGTCAAAATATCCTCTTGTAACTCACCTATTCTGCTATTCAATACATTGGATCAAAAAGGCTGGAACAAGTGAAATAGATATCCTGTTAAGACAGCATTAGCTAATTTGGAAAGGGGGAAAGAAGCAAAGCAATAGAAAGGCATCCTTGGGGACACAAATACTGTGATCCTAGTATTTAGGCATCAGTACCTCAGGCTATATTTGATAGAGACTGTATCCTTATTTAGTTTTTAATTTAAGGCTATTTAGTAGGCACTTGGTGCCAAAAAATGTATTTGAAGAGCTGTGTTACAAGTAATAACACTTGAATTTTCACCTGCCCATGTGAAGATTTATGCTCTCCTCTTCCATTTCCAGGTCACAGCTTGCAACTGCTCAACAAATAGTTCTTGGCTGACTGTTGAATGTTGCCTTATTCTGTGTTCTCTCTTTGCTCTACTCATTCTCCCCAAACATGTGGCAGCAATCATTATCTTCTTTTTGTTGCAGTCATCTGTGTGCATGTTTTATTTCCCTTGCTAAGCTGGAAGATCCTTGAGGGTAAGGGGCTAGGTATTGTAAGGGGCTAGGTATTATTTATCTTTTTACCTCGGACAATGTTCAGAATGGTGTTTTGTACCTAAGAAGCACTCATGTGTTGAATGAATCAGAATTGGTTTGCCATTCCCCACTGCCTTTATCTCACAATACCAGAAACATAAAGTGGGCAGAGCAGAAACGACGGCAAATAAATTGTCCTCTTAGTCACAGAATGCAGTTTCTAGAACTTAAAGAATACTTAGTAGATTTTGAAATAATGTTGTTTTACAAAAATTTCATAAGATTGAAATACTCGAACCTTACAGCTCTCGATCAACTCTAAAGGAGGGCTTTAATTGGCTCTTCTTGAGTCAAGTGTTTATTCCTGGGCCGATAACTGGAGCCATTGTCATAATAGAAAGTGTGATTTGTTACCAGAGAAGGAGGAAAGTGACGCTGGGCTTGCAAGATATTTATATCTTCAGCCAGAGTGCATAGGATCTGGAACTTAATTGGTGACGCAGTATTTGTTTGAGATTATATGAATGAAAAATCTTTGTGTAAGAGTGATTAATCTAAAACTTGGCCAGTCATTGTCCTAGTGTCATATTAAATTCCAGGAGAATCTAGTTTTAGGCACAAAGATCATAAATATAAAATGTGTTCCCAGGCTTGGTTCTGTGTAGTCAGTAATCTATACTCACCCAGTCATTAATAAAAATGAAAGTTAAGGACTCAGTCCTAACTTATATGCTTAGCATTGCATTTTGTTAACAATCTCAGTTTTATTTTCTTTGCTCTCCCCTGTCCATCATCTTCTGCAGAAAATAATGTCTCCACTTTCAATTCCCTGTCTATTTAAATCCAATTTGTAATTTACAAAGTTGTCCTCCTTAAGGGCTGCTGCTTCTGCCACAGTAATGTACTCTGGCCATTATTATACTCTTCCATCTTTCATGTAGGTCTCCATCCATAGGTTTTGTTTTCATAGCTTTTTTTTTTTTTTTGGCGGTACGTGGGCCTCTCACTGTTGTAGCCTCTCCCGACGCGGAGCACAGGCTCCGGACGCGCAGGCTCAGCGGCCATGGCTCACGGGCCCAGCCGCTCCGCAGCATGTGGCATCTTCCCGGACTGGGGCACGAACCCGTATCCCCTGCATCGGCAGGGGGACTTTCAACCACTGCGCCACCAGGGAAGCACTATACTTATGATTTTATATTTGCTTATTTACTTTTGTCTCCCACCTCAGCTCAAGAGAGACTATATTCATCTGTGTTAATCACTGCTGTGTTTCCTGAACATGCCTATAAATCATACTGAAGAAGGGTGCCTGAAATTTGGTAAGGGATCAATCAATTTTCTTGGCTGGATGAAGAAATGTGTTCATAAATTAATGAACAGATCTTCGGGGCTTCTGACTTGAGGACTAATGGGAAGAGGGTGGCAAATGGTTGGGACAGGGTACTGCAAGAAGTAGTATCCTAACAGATAAGATTGTGTTCATTTAAGTAGTTTTAATGAGAGAGCTGGGAACTAGGGACACACAGCATTAAGGTTTTTATAATGCATTCTGTAGAGTTCTTTTTAAGTCTGTACAAATATCATTGAAAATATATGCATACATATACACCTGTGTTACTTTACTTAGTGCTTTACAAGAGCCCCTCAAGGAAGGGGTAGTAGCAACTCTCAGTATCCTTCCTTTATGATGAGCTTAATTTATTCAAAGTTACATCATAATTTATTTGTAACTGTGAAACTAGACTTAGTTATTGAATAGACCCTCCCTAGAAACGTATGACATTAATAAAACCAACAAAAATTTGTTCAGTTTCCAATGATAGACACACTACAGACTCAATTATGGGCCATCCAGTTTAATGAAGGGAAGAAGTGATTTAACAAATATAGAGCAAACAGAATATGAAGTTTTATCCTCCATTAATATTAGTAACGGATAGTGTGGGCTCCAGTGCCTTCAAGGTAGCTTGAGACCATCATCTCTGTGTCATGGGCAGGGGGATGTTCAGCCAGGATGTCTTTCACTGTCACTGAGAAAAATTTCCATAATATATAAGGATACCTACTGAAACTGATATGGGGCATTCGGGTAATAAGGAATCCATTAGCATATTTTTCTGGAAGCCTTGACTACAAAATGAAGACAGTAGATTTGGACACTTTCAGCCATGAAGAAGTTGTTTGGCTATTCATCTTTATGCCGAATGAAGTAAGCTTATTTCATCTCTGCAGCTTCCCATATACCATTTTCCCACCTCTGTTTTATGTTTGGAAAGACTCTTAGAAATTGAAAGTCAAGTTAAAAAGTGAGTGACAGCTTAAATGATATATGGAATATTTTGCTGACTTACAAGAGCATGCAGAATTAAATATGACCCAGTTCAAATGTTTATTTTAACGTGTATGTTGAGGTGGAGTTTTCAAGGGGCCAGAAAATGAGAATTCACCTTCCAGTGTGTGTTACCAGTTCTGTTCATTGCACAGAATCATCTTCATAAAACATACTGTTTTCTATGTACCTGGTATATATCTCAATTAGTTTGAAGAATTTCTCAGATACCTCTTAATATGTAGTGCTCCAATTCCAATCTTGCCATGTCCTGTACCAGTGACACAGCACACAGGAGTTTTATTTCTCTTTATTTCTCTGGGTTGTTCAGAACCCAATGAAAGAACAATGGAATGGGATCAAAGAGATCAGGGTTCTTGTCCCAGATTTACCATAAAATAATTGTGTGCTCTTGGGAAAATTATAGTCATTCTAGGTCCCTTTTCTTTACTTTGACAGAGCTGCACTAGATGACCCCAAGTAATATAGCACTCTTTCAGTAGTAGCTTAGATGTTATTGGTATTCTGAAACAAATGAAGACACTGACACATGGAGCTGTGCAACATCTCTGTAACTCTGTTGTCTTAGAGTTGCCTCCATTTTACAGATGATGACTGTGCATAGAAGTAGATGTTTGGAACCAGCGGTTCCAAAGTAAGTGGAGGTAAACCACAAATTTCCTTCCTTCCTGAAGCTCACTCAGCCAAAACATAGGCTTCTGAATATTAAGCTGTAAAGCATATTATCAGTACATTTTAAAAGAAGCTATTCTTCTAGGATTTCCAATTAATAGCAGGAGGTTTTGAAATTCTTAAAAGATCATCTAATTTTGTGAGATTTACAGCTCTATTTTCCTGTCAAGCAAGTTGTATTAGTGCCAGACAGTCATCTGAGCTTCTGGATGCTTCTCTGAACCTCTTGAAGTTTTCTTCTTGCTATCTGAAATGCATGCCAGATAAGCCTTTTTCTAGAGCGTATGTACAGACTTGTGTATTTTTATATAGGAAAGCGATGCAGTGAGTCAAGTCGGGGGTTAAGCCCTCATTCTCAGAGTGGTATTGAGCTCCTGGTGAAATATAATCATCACTTCCTCAGAATCAAAAAGCAGTTATCTCAGGTGTATAATCCCATTAACTATTTATACATTTACGTATGATACATGTATTTATTGTTCCTACGAGGCGTGTTCTCTTTGGGAAGTACAAAGCTCTTAGAGACATAGGTTGTTCATTTTTTTGTTTTCCCACAAATACTGTGACCCTTTGAGCAGGAAGGTCTATATTTTACTAACATCTAGAACCAGCAGTTAACACGGTGTCTAAGATGTAGTCAATAATCATGAAATAGATAAACGAACACATTTTTATGTAAGGGCCAGGACATGGACAAATAGAAATTTTTCATTTTCAGTCACAAAGCAACAACAGACATAAAAATGATACAGACAACAAGTGCTACGGTCATTCAAAGAAGGCATAGAATAGATAGAAGGATCTCCTCTATGGCACAGGGAACTATACTCAATATTTTGTAATAACATCTGTATGGGGCATCTGCTCTACACCAGGCCCTATGACAGGTGCTTACATACTTTCCCTCTCCCCCATCCTATGGGGAAAGTACCTCTGCTATAGATTTAACATTTGCCTCCCCCAAAATTCATATGTTGAAATCCTAACCCCCAAAGTGATGGTATCAGGAGGTGTGGCATTTGGGAGGTGATAAGGTCATGAGGGTAGAGCCCTCATGAACAAAATTAGTGCCCTCATAAAAGAGACCCCGCCGAGGTCCCTCGACCTTCTGCCATGGGAGGTTACAGAGAAAACATGCCAACTCTGACCCAGGAAGAGGATACTCACCGGACTGTGAATGTGCTCGCACCCTGATCTTAGACTTCCAACCTCCAGAACTATGAAAAATAAATTTGTGTTGTTCATAAGCTACCCAGGCTCTGGTATTTTGTTATAGCAGCCCAAATGGATTACGATCACCTCTGTCCTTAGGTTTCAGACCCAGAAACTCAACTTTGTAGAGGTTACGAGGACCCTAAAGCCACTCAACCAGGCAGAGGCAGATTTGAAATTTAAATCTCCAATTCCACATGTAAGTCTATCAGACCCTGTCTCCAGACATGATGTCATGAACAAGAGCTAATGCAACAAAGAGTTTACATGCAGCAAAACAATTAGCAAACAAAGTAAGAATATAGTAGACCGACTGTTTTTGTCACCCAATAGCCATTCACCACTCTTCCAGTTGAACAGAAGCCATGCCCCGTGGGCACATTCAGCCCTGCTGTTTTCACTTCCCAGATTTGAGGGGTAGGAAATTATTATCCCTCCTGGCCATCAGCACCCTGACCTCTACCACCCACCGGAACAGCTGGATCCACCTGTTCAAATGAAACAGGTCTGCTCTCTGTGCTGTTGGCTTCTAGTTCAAGCAGCTCTCCCCACATGATAGCAAAGCTGGCTCCCAGCAGTTGCAAGCATGAATCCTACCAGCCTAGCAGTCCCAACAGATACATTTTAAGTATTTTTTCCCCAAAGCTCCAGTTAAAAGTCCTAGGCTGATTCCAATTTGACCTGCTCTGGACAAACATTTTCTTTAGAACCAAGAAGGCTGCCAGACAAAATACAGGATGCCCGCCTCGTTAAAGCTGAACTTTAGATAAACAGTAATTTTTTTAGTAGAAGTATGTTGCATGCAATGTTGAAGACACCCTAAAAAGTCGTGGTTTTCATCTGCGGTTCAGCTTTAACTGGGCGCCCCGTGTGGGCTTTGCCGGCTGTGGTGGGCGCCGAGCGGGGTCGGCGGGGACGGTGGGGGACTGTGGCCCGAGACGGGTTGCACACCCAGCCCACAGCGTGCAGGGAGAGAGGGGCAGCCTCGTCTCCGCTGCAGGAGCTGAGACGGGGAGAAGAGGAGCGCCCCAAAAGGAAACAAGCTGCCCCTCCCAGGAGAGAGGAGATGGCTGTTCAGCAGCCAGAAACAGCACAGGAGCCCGAGCACAGAAGCGGCGGCCTCTGAGGACGCGGCGCACATATTTCCGGTGGGCGAGGGGCACGCGGGCCGGTCCGTGGGAAAGAGGGGAGCCCGCGCCGGCCCCTCCGCCTCCCGAGCCTGTGCGTTTCCCTAAAAGAGCAGCAGCTGTGCAAACCGAGGGTTCACAGTTGTGATAAATCGCCTTAGGAAAGCACTTCGATTAAAGTCACATCTAACTAGAACGCAAGAAGTCACCCCTGAACAAATCAATTGCGAGAGGGGCAGCTCTGGGCGCGCACCCACCCCGCTGCTGTTTTGCTTTCCCCGCAGGACGAGGGCCGCTCACCGGGTCGCGGGGACAGCGCGCTGTCTCAGCTGGGGAAGAGGCGCTTCCTCAGGACACATGCAAAACCCAAAGTGTGAAAGGAGGCCTTTATTCCATTCCTTTGGGGGATTTCTTAATGACGTAAAGCCCAACTTGGTTTCAGATCTGCCTGTCGTTTCCGTGACAGAGCCTTCCTGGGGGGGTCCACCAGCAGCGGGGTGGCCAGGCGGCACAGGGCTGTGCTCTCTTTCCCAAGCCAGTTCATCTCCATCTGTAGCATTTTCAGAGAAACTCTCGGATAGGTTTTCTCCAACAGGTTCTTTTTCCTTCAGTTTATAAAGTCATTCTCCTGCACAAAATAAACGGCCTGAAGACATGACTGAGCCTCTTTTTCTCCCAGGGTCAGGGCCAGCACGGCCCCCAGACCACAGGGGCGCAGGGCCTCACAATGGGCTTCAGGCCTTCCCCTCCCCTTCCGCCCCTCCCACCCCACCCTACCCCTCCCCTCCTCCCCTGCAGAAATCACATCCCTTTCTCCAGACTCCCCACTTCAGCTTGACTTCCAGCAGATCTTTACCCTGCCAGTTAGTAATTCAGGACTAATTAGGTGATTGCTTTCATTTACAGTAGCACTTGGGGGGGGGGGATGAAATGGCTTTGCCCCTATTCTTGTTGGAAAAATAAATTACACCCACTGTCACTTGAGATCTTATTTTCCCCCCAATCAAGCAAATTAGCAGCGTGGTTCATTTTCCCAGCATTCACTCCTGAACAGACGGCAGTGCCCTGGAACGTGGCTTAGAGCTGTGTGGTCAGTGCAATTGTTTGGGGCTGTTTGTGCCGACAATGACAGGAGACGCCTGTCTCCCGAAAGAAGAGTGGCCCTTGTCTTGCTTAGGCCAACGAGCTGCCCAGAGCGCTGCCCGCCTGGCTTCTGAGGAAGATGTACACTGCCATCTAGTGGAGATGGGGGCTCACTGCAGTGTGCTCGTTCTCCCGCCTTTCCTTCTGGCCGGTAAGAACAAGCAATAATGCTTCTTGTAAGTTCCTAAAAATAGGGGAGGTCTTATATCACCAGGAGTGAAATGTTTGCCTCAATGTCTGTCATGAAAGTGCAACCCCGTGCTTGCACAACGTCTATCTTGTCAGTAGCCCTCTTTCATCCCGATGTTTAGGTCCAAGCCAGGATCGTCATTGTCTGAGCAATGGGTATCTCTACGAAGCTGGGTAGTTCTCTCCTGTCCCAAGTAGTGTTGGAGGAGACAGTCAGCACCTTCACAGACGCCTTCATCTCTGCAGCCTCGCCATCACTCCTCATCTCGCCCACAGCAAGCCCGATTCCAAAGTGCACAGGGTAGAGGCGTTCAAAAGTTGGCTTGTTCAACCAGGAGCATTGCCATTTCCCAGAGGGAGCCAGAAACACACCCACATCCTAAGACTCTTTTCAGTCTTGGCGTTGAGGGGGTTCCCACTCTGTCCCGACTACACACAAGTCAGTGTCTTTTTCCTTTCCGCTCATTCTACCTACATGAAGAGCATGTTGATCTCCCCAGTTTTAACACAGGAACCATGATTTTCTTGGGTTTTGTGTATGGCGGGGGGAGAGAATGGGAGAGAGAGCAAGTCCATCCCAATATGGAAGGGCTTGGGGCCGTGGTTCTCAACCAGGGGCAATTTTGCACCCAGGAGACATTTGAAAGTGTCTTGGGACACTTTGGATGGTCACAGCTTAGGGGAGGCTAAAAGTCCTTCCATCACAGGACAGGCCCACAGCAAAGAAGCATCCAACCCCACCCAGCAGTCGTGCTGAGGCTGAGAAAGCCTGGTTTAGGCTCGCAGATATCGCCCTCCAGCAAGCCGGTTAGAACACTGATTGTTCTCAAATGGCCCACACTGCAGAGGCTGTGGATAGATAATGCATCCTCTCCCAAGTCAGTACTGACCGCCGTTTTTCTTCTTTGAGACTCTTCCATTTTAAACATAATTTAGCTGTCTCTTTTTTTTCCCTCTGCTCTGCTGAGAAGAGAAAGTATTGGAAAGGGGGAGGGGAAGGTGACAGAAAAGGAGGATTAGAGGCCTGACCTATTTCTCCTGGAGAAGCTGGGCACATTCCTCTCTCACACGTGCTTTGTGACTGAGCAGGGTACAATTAAAAGCACAATAATTTGCTTGTTATTCAAGTCAGGCATTAGTCCGGGTAATGGCGTGCTTGGTGTAGAGATGGATTTCCTTGTTCGGAGCTAAGCACAGGACTAGCTGAATTCTCCATGGAGAAATCTTGATTTGTTCAGGTCTTTCATGTTTTCTACAGAGAAGGGATTATGTCTTCCTAAAGAGGGGAATTGCTTAAAAAGCTACAAAGTATAAGAAAAGGATTTAGGGCAGAGGGGCCTGTGGTTACGTAGCTGAGGGGTACAGGGAATTTCAGAGCCAAGGATTATTTAAAGCCATAAAGTTAAAAAAAAATTGCTTTAGGGACTTCCCTGGTGGTGCAGTGGTTAAGAATCCTCCTGCCAGTGCAGGGAACACGGGTTCGAGCCCTGGTCCGGGAAGATCCCACATGCCGTGGAGCAACTAAGCCCGTGTGCCACAACTACGGAGCCTGCGTGCCACAACTACTGAAGCCCACGCGCCTAAAGCCCGTGCTCTGCAACAAGAGAAGTCACCCAGTGAGAAGCCCGTGAACCGCAACGAAGAGTAGCCCCTGCTCACCACAACTAGAGAAAACCCACGCGCAGCAACAAAGACCTAATGTAGCCAAAAATAAAAATAAATTTAAAAACATTTATTAAAAAACATTGCTTTAGCACTACTGCATCAGTGCTGGCGAGTACACTGTAAAGGCAATTAAGCATGAGCTAATATTCATTTTACTTTGGCTAATTACTGCATGGATCCAGGAGAGGGAGGGGAAAGAAAACATGCCCCTTCCCTGGCAATCAGGGAGGACGTTGGTTTTGGTTTCTTTGCCTTATAGGCACGCTTATTAGTTGGGGTGCCCAGAATCCAGCCATCACAAGGGCCTTATTAGTTAAAACACAGGAAAGTTGTTCTCTCAAGGCAGAACAGTGAATGCTCTGCTGTCCCAGTGACCAAGCAGAAGCCACTATTAGTTTTAACTCCATCGATTATTGTTATCCAGAGAGGACATGACATACATAGTCCTGACTTCACCTATGTGCCTGCTGAACCTGGGTCAGGGGCTCTCAACCCAGAGCAACTCTGCCCCCCTCCCCCCAGCTCCCCGCCCCCCGGACAATTGACAAGTTCAGGAGCCATTTCTGCTGTCACATCTGGGGAAGGACTGCTGACGTCCGCTGGGCAGAGGCCAGGGATACTGTAGGAGTATCCCACAATGCCCAGGACAGCCCACAGCAAAGAATTATTGGACACAAAATGTCACCAGTGGCAAAAGTAAGAGGTCCTGGTGTAGACAGAGGCAATTTCCTCTCCTTGAGTAGGTGAAGGTCTTCGGAATCTTCGCTTCCTCAAATACATAATGGACAAGTCATCAGATGACCATATTTCATGCTCACTAACACGCTTTTCTTCCCCCTTTTCTACACTGGGTATTCATTCTCCCACTTCAGGAAATCGAGTGACGCTAAGAAAAACTTGCCCTGGAAGAATGGTCCGCGGGGGCGAACCGAGACCCAAGTCGGTGCCCGCCCTCTCCTTCCCCGATTCACACACACGCACCCAAGAGAGAAGACAGCGAGCTTCTCTGCAATCCCCTGCTTCAGAGTTTTGAGAAGTTTTATTCCCTTCTCTGAGATTACCCATTCTTCCCTGCATGAAGCATGTTCAGCGAAGTCATTTGTCCTGCAGCTTTACAGGAGTTAAGAGCCCGCAGCAGTGAGATATCCATTCCCTCCCTGGAGAATGAGGACTCCCCCTGAGGGAGGTTAATGCTCAGGACAGGAGCATCCCTGGAGCTGGTGACAGCCAAGGGGCTGTGACTCAGGACTGTCCCAGGCAGGCCATCAACTCTCTGGGAGAGCCTCAAGGATGCACTTAGCCTCCGTTTACAGGAGGTGAGGAGGGCAGAGTGCTGCAGACGGGGAGCGGGGCGGCCACTCCCAGACTAAACCCTAGCCGGCACCCTGCAAGAGACAGAAAACCTCTCCCCTCAGGTCCCACCAGCCCTGCTCTCCCCTTCTGTGCACCCCTTTCAAATGCGTTTTTCTGCTTTGCCCCCTCCCATTCAATCCGTTCTAGGTACAGTGGTCACGGTGATCCTGGTAAGTCCCAAGTCAGATCGTGTTGCTCGGAGCTCAAAACCCTTCAGAGGCTCCCATCTGGATTCGAATAAAAGCA
The DNA here is from genome assembly GCF_039906515.1 of Pseudorca crassidens. Taxonomy (NCBI): domain Eukaryota; kingdom Metazoa; phylum Chordata; class Mammalia; order Artiodactyla; family Delphinidae; genus Pseudorca; species Pseudorca crassidens. Next base: position 28,498,027 of record NC_090309.1, read on the forward strand.
GTCTTCTCCCTCTCTCCCCCTCCCCATCCCCACCCCCGTGTCTCTCTCTCTCTCTCTCTCTCTCTCTCTCTCTCTCTCACACACACACACACACACACACACACACACACACCGTCCCTCCCCTTCCCTCAAGCCCTTCCAGACGCACTGGCACGCTGTCCCTGGCTGTTCCTAGCAGCTCCCTCCCCGTAGCCTCCTGCACTTACTATTCTCTCTGCCTAGAATGTTCTTTCTCTCCGTATCTACAGTGGCTGCTCTCTCTGGTCCATCCACATGTCCCCTTCTAATTAGGGTAGGCCTCTTTCCCTTTGATGCTTTATTGTTCCCGTAACCTGCATCATCTGGTAACATGCTAAAAACTTCCATGCTTTCATTTGCGGGTCCTTCCCTACCCCACCTCTCACTCCCAGATTGCAAGGCTCTCTATACATGTTTTCACAGCTGTCTGTCTCGAGGACCAAGTACAGTGACTGGCTCCAGCAAGCACTCAGATATTCGTTGAAGAAATTAGGAAATGGACCAGGCTACTTAGCTTCAGAAGCTCTTTCATGGAAGTTCCCATCCCCTCCGTACCAGTTCTCAGCTAGTTGACTGACGACTAGCACCCTGACAATGAGGCAGCTCTAAACTGTGAATGACAAAAATATTTACTGTGTCTCCGAGGGCCACTTGTGTTTGGTGTTTTATTTTTTTAATAGTTTTTTAAATTAATTTTTAAATTAATTAATTAATTTATTTTTGGCTGCGTTGGGTCTTCGTTGCTGTGCGCGGGCTTTCTCTAGTTGCGGCGAGCGGGGGCTACTCCTCGTTGCGGTGTGTGGGCTTCTCACTGTGGTGGCTTCTCTTGTTGCGGAGCACGGGCTCTAGGTGCATGCACTTCAGTAGTTGTGGCACACGGGCTTCAGTAGCTGTGGCTCGCAGGCTGTAGAGTGCAGGTTCAGTAGTTGTGGCGCACGCCCTTAGTTGTTCCGCGGCATGTGGGATCTTCCCGGACCAGGGCTCGAACCCGTGTCTCCTGAATTGGCAGGCGGATTCTTAACCACTGCGCCACCAGGGAAGTCCATGTTTTGTTTTTAATTGTAGTGAAATGCACATAAAATTGTATCATCTTATCACTTATGAGTGTAGAGTTTAGAAACGTTCAGGAGATTCCCGTTGTGCGGCAGCCAATCTCCAGAACTCTTTTCTTCTGGAAAAACTGGAACTCTCTGCCCTCCAGCAACCGCTACCCCCAGCCCCTGGCACCCACCATTCGACTTTCTGTCTGTATGAACTTGACCACTCTAGGTGCCTCATACAAGTGGAATCGAGAGCATTTGTCTTTCTGTGACTGGTAGGTTAGCATCATGTCCTCAAGATTCATCCATGTTGTAGCCTGTGTCAGAACTTCCTCTTTAAGGCTGAATAATATTCTGTTGTGTATACACCCCGTTTTGCTTATCTATTCATCTGTCAGTGGGCAGTTGGGTTGCTTCCACAGTTTAGTTATTGTGAACAATGCTGCTATGAACATAGGTATACAAAGTATCTTGGAAAACCTGCTTTCAGTTATGTTGGGTATATACCCAGAAGTGGAACTGGACCATATGGTAATCCTACTTTTAATTTTGAGGAACCACCATGATATTTTGCACAATGGCTGTACCATTTTACATTCTCACCAGTAGTGCACAGGGTTCCAATTTCCTACATCCTCATCAACCCTTGTTATTTTTTGTTTTCATAGTAGCCACCCTAATGTGTGTAAGGTGGTGTCTCACTATAGTCTTGACTTGCATTTTCCTAATGATCAGTGATGCTGAGCATCTTTTGATGTGTTTATGGGCCATTTATGCATCTTCTTAGCAGAAATGTCTAATCAAGTCCTTTGCCCATTCTTTAGCCAGGTTGTTTGCTTTGTGGTTGAGTTTTAGGAGTTCTCTGTACACTCTAGATATTAATCCCTTATCAGATATATGATTTCCAAACATCTCCTCTCATTCTGTGATTGCTCTTTTCCTCTGTTGATCGGGTCTTGATGCACAGAGTTTTAAAAATTTTCATGAAGTCCAATTTCTCTATTTTCCTTTTGTTGCCTGTGCCTTCGGTGTCATATTCAAGAAATCATTTCCAAAATCTAATGCCATTAAACTTTGGGGCACTTGTGATTTTTAAAAGGACCTTTTAATGACAAGTTCCCCAGTTTGGGGAGTTCAGAGCCCTGAAACCTAACTATAAGTGTTCCCAATGCAGAAAGTACATAAGAACCAGAGTGCTTAATCAACATTTCTGTTGGCAAGCGAGGTCCCAAGGAGCGTGTGGAAGCACAGCAGAAGTAACATGGAGGATTTTTAGGAATGTTCTCTGCCACCTTAGTTTCCTCCCTCTTTCTCCATATATCCCTCCCATTTTTCCTTCCTTCCTTTCAGATAACATGTCTGGGGCAGGATATGGTGAAGAAAATGCTTTTACCTCACTCCCCTATAACAACACTGACCACCCCATGAACCTTGGAGAAGCAATTTGCCTAATTTGGAGAGAAAAACTCCATTCAAGCCCTGCTGGGATGCAAGTTCAAATCTGCGTGACCACAAAACCCACGTTCATGGACCCACTTGCCTCTATTGCTTTTTTAAGCTATAGGAATGCTGGATGAGGAATGTTGTCTGTTATTAACTAGAAAAACATGATCCCCCTTTGAGTCTTCATGTCATTACCTATAAGATGAAAATGGACAAGCACAGCACATTTCCAGTGTTACTTTTGCAGTTTTCAGTGCTATCTTACATGAAAATAACATGAAGAAACAGAAGCAAACCTGCCTGATTCCCCCTTATGCCTTGACTACTTGGCCTGCAGAGAGGCCTCGAAGACCCTCCTTGGACGATCCAAGGTTCAGTCCAGCACTGAGCTAGACGACAACGGGCTCCCCTTCCAGCCCAGTGAGTCTTTGCATGACTGTTTTGGGTTTTTTTTTCTAGACTCCCATTTCTTAAAACTTTGAGAGCCAGTCACAGATCTCCATTTCACCCAAGGGCTGGCATGTCACGAGGTCACCAATATTTGTTTTATGTACTGCTAAGAGATTAAGGGGCAGTATAATTTCAGGGAAAAGTTAGGTTCCCTGGAAGTCAGGAACCCCAGCATCCTGTCCTTAAACACTCGAATGACCTTGAGCAATGAAAGGTCTCCAGACCTTCATTTCTCATCTTCAAATGAGAAGACAAATTGGACAACATCACTGTTTCCTAAAGGGTGGTGTGTACACCGCTGTGGAAAGAAGCAATAGGTAGAAAAAAGTCAGGTGCTTTTATCTTATGTATATATCTATAAATACTTAAATAGCCTCTCAGCTCTACAGTATCTTAGCTATTATTGCTACAGCAAGGCTGAAGTCGGTGACACACACACAAGCAAGACCCAATGCTAGTACATGCGGTGAAGGTATCGCACCTTCAGGAATTGTCCTTTCCACCCAAACTGTCCAGAAAGATTGACACCGATGAAATGGATCGCTATTGTGGATCCTCATATACCAAATTCCCATGAGCTTTGCTGAGAAGACCTCAGCAGTGCATCAAAGCATCCCTTTGATGCAATGTGAAAAAGGTTTAAAAAAGGTATTAATGGGGGAGACAAATGTTAAATCTATAGCAGAGGTACTTTCCCCATAGGATGGGGGAGAGGGAAAGTATGTAAGCACCTGTCATAGGGCCTGGTGTGGAGCAGATGCCCCATACAGATGTTATTACAAAATATTGAGTATAATTCCCTGTGCCATAGAGGAGATCCTTCTATCTATTCTATGCCTTCTTTGAATGACCGTAGCACTTGTTGTCTGTATCATTTTTATGTCTGTTGTTGCTTTGTGACTGAAAATGAAAAATTTCTATTTGTCCATGTCCTGGCCCTTACATAAAAATGTGTTCGTTTATCTATTTCATGATTATTGACTACATCTTAGACACCGTGTTAACTGCTGGTTCTAGATGTTAGTAAAATATAGACCTTCCTGCTCAAAGGGTCACAGTATTTGTGGGAAAACAAAAAAATGAACAACCTATGTCTCTAAGAGCTTTGTACTTCCCAAAGAGAACACGCCTCGTAGGAACAATAAATACATGTATCATACGTAAATGTATAAATAGTTAATGGGATTATACACCTGAGATAACTGCTTTTTGATTCTGAGGAAGTGATGATTATATTTCACCAGGAGCTCAATACCACTCTGAGAATGAGGGCTTAACCCCCGACTTGACTCACTGCATCGCTTTCCTATATAAAAATACACAAGTCTGTACATACGCTCTAGAAAAAGGCTTATCTGGCATGCATTTCAGATAGCAAGAAGAAAACTTCAAGAGGTTCAGAGAAGCATCCAGAAGCTCAGATGACTGTCTGGCACTAATACAACTTGCTTGACAGGAAAATAGAGCTGTAAATCTCACAAAATTAGATGATCTTTTAAGAATTTCAAAACCTCCTGCTATTAATTGGAAATCCTAGAAGAATAGCTTCTTTTAAAATGTACTGATAATATGCTTTACAGCTTAATATTCAGAAGCCTATGTTTTGGCTGAGTGAGCTTCAGGAAGGAAGGAAATTTGTGGTTTACCTCCACTTACTTTGGAACCGCTGGTTCCAAACATCTACTTCTATGCACAGTCATCATCTGTAAAATGGAGGCAACTCTAAGACAACAGAGTTACAGAGATGTTGCACAGCTCCATGTGTCAGTGTCTTCATTTGTTTCAGAATACCAATAACATCTAAGCTACTACTGAAAGAGTGCTATATTACTTGGGGTCATCTAGTGCAGCTCTGTCAAAGTAAAGAAAAGGGACCTAGAATGACTATAATTTTCCCAAGAGCACACAATTATTTTATGGTAAATCTGGGACAAGAACCCTGATCTCTTTGATCCCATTCCATTGTTCTTTCATTGGGTTCTGAACAACCCAGAGAAATAAAGAGAAATAAAACTCCTGTGTGCTGTGTCACTGGTACAGGACATGGCAAGATTGGAATTGGAGCACTACATATTAAGAGGTATCTGAGAAATTCTTCAAACTAATTGAGATATATACCAGGTACATAGAAAACAGTATGTTTTATGAAGATGATTCTGTGCAATGAACAGAACTGGTAACACACACTGGAAGGTGAATTCTCATTTTCTGGCCCCTTGAAAACTCCACCTCAACATACACGTTAAAATAAACATTTGAACTGGGTCATATTTAATTCTGCATGCTCTTGTAAGTCAGCAAAATATTCCATATATCATTTAAGCTGTCACTCACTTTTTAACTTGACTTTCAATTTCTAAGAGTCTTTCCAAACATAAAACAGAGGTGGGAAAATGGTATATGGGAAGCTGCAGAGATGAAATAAGCTTACTTCATTCGGCATAAAGATGAATAGCCAAACAACTTCTTCATGGCTGAAAGTGTCCAAATCTACTGTCTTCATTTTGTAGTCAAGGCTTCCGGAAAAATATGCTAATGGATTCCTTATTACCCGAATGCCCCATATCAGTTTCAGTAGGTATCATTACATATTATGGAAATTTTTCTCAGTGACAGTGAAAGACATCCTGGCTGAACATCCCCCTGCCCATGACACAGAGATGATGGTCTCAAGCTACCTTGAAGGCACTGGAGCCCACACTATCCGTTACTAATATTAATGGAGGATAAAACTTCATATTCTGTTTGCTCTATATTTGTTAAATCACTTCTTCCCTTCATTAAACTGGATGGCCCATAATTGAGTCTGTAGTGTGTCTATCATTGGAAACTGAACAAATTTTTGTTGGTTTTATTAATGTCATACGTTTCTAGGGAGGGTCTATTCAATAACTAAGTCTAGTTTCACAGTTACAAATAAATTATGATGTAACTTTGAATAAATTAAGCTCATCATAAAGGAAGGATACTGAGAGTTGCTACTACCCCTTCCTTGAGGGGCTCTTGTAAAGCACTAAGTAAAGTAACACAGGTGTATATGTATGCATATATTTTCAATGATATTTGTACAGACTTAAAAAGAACTCTACAGAATGCATTATAAAAACCTTAATGCTGTGTGTCCCTAGTTCCCAGCTCTCTCATTAAAACTACTTAAATGAACACAATCTTATCTGTTAGGATACTACTTCTTGCAGTACCCTGTCCCAACCATTTGCCATCCTCTTCCCATTAGTCCTCAAGTCAGAAGCCCCGAAGATCTGTTCATTAATTTATGAACACATTTCTTCATCCAGCCAAGAAAATTGATTGATCCCTTACCAAATTTCAGGCACCCTTCTTCAGTATGATTTATAGGCATGTTCAGGAAACACAGCAGTGATTAACACAGATGAATATAGTCTCTCTTGAGCTGAGGTGGGAGACAAAAGTAAATAAGCAAATATAAAATCATAAGTATAGTGCTTCCCTGGTGGCGCAGTGGTTGAAAGTCCCCCTGCCGATGCAGGGGATACGGGTTCGTGCCCCAGTCCGGGAAGATGCCACATGCTGCGGAGCGGCTGGGCCCGTGAGCCATGGCCGCTGAGCCTGCGCGTCCGGAGCCTGTGCTCCGCGTCGGGAGAGGCTACAACAGTGAGAGGCCCACGTACCGCCAAAAAAAAAAAAAAAGCTATGAAAACAAAACCTATGGATGGAGACCTACATGAAAGATGGAAGAGTATAATAATGGCCAGAGTACATTACTGTGGCAGAAGCAGCAGCCCTTAAGGAGGACAACTTTGTAAATTACAAATTGGATTTAAATAGACAGGGAATTGAAAGTGGAGACATTATTTTCTGCAGAAGATGATGGACAGGGGAGAGCAAAGAAAATAAAACTGAGATTGTTAACAAAATGCAATGCTAAGCATATAAGTTAGGACTGAGTCCTTAACTTTCATTTTTATTAATGACTGGGTGAGTATAGATTACTGACTACACAGAACCAAGCCTGGGAACACATTTTATATTTATGATCTTTGTGCCTAAAACTAGATTCTCCTGGAATTTAATATGACACTAGGTCAATGACTGGCCAAGTTTTAGATTAATCACTCTTACACAAAGATTTTTCATTCATATAATCTCAAACAAATACTGCGTCACCAATTAAGTTCCAGATCCTATGCACTCTGGCTGAAGATATAAATATCTTGCAAGCCCAGCGTCACTTTCCTCCTTCTCTGGTAACAAATCACACTTTCTATTATGACAATGGCCCCAGTTATCGGCCCAGGAATAAACACTTGACTCAGGAAGAGCCAATTAAAGCCCTCCTTTAGAGTTGATCGAGAGCTGTAAGGTTCGAGTATTTCAATCTTATGAAATTTTTGTAAAACAACATTATTTCAAAATCTACTAAGTATTCTTTAAGTTCTAGAAACTGCATTCTGTGACTAAGAGGACAATTTATTTGCCGTCGTTTCGGCTCTGCCCACTTTATGTTTCTGGTATTGTGAGATAAAGGCAGTGGGGAATGGCAAACCAATTCTGATTCATTCAACACATGAGTGCTTCTTAGGTACAAAACACCATTCTGGGGCTTCCCTGGTGGCGCAGTGGTTGAGAGTCCGCCTGCCAATGCAGGGGACACAGGTTCGTGCCCCGATCCGGGAGGATCCCACATGCCGCGGAGCGGCTGGGCCCGTGAGCCATGGCCGCTGAGCCTGCGCGTCCGGAGCCTGTGCTCTGCAACGGGAGAGGCCACAACAGTGAGAGGCCCGCGTACCGCAAAAAAAAAAAAAAAACACCATTCTGAACATTGTCCGAGGTAAAAAGATAAATAATACCTAGCCCCTTATAATACCTAGCCCCTTACCCTCAAGGATCTTCCAGCTTAGCAAGGGAAATAAAACATGCACACAGATGACTGCAACAAAAAGAAGATAATGATTGCTGCCACATGTTTGGGGAGAAGAGTAGAGCAAAGAGAGAACACAGAATAAGGCAACATTCAACAGTCAGCCAAGAACCATTTGTTGAGCAGTTGCAAGCTGTGACCTGGAAATGGAAGAGGAGAGCATAAATCTTCACATGGGCAGGTGAAAATTCAAGTGTTATTACTTGTAACACAGCTCTTCAAATACATTTTTTGGCACCAAGTGCCTACTAAATAGCCTTAAATTAAAAACTAAATAAGGATACAGTCTCTATCAAATATAGCCTGAGGTACTGATGCCTAAATACTAGGATCACAGTATTTGTGTCCCCAAGGATGCCTTTCTATTGCTTTGCTTCTTTCCCCCTTTCCAAATTAGCTAATGCTGTCTTAACAGGATATCTATTTCACTTGTTCCAGCCTTTTTGATCCAATGTATTGAATAGCAGAATAGGTGAGTTACAAGAGGATATTTTGACTTCAAACAACAGAAATAAAATACTATATAATTGAAAAAAAAAACAAAAAACAGAGGCAATCTTTCAGGCACATGTGGATCCAGGAGTTCACATGTTTTAACCAGGTCCCTTTCTCTCTTCCCCACCCCTTCTTCTCTCTGCCTTTTCTCCTCTCTGGTATCTCTCATTATGGGATTCAAATATTTCCCTGTTTATGTGGGAGCTTCTGGCACAGCTGCAGGCTTATACCCTCGCAGCTCCAGGGCTGCCTGGAAGGGGCGGGCGCATCACAGCATAAGGTTGCACAAGGTGTGCACTTATATAGCAGGGCATCACATCTATGAGTGATGGATGATCACATTGTATACAGGGGTAGCTTCGCATAGTGGTTTTTTTTTTTTGCGGTACGCGGGCCTCTCACCGCTGCGGCCTCCGCCGCTGCGGAGCACAGGCTCCGGACGCGCAGGCCCAGCGGCCATGGCCCACGGGCCCAGCCGCTCCGCAGCACATGGGATCCTCCCGGACCAGGGCACGAACCCGCGTCCCCTGCATCGGCAGGCGGACTCCCAACCACTGCGCCACCAGGGAAGCCCTTTGCATAGTTTTTACGTCACTTTTCTTGAAGATGGCAGTAAAATGGTATGTTTTTACAAAATCAAATAGTGTAACATTGTCCAAAAGATATACATAAAGCATTTAGAGGAAGGAGGCTCCTTTTTCTTTTAACTCCGGCACGGATTGTCTATTGGACAGTGGTAACCCTATGTCATCACCCTCGTTACTCCAGCAGAAGTCCAGGGATTAGCCCTGCATAACTCTTGTTAGCCTCTATTCCCTTCCTTGAACACTGTAGCCAGAAGGATTTTTTCCTCCTCAAACCTTAAGTATTGAAACCTGGAGGAGGGGCATGTCTGAAAAGAAAATGATGGACTGGACTCTCCCTAGAAGGACGATAAATGGGTGGTCAACAAGAAAAAAAATATCCTCTGTACCAGGAAATGTTTGAAGTGTTGTTTGGGTATCAAAAAACGGGTGCCCTACACATAAAGCAACAAAGGATATTGGTCTAAAAAGAACACCATGGCCAAAGGTGCATGGCCTATTTCAACAGAGGATTTGAAAGTTAAAAGTTAACCTGTAAAACATTCAATTCAATTTCATCATTTTACAGATGGGCAAAGTAAAACTCAGGCACAGGAACAGAAGTGCCAAGGTCATACAGGTGGTTGGTGGAAGAGAAAACCAACTTCCCAACTTCTGACTTTTTAGTGGTGTGTGTGTGTGTGTGTTGTTTTGTTTATGTGCAAGGACATTTTTCTTTAGTACACTAACATTACAACAGAAAGTATAGTCTTGTTTTGGTTTTCTCTGCGCCCTCAATTCTGTATAAGACAGTTTCGCTGCACTCCAACAGAAAGGCTCAGCAAGAGTAGAGACCACCATAAGCAGTACACGTGGGCACCAAGGGCAGATACATTGCCCTTCCTTGTGTAGGAACTAGGGCCACTTGCTGCTTTACCGGGCCAAGTTTGGGCTGGACCTGCAGGAGGGGACACCTTTGAAAAACAGCTTCCTAACTGCACTACAACCTGCTCTGGCATCCTGATTCCACTCCCCAAACCCCCCAAATCTTCAGCCAGAAAAAAAAAAAAAAAAAAAAGAATGGATCACTGGATCACTGGATCGATGGGGAGATTTCTGTCTGCTCCTCCTACTGTCACCTCTTTCTTGCTATTTCCTGCCCGAGGAAACCTGACATCAGCCCAAAAGCACCTCTGGAAATGGGTAGGAGGGAGCCTTACACCTGTCAGCGCCAGAGAAGAAAGTGCGCTCTGCAGAGTTCTCAGTTGTTCCATCTCTTGCGATGAAAGGAAGAAAAGGAGCGAATCCGCCACAGATTTACTGGAGACCAGGGTTACTTCATTCGGCTCCGGCCACAGTAACCCCTGAAGACCAAAGATGCATTTCCATTCCCAGCAGTTCTTGTTGGCGTCTTTCCCTACAGGCTAGCCCAGTGCCTGGCCCCGGAGAAGTCTCTCCGTAAAGGTTCTTTAGGTCATAAATCAGGCTCCTGTGTGTATGTGTGTTTTTCTTAGGAAAAACTGGCACAGACGAGTTAGCAGTAGAGACTGGGCTCTCCCTACTACCCTTCATGCTTGGCGGCATCACCTTCGACTACCTCGCATTCTCCCGGCGCTGACAGCCCCGGCTCCGGACCTCAGGGTTGGAAGAAGTCAGCCGCAGCTAGAACCGCCCTGTCCGGGGCTGATGCCACCCTGTGCCTAGAATGTGCGTGTGGGTGCAGGCGGGCGAGCGAGCGGCTTCTACAGTGAGACCGAAGCAGGAGCTCAGCCTTCGCCTGCGACCTGCGATCCCCAGATTCCCTGGGGACCTCGAAACTCCCAATCGGAGGTACTCCCCCCGCCCCACAGCCGCCCACCCATTCCCTCCCCCCTTACCTCAGCACGCAGCCCCTCCCTGCGTGATGTTGCAAAACCGTGGGGAGGGTGGGCGCTGGGAAGGGTGGGGAGAGCCTGAGAGCGAGCGAGGGTGGGAGGGAGTGGGCGGAGGAGGAGAGGGAGCCGAACGCGCATTTAAAGCGATAGCCATCCTCGCTCTCTCCCCAGTGCTGGGCTGTTGGAGAGCTCGAGCTGCAAGCCACCGAGCGCGAGCTCGAGCGCGGCGCGCTGGCCGGGGAACCCCAGAGCGCACGGCGCCCCAAGCTGGCAGGCGCCGCGGGACCTCCCACCCTCGCCGGCTGCCCTTCCCCGGGCGCCCCTACCCTCCTCGCCCGCAGGAGACCCTGGGCTTCGCCGGAGGAGCTCACCCCAAGGGGCCAGGACTCCGGCGGGCCCGCCACCGTCCCCTCCAGTGCCGCCGCCACCGCCGCAGCCGCGGGAGCAGCATGGTCCAGCTGGGGAAGCTGCTCCGCGCCCTGACTTTGATGAAGTTTCCCTGCTGCGTGCTGGAGGTGCTTCTGCGCGCGCTGGCGGCGGCGGCGCGCGGCCAGGAGATGTACGCCCCGCACTCCGTTCGGATCGAGGGGGACGTCACCCTCGGGGGGCTGTTCCCGGTGCACGCGAAGGGTCCCAGCGGAGTGCCCTGCGGCGACATCAAGAGGGAGAACGGGATCCACAGGCTGGAAGCGATGCTCTACGCCCTGGACCAGATCAACAGCGATCCCAACCTGCTGCGCAACGTGACGCTGGGAGCGCGGATCCTGGACACTTGTTCCAGGGACACTTATGCGCTCGAACAGTCGCTCACTTTCGTCCAGGCGCTCATCCAGAAGGACACCTCCGAAGTGCGCTGCACCAACGGCGAGCCTCCGGTTTTCGTCAAGCCCGAGAAAGTAGTTGGAGTGATTGGGGCTTCGGGGAGTTCGGTCTCCATCATGGTAGCCAACATCCTGAGGCTTTTCCAGGTAGGGGGGCGCTCCCTCCGGGGCAGAGCGCGCCGTAGCTCCCCGCGCTCTTTATCCTGAAGGCTGGCTTGGACTCCAGGGGTGCGGGGTCTGGTCAGCCTTCTTCGCTCATTTCCACCCTGGAGATCCTGCCGAATCCCTCCCACCTCACCCGAGGAGGTACTTTCCCTGCTTGATTCATTTCCCTTCCATCTCTCCCCTGTCCGCGCTCCACTCCATCCGGCTTGACATTCTGGATTTATGGCCCCATTGACAAGAAACAGTCTCCGAAAAACAAGGCGATGATTTAAATGGGTTTGCATTCGAGTGAAATACGGTTCCAAAACAGGCTTGTAAAAGTGCCGGGCTCCTGTGAGAGCCACCTAGGCGCAAGGAATATGAAAGATGAGAAGACGCGTAGAAACTAGGCATTTCTCAACTCCCCAGCTTCCCTGCCCCAAGCCGCCCGACAAGCTGCAGCTGCCTTGGAAAATTTCGAGAAGCGCTTAGGGAGGCAGTTCTTAAACCGAAGGCTAGGTCTTCACCTACATTTGGACGTGAATTGCCCATTTCGCTCGGGTTGGATTTCCCGACCTGTAACCTGTCTCTGCGAGGGCATGGGGCGGAAGGCGTGGGGACTGTCCTCAAGCGGGGAGAAGCCACCGGCAGACGTGCCCCCAGGTGATTTGCTCTGGGCAGTTGTTTGCACCGTCTAAACTGCCTTTGCGATCCGGCCACTGGCAGGAGCCGGGCGATCAGCTTTCTACTCCTGCCAGCTCAGAGCCCGGAGGTGAGCTCATGCTAACTGCGAAACACAATCGCTTTCTCTGCACCCACCCTGTGCCCATCCTTTCCCACGACCTCCCTAACGCAGCCCCCAACCCCAGTGCTGGGTTTTGAGGACGATTCTCAGAGCCAGACAAGAAGGCGCCTGGAGGGAGGCAGTAGGGTGCGCTGAGCAAGGCCGGGCGGTCCTCTAGCTCCGGGTGCAGGCGGGCAACGGCGGAAGATGCAAGGACGGCGGATCGGGCCAGCTGAGCCGTGGGCAGGTGCTGCAGTGCTCTCTCACCGCCTGCTCCCGCAGCCTCGGCCCCACAGCTCCTGTGCCGCCCTGGGTATAGATGGATGGCTTCTGGATGAAGAAATTAAGTTTCAGGGTCTGCGTGACTATGGGTTCTCTTGTTTCTCTGTCTTTCTTCCTGTGTGTCTCTCTCTCTCCCTGCTGTTTTTTTTTTTTTTTTTTGTCTCTCTGTTTTTATGTTCTCCCTTTCAATTTCTGCCTCTCTTTTCCTTCTCTACCCCTGTATCCAAGTTTTTTGTTCATCTCTGTCTTGAAGTGATCCTTTCCTAAATGCACAGCTCTCTCCCTGCCTGGTAGGACCCAAGCTCAGTTAGTCCCTTCTCCAGATGTTCTGGCTGACCCTTATGCTCCCCGTAGCTAAAAAGTTGGCTCCCTCTCAAGTGCCTTTCCTGAAGCATGTTGGGTTTCTGGAGGGGACTCCTTGTGATTCAAGCTGTCACTACATCAGCACCCAGGAGTATGAAGTTTGTGTTTGTGCCAGAAGGAGGGGTGCCTGTCTAAAGCTGCAGCCTGGTATGGCCCCTCTGAGCCTCTGAGCATCTCTAGCACCTCTTGAGTATGCCACCATGGAGATCTCGAGATGTTTGCAAGGCCAAAAGTGCTTCTGGGCAGCCTTCACTTTGAGGTAATGCTTTCAGGAAGAGCCTGGGTTGTTGTAAGCAAAACCCAGAAGCACTTCCTTTACCTCTGAGCTTAAACTAGAGAACCTGAGGAGGCAGCGCTGCAGGGAGGATGAGGCCAGAGGTCACCTGAGAACCACAGGGGCAACTCACAGTATTTTTACTGGAGCTCTGGGGGTTGAAGGCGCATTTGCTCTTTGACATTTTAAAAATTATTTTGGTGCCTTCGCTTGGAGCTTGGGCAGTACTGCAGAGGGACCTGCCTGTCGAAAAAAGAGTGAAATCTTATAGAGTCAAGAGAGAGCTTGCCGACTAGGCTGAAGGCTTGTGTTTGCTGAAAAAGATTCCAGGGGGAGCAGATTCCTTCTCTGGTGTGTGGATCTGAGGCACTTGCAAGAAAAGAGAACGCTTGCCTTACGCTTAGTTCCCCCGTTCCCTGGGCTGGGAAGGAAAGGAACTGAATGCCAACATTAGCAGTGTGGGTTGGGACCAAAACCATTCAGAGAAAACACTGTCATTTTCCTCTAATTTGCAAATTGCAGCTATTCATGTTGGATTGAACAGCTGAGGGAAAAGAGCCCCCAGTTTTCACCTGCATTTATTGAGAAGAGGCTGGTAGTAGGAGGGATGCACCAACTTGTAGCTTGTGCTGCAAGCTGGATATAAGCTTGGTGTGAGCATCCTGGTTAACCACTGCCCACGTTCAAATATACAGAGATAGATTCCAACAATCTCTTCCCGTAGCCTTATTTTTGCGTGTGATCTTAGAAGCTCCTGGCATGTAAGTCCAGTCCCCAGTTTCCCAGCCTCTGTAAACCTGCAAAATGAATAGAGAGAATAGTGGAACACAGACCCATTGTTCAAAGACACAGTCACTTTAGGGAAAGAAGAAAAGAACGGGTAGGTGAATCTTCTCTGGGATTGCAGGGTTCAGCTCAATGAAGACTGTCCTGTATAAAAGAAACTCCTCTAAATGGTTGAATTCTTAGCTCTCCAGAGATCTGAGTTTTCTTTTCCCCAGTCCCTGTGGGTTGCTGTGGGGAATGTGCCAAACCTATCATTTGAGATAAAAATTTATGGTGAGGTAAGCTTCTAGGCTGGGGGAAGGAAGACTTAGTGACTGAAATGGGGGATGCTAAGCACTGGGGGGCAAGAAGGAACAAGGAGATAGTAATGGATGTAACAAATGCTGCAGCTGCCAGCAAAGCCTGGATTGAAGTTCCTTCCTGAAAATGAGGACCCGGGCAAGAATGACCACTCAGATGTAAACAGTGTCTCTGACTGGGAATTCTCATCTGCCTGCCGGTGGGCCAGAGCTGAGCAAGTCCTTTCTCTCCTCTGTATGCACACTGAATTGGTTAGTAAGTGACATGTCAGAGGACAGGAATCATATTCAGTGGATCTTTCAAATCCAGGAGTTTGAGGCTAATGAAATTAGTGTGTGGCCAGGGCTCTGCCAACTAGAATTAAGTCACTGCAGCCACCCTGCAATGCATTTTCAGCCTGAAGGGAGCATCAGGGAGGAATTTCGGGAGATTTGTTTCTGAGCCTGTACAAAATAATACTCTCCTAATGCTAAGAAAGATTAAATGTAAATTAATGTTGACTACGAGTAACATATTTAAAAAATAATCGCCGAGTGGGGGATGGCTTAAAGTGGAGAGATTATATAACGTGGTGTCCAAAGAATAAATCTCCCCTGACCACTGTTTCATGGGCTATAAGTAAGATCTATTACAATGGAAATTAATGGGAACGTTTTTAGTCAAGGCTTCTCTGCTATTGACTTGAGAGCAAACACTCTGAGAGTATAAATTACCCTTGCTATGTGCTGACTCTGAATGAACAATATTTCATGTGCAGTGACATGGTCTAAGCTATAGACTTGGAATCGAACGGCATCTGTTTCAATTGTTTTGTTCTCTCAAGAGCAACTAGATAGAAAAAAGTGGTCAATTTGACCCTTGTGGGAGCGTGTTGCAAATCTAAACCTGTGTCCCTCATACCATAAATGAAATACATTTGTAAATTTGTAAGTGTTTTCCTTCTGTTCATTGATGCTTGAGTATAATCTCAAACTTTGGGAGCAACACTTTATACATAAGTACTTGGTTTTCTTCCTTTCTTCTTTCTCTTTCTCCTCTCTCTCTCTCTCTCTCTTTCCCCATCTTATGTAATTGGATAGAACTGGGCACCTAGGATGATGTGGTGTTACTATAGTGGGATTTAAAAAAAAAAAATCAACTCTAACTTACCCTTTTAAAAATTTCATAAATACAGGTGTCGGTGCCATTTGGAATAGTCTCTATAACAATTTCTGTCATTTACTGTTTACATTTACATTTACATTTTCATTTTACTTTTACATTACATTTACATTTTGTAATGTAAATGTAATGTACATTTTGTAATGTAAATGTAAATGTAAAATGTAAATTACTTTTACATTTTACATTTACATTTACGTTTTCTGTCATTTACATTTCATTTACTGTGTTTCAGCAAATTTACCTAACAGATGGTGAGTGGGCAATTTTTAAAGGGGCATTTTTTAAAAGAGCGGAGAGGGAAGGAATTAGAGACAGGCACATACTATATTTGAAGTTACCTCCACGTGTATTTTATGTATGTATACCCATACAATTAAGAAGTCTTTGGATGTTTTATCTTCAAGAATAATTCAGATAATGGATTACTTGAATATCATAAACATTCAGGGTTTAACAGATTTGTTACATATAGACGTTGTATCATGGATTGAAAAGACCGTAGCCAGCGGGCAGCGGCGGGCGGAACGACCGAGGGGCGGCGCGGGCTGGGCGGCGGGTGCGGGGGTCCGTGCTTCCTCGTGGTGCAGGGCTGGGGTTCGCCGGAGACGCCGGGTTGCTCCGCGTTGCCAGGTTACCGAGCGCGTGCCCCGCGCCCGCTCTTCCGCCCGGGCCGCCCTCGGCGCTGCCTGAGCCGTGGTGCGGGCTGCGCGGGGCGTCGGTTCCGCGGAAGCCTGGGTAGGGCGCTGCGTGCGGGACTCTCGTCGCTCGTGGACGGGGCGCGAGCGCGCGGGGGACGTAGGGCCCCGACCTGGGGCTCCCCGGCGCTCCGGCTCCGCTCAGGGCGCCCGCTCAGGGGCCTCCGGCGCGAGGCCCCCTCTCTGGTCAAGATGGCGGCGCCCAGGCGGGCCGCGCCGAGGTGAGCTGGAGCTGGGCCCGGAGAGCGACGAGTCTGCCACGCCCAGGACTTGGACCCCGGGCTGGTCTCCAGTCTCCCGGGGAGCGGCGGGTGAGTGGACGCGGCCGCGCGTAGGTCCTTCTCGTGGGGTGGTCAGCTCTCCGTGCGTCCGCAGACTTCTTTCCTCTGATAGTCAGCTCTGGGGTGGCCCAGGTTGGAGGCGAGGGTGCTTGATTGGGGAAACCTGAGGGGTTTAAGGACTCTGTTGGGATCGTTTCAGACCCCAGCAAGAAGCTGAGCAAGTTTCCTCCTGACTCTCTTCCCGGCTAAGTTTTCTCCCTTCTCTGAAGACGCTAGCTTTTCTGAATCACTTTGTTACCCGGGGGGATACAGTTGGTGGTTCTGACCGTGGAACGTAGGACCCGGCGCGGGGAAGCCTGAGCTGGTTCTAGTTACTTTGTTTGCAAAGCACTTGTCTTGTCTTTGGAATCTTTGTGTATGTAACCAACGTTGGGAAGAGCCAGCGTTTTCTCCTCCACAACGCTGCGAGGGGTAACTTTATACGTAAGAAACAAGTGGGCGTTCACATCCATCTCATTTCCAACCACTGAGCCTTGGTTGTGTTTCCTTTCTTTAAGTTTGTCTCGTTTTGAAGTGATAACAAAAACAAACAAAAAAGACCATAGCCAATTACACAAAGTATACTCTAGTCTCAGCCCTGCCATTAATTAGCTATGTTACCTTAAGTCATGTAAGTTTTCTAGGCCTCATTTTTCTCATGTGATGTTTTTTCTTTGCAAAAGTATAGTTTCTAGAAGTCTCTAATCTGTGTCATAGTTCAGCTTGGAGAAAACCTGTTCTTATCCAAACTCCGTGACATTGTATTTCCAGCTCCAACTTTGGACTTTGAGTGAGTTGGGGGCAACTTTTTAAGGATATTTTCACACAGCTTTTTTAGTTAATATCTGTCTAGCTGACTTGTCATACTCAGACTTTCTCCCATACTCTTTTACCAGTGTGTTCCTTAGTCATATATATGAAGGCTGTTGTGGGAAAAATGACCTCCTGGGTCAGCTTACTGCATGGTCATCGACACAGGGCAGGGAGTAAGATTCTGTGGATTTTACAGAAGCAGATACAGGTTTCATTATCCATGTCCTCTCCCCTTTCATCTTACAAAAACAGCAGGCTTTTCTTGGAGAACTGCCAGATAATGCCATCCTGCCTCCTCACGCCCCCCCCCCCCCCCCCCCCCCCGGGGGATGAGTCTCCAGGGACTGAACTCCAGTAAAGCAGGTGATTGGCTCATGGGTAGGCATCTGACCTCGGCTAAGTCTATCAGACTCCTCCCCAGGACTTTTCTCTCAGAGAAAAATGGAAGAATTGTCTTTTCTCTCTGGAATTTCTAAGCTGGGGAGATACGACTCTGGGACTCCCAGTTACCATCCAGCACAAGAAGAGACTTTCTGTAAAATAAAGTCTTGCAGAGGTAAGCAGGGCTGAGCGATGGAGAGAGAGCTGGAACCCTGCTGATACTCTGGAACTTCCAGATCCAACTGTATCTGAATATGGCTGCATCCCTGAATTTCTAGTACTTGTTTGTTGAGGTGGTGGTTGTTGTTTGGTTTTTGTTTTTAAATTTCCTTTGACTATTTTGAATTTGTTTTCAGCCATGTGCATTTGAAAGCATCATAGCTAAAAGAGCTAATTTCCTACATTAATGTCAGGTTTGCTGAGTGGCATTCCTTAAGTGAAAAATAATATCCGCTATTTTCTTTAAATAAAATCCTTCTAGCTCAGGTTTGAGATATTCAAAACTCTGCCTCCTACCCTCCTCTTTTCCAACATTTACTATATCACCTTGAAGCATTTGTGACCACATCTTTCCCATCTAGACGCAGTTGAGAGAGAGAGCAAAGACTTCTGATATAAACTGCAACCTATACGCCTCCTACCTGGAAGCTTTAGAACATACTTGATTCTTGTCATTAAAGCAAATCTTTTGTTGTTGTCTCCAGGGCACAGAAGCATTTTCATGGCATAATGGAGTACAAAGTACATTAAGCCTAACTCTACTTCTCACCCTCTTTTACTTTAAATAGGCAGAAAAGAACAATCTCAAACACATTTTCCCAACAAATAAAATACATATACGATTATGTTTAGAAGACGTTTATGCAACATATAGTTAGACTGATTAATTAATGGACCTTTCGCCAATTGGCACAGTAAATATGTATGTTCAATGTGCTTAATTAAAAAGAAGACAATAACATATTTTTACAGGTTAATTATCGGAGAAGAGTATTGTGCCAGCACACTTGATGCTACAGTATTTCATGTTTGACAGGTAATCTTCTTTCAATTATATTTACTGCTAAATGTTTCTTGGATCAAGCTATTAAATTATAAGGTCAAAAGTAAAATGGTATGAAATTACAATGATAAAGGGACACATATCCCACTTTATGAGAATAGAAGTTCTAATTTCTTTTCAATACTACTAGTAGTGACCACAGTACTAATTTGAGCCCTTACTGTGAGCCACTGTGCCCATATACATTTAGTTCTTACAGTAGTTCTGCAAAGGGCATGTAATAATCCACACTGTAAAGCTGAAGAAAGTGCTTCTCATAGCTGAAAGTCACATAGCTGGTGAGTGGCAAAGTCTAGATTCAAACTTAGAGTCGTCTGACAATGCCCAGGTTGTTGACCACTATGTACACTGCTCAATTGTTGCACCAATAAAGAAGTGCTTGAAATAATTATAGATTTGCCTACCCTGAAACTGCAGTGATTTAAAGACATCAAAGTTGCCAGTTGCTTAACCACATCTACTTACAGTAAGAAATTACATTTTATTTCATTTCTAAAACAAGATTAATTCTGCAGGCCCATAGAAACTTGAGCACACAAATCCTACCTCCAAATGAAAGATGCTTGTTTTCCACTATTCAACAGATGGCCCTGTACAGAGGCAGTAAACATATAGTAGAATCTTCATTCAAATAAATGAGAAGAGAGGTTTCTTCTTGTCCTGATTCAGTGCCCATCATTATGGATTATGATGGCTCGTCCCAAACTTTACTTCATTCACTCCACTCTTTCTACAAAACTCCAGTCATGGAATCCATCATTCAGATACATGTGCAAAGCGAAAGGACTGTATTAATACAGTTGCTGAAAGTCAAGTTGATAGAGCTCAGGAAGTACATCCTAATAAATGCAACATTAATGTTTGTGTGGGCCTTGGAGTGAGGGGTAGAAGAATTTTCAGTTTAATGGAATATTTTGCCTCTTGCTATGAAAGTGTGGCTGAATAGTCTTGTAATTGGTCGTTTACAGAATCCTCCATCTCTAGGTTTCATGCTTTCTTTACTCTGCAGCTGTTGATTCCTTCTCTTGTTCTGGATGGAAGATAGCAACGAAGCCACTTCAAAGGGCTCAGCCTGCCTTTTTGTGTTATTGTTTAGATGAAGATATTTCCATTTATTAAAGCACACTATTTAAACATTTTTATCATGTTTCAAACTTGACTGTGTTCTGAAGGTATGAGCACAGGCAGACATAATGGGGGATGTTTTCCAGGAGAGAACATAGACCATACCCTTATCAAAGGAATTATCAGAATTTTCATGTACGGATTGAGAATCAAATTCTGGAGTTAGACCTGAATTTAAATTCATACTCACAACTTATTACCAGTCTCATCTTGATCAAACGGTTACCACACTTCTCATCAATTTCCTTATCTTTGAAAGCGGAATAAGAGAAGTATGCCTGGTGGAGTTACACATAAAGCTCATCTGATAGAATATTCATAAGGATTTTGCACAAAATACACATGGAAATATTTTAGCACCGAGTTTAGCATGCGATTCGTCTTCGATACATTTAAGAGCTATTATTTTATTATTATTATGCTATCATTAAATATCACTATTACTTAAATGTCATTATTGCTAAAATTGCTGTAAAACTACCGCAGTAACCCATGATGAATTCCCCTCTTCTGTTTCCTTTGTTTAAATGGAAAATATATATATAAATCTAGACAGAGAACACGTTAGTGATCCTGTTCAGTGGAGTGAGAATTTCCATGGCACTGATTAAAACAAATCCTGAATTGCATGGACTTAAGATAGCAGAGAGGGGCTTCCCTGGTGGCGCAGTTGTTGAGAGTTCGTGACCCGATCCGGGAAGATCCCACATGCTGCGGAGCGGCTGGGCCTGTGAGCCATGGCTGCTGAGCCTGCGCGTCCGGAGCCTGTGCTCCGCAACGGGAGAGGCTGCAACAGTGAGAGGCCCGCGTACCGCAAAGAAGAAAAAAAAGATAGCAGAGAGGCTAAGAGATTTGAAGTTAGACATCCCCAAGTGTGAATTCTACTGTGACCCTCTTCTAGCTCTAGAACCTTGAGGAAGTTACTTAAACTTTCTGAGCTTTACTACTAGTTTCCTCATCTGTATCTTTTTCAGGACTATTTATCAAGGATCTTCCTGTTCTCTATGCTTGGACGTATCACTGAATAAATTAGACAAGAGCCTTTGCCTGCGTGCTCCTTCTTGCATGCTTTCTCCCTCCTTACACTCTCGTGTGGAAACGGATGTTGTAAATAAATTCTATGCTTTGTCACAAGTTGATGGGCGCCACGGGATAAGGAAAAGGATGTGAAGCTCACTGCAGAGGCTTGGGTTGGGAGTGCTGGAGGAGTGTACAGGTAGGTTCTGATTTTAAATAGGGTAGTCAGGGTGGATTTTGTAAGTTGACATTTGAGCAAAGACTTGAAGTGAGGGAGTTGTCAGAATGTATGATGGGGAGACCACTCCCTGGGAGCAAGAATAACCAGTCCCAAAACTCTAAGGCAGAAATATGCCGGGCAGCTTGGAGGAATATCAAGGAGGCCACCCTGGCTGACTTAGTGGGGAGGAAGAGACAGCAGGACGGCTGGAGGTCGGATATGTGATGGGATGGATTGGGTAAGTCCTGGGAGGCCATCACATGCATTGTGTCTTTTACTCTAAATGTAGGCAGCCAGGGGCGGGATTTTAGCCGAGGTGTGGCATGAACTGTCTCTTGTTTGAAAAGCATAACTCTATCTGTGGCCTTGAGGATGTGGGGAGAGAGTGGAGTCAGGGAGAATCTCGGGAGGCGACTACAGGATCCTCGAGGTCTATGTTGGTGGCCTGCACCAGGCTGCTAGCGGCTGGTAATTCTCAGAAGTGGCACATTGGGAAGGTTGTGACAGCATTTCGTGGTAGATTGAATGCAAGAATGGAAAGGAAGAGGGGGTCAAGGGTGAATTCGAGATTTAGGGCCTGGGGAACTGGAAAGGTGTGGTTACTGTCACCTAAGATGGAAAAAGTTTGGGGTAGAGCATGTTTGGGGGATTAAAGACCAGTTTTGGAGGTATAAGATTTGAGACGTTTTCGTGACGTCCAAGTAGAGATGCTGAGTACACAGTTGGATACACAAGTCTGCAGTTCTGAAGAAAGGTCTAAACTAGAGATACACTTTAATACAATGGAGATACTAAGAATAATTACATGGAAGCGCTATTTTAAAGATAAAATGAAGTAATGCAATTAGCACTCTGTCTTCTCAAAACATTTAATAACTGTTAGCTAAAATAATTACCTGAAATGAAAAAATACCTATAGTTTGTTTTGTTGTTTGCAGTAAAAGTGAAGAAAATGTCACAATTATTTTAATAGTATTTGTGACACAGTAGTTTTAGTTAAGACACCATGACTACAAACATTTACAATAAACCTTTCAGTCTCCTACTTTTCACTCTGATAGGGTACTTGGAACCATATTTTGTAAGGTTTAAGTTAGTTGTCATAGGGTACCTCTTTAATTAGAAGTAATTCTGAACTGTCTAGTTCCATGCAGTTTTATATACATATATGTATAATTATTATTTTATGATTTATCAAACTCAGTTGAAAATTTGCATCACTGATATACATTAGAATTTAAGCATTTGCCCAGGTATTCAAGGAAAAAAATGTACTTGTCTTGTAATTTCCATAGGGGTACTTACTTTCACATCTTCCCTTCACTTTGCAATCGAAAACATGGCAGGGGAAATATTATTATCTTACTGGTCTTTGAGTTCCCCTTAGCTATCTGCAAGTCCTTAAACAGCCTTTGTGGCTTAACCAAAATT
The DNA here is from genome assembly GCF_039906515.1 of Pseudorca crassidens. Taxonomy (NCBI): domain Eukaryota; kingdom Metazoa; phylum Chordata; class Mammalia; order Artiodactyla; family Delphinidae; genus Pseudorca; species Pseudorca crassidens. The sequence goes on from NC_090309.1 coordinate 28,520,793, forward strand.
CTCTTCCATCTTCATTCCGCTAACAGATATTGGTCTAAGCATGTACTTATACTAAAAAATGCATGACCACATTGTCTCTACACATCTATAATTTTATGTTAACACTATCATTATGTAAGCTATACTTTAATTGTAATTATAACAGATTTTATGTCAACACACATCCATTTCTAGTGTTCATCTGGTGTTCAAGGGGAGAGCAGCATGTCGTAAATTTTATCAAAATATAACATCTGAAGAATAGAACAGAGGGTAATTGTGTAATTCGGTATTCACTCTAATTAAGTTCAGTGGAGTTGGCATAATAGAATTAAGATGAAAAAAAAAAAAAAGACATTGAGGTACCATGGCTCCCTCTCCTAACACACCCTTTTCGTATCCGAGAGCAGAGACTCAGCACCTTTCTGTACAGAAATGGAGACAGGAAGAGGCCAGAGGATGAATGACAGGCACGAATGAGGTGGAACTTTGAAGAGCAACATGGAAATGAAATACTCCTTTTGTATTTGGTAGGTGGGGAAAATGTACCAGCGTGTATGCCTACTGGGACCACGTTTTCCAGAACAGTTAAGCCCAGTGTCAACTATGCTGTCCCACCTTCCTCGTAAGTAGGAACATACTGTTACTTGAATCTTTGCTTCCTGTTTCTTGATACCTGGTTGAGAAGATTATCACAGGAACTGCATCTTGTTAGCAAATACACTGTTTTGAAATGATTGACACTCACTGAAGAGTGGCAACTCCAAGCTCGCTCTCTCTTGATCTTGGACTATTTAAGTCTGGAGTGCAGGAGTGGGTTATGGGGAAAGACCATTGGAATTCTTATGTCTTCAGCATAATGGTTATAGCATAATGGTTAGGAGTGTAGGTGCTGGTTCAAATCTCTGCTTTCCACTTGCTAACCATATGAGCTTGGGCAATTTACCTGATTACCTGAACCTCAATACTCCTGCCTATAAAATGATGTTAATAATATTTCATCCCCATAGACTTGTTTTCAATGTTAAAACGAAGTCACTTACACCAAGCACTTAATACAATGCCTAGAGCATAGTAAAGTCTATTATTATCACTATTACTACTACTACTACTATTATTATTATTACTATCACGATGCCAGGTGCTATTTTTCCTATGCCTTATTCCATTATCTTCTGCCCTGTCCCCCCATTTCTGTCTTGTTTCTGTACAAGGGTAGGTTTGTCACAGAGCATTTTCTTTCCCTAGTGTCTGACTCTTAGTCATCAAGGTGACTGGTCCACGACCCGGCATTCATTGCTGCTCGTTGAAGCAACCCATTTTGAGAAGGGGAGTTGGATATTGATGCCAAGTTGGGTCAAGGAGAGAGAATTTTCTCTCTTCTGCACTCAGAGAGCTAAGTGAAATATTCAGGCCTCAGAAGGAGAATCAGGCAAAGGGCAACATGCTTAATTTCATACCTTAGTGATTCAGAGCAAGTCAGACAGGCTGGATTTGAACTCATTTCCGTCATGTACTGACAACGGAATCTTAGGTGCTTTTGTAACCCGTCTGAGGCTCAGTCAACATCTGAAAGAGACGAATAACATTATCAGGACCTAGCGTATAGCCTCGTTGTAATAAGTGAGTAAATCCTTTTAAAATGTTCAGCACGTTGTTTGGCATATAAACACTTAATAAAATTTAGCTTCTTTGACTACTACCACTGCTAATATTATTAAGTAGCTGAGCAGATCCGAGGCCCATTTTTTTCTTAGATTGCACATAATCATTTGGACAACCAGCTCACACTGATCAACCGTTGCTTATATATAAACCCCCATGAACCCAAAGGTGCTTTAACTCTCTCCCAGTCAGAGCCTGTTCTGGGGGCAGAAGCAACACCGGCACTACCCCCGTCATCTTTGCCTTTATTGTCACTACACTCGCCTGCCGTACTGAGCACTTTCTGTTTGCCAGGCACCAAATTTAGCCCTGCGTATGCACTATAGCATATAGTTCTCACACTCAGGTGGGAGACATTATCATCATCCCCAATTTTCAGATAAAGTCGCCGAGGTGCTGGAAAGGTAAGAAACTTGACCCACAGCAAGAGATGGAGCCGGAGTATTCAAACCCTTCTGTCTGACCTCAAGAACCCTTAAATATTAGCATACTACTACATCCTGGTAAGAAAATCTGCTTCCAGCCACTCTGGTGAGAGTAGAAATGATTCTCAGTCCCCACATTCCTCTATTGCCCATGCCACCCTAGCCTCAGGACTAGGGGGAAAAGGAAGTGATCTCTTCAAAGAGCAGCCAAAGGGAACCTACTCCCTTCTGCCTTTTCGTAATCAACTAACCAATATTTTATTTCCTTCTTAAGAGTCCGCACATGTTCCTTTTGGTACTTAGCTTGGCCTTTTAGGATTCTGACATTCTGTACGTGACTCATCCACTGTATTTCATGTTAATTTATTGAGGTCAAGTATAGGGTCTTACTCATCCTGAAGTCCAGTTATCCCCTGTCGCATCTAACTCCGTTCTTTTCTTCTTGTAGGACATCTGCAGATATTTATTTGAATTTTGTTGAATTGTTCTCATCAATAGTACATTAAAAGTTATACAGAAAGTGCTTTCTTATAAGGAAAACCATCTAAATAGATTTCTAGCTCTTTACTTTTTATAGCACTGTTGTAGAGATTATAGATTATAGAGTTCTTCATATCGTCTTATTTTTACATATAACGATAAATCTGAATTTTCTCTATCAAACCTCCGAGACTTCACCGGCTTGTAACTTAGCTTGTTGATTATGTGTTGCTGACTTTTCCATTTACAATGATATTTGATCCTGGTAAGGATGGGGCTGGGTGGGAAGGTACATCTTAGGGCCATAAATTGGTTTTGTAGAGAACTAACATAAAGATCTAAAGTCTCATCATTTTTCTGCAGAACTCATGAATCATTTTATTATAATTCCATTCATTCAGGGAGTATAAAACCATTTTCAAATTGTTATTCCTAATTTGTTCATCTTCTCTTCCTTAGTCGTAGTGAGAAGAGAGCAGGCTGAATGGAAGAAAGTCATTATGACCACTGGGGCCACTAGGGTAGGCATCAGTCCCAGAGTTTTGTTTTCATCTCTCCGCTATTAATATTGACTAATGTCTTGAGTGCTTACTTGGTGCAAATTACTTAGCCGACCATGGCAAATGGATTGTGTCATTTCATCCCCTGATAGTCATACAATTAATGTATGTATTATTATGATATCCCATAATGCATACATGGAACAGAGCCTCAGAAGTAGTTATTTGCTCACGAAAATATGGTAGATGTGGAATTTGGACTCAGGTCCGATAGACTCCTAAGTCACTCCTAGTGATTTTTACCACTAAATTAAAGTTGTATACCTCGGGAGAGTAGATAGTTTCTAAAATTTCCTCAGCTCTAACGTTTTATAATTAAATTTTTGTCTGATGGCAAGCTTAACAGTTAAGATGGGTAGGAAGGAATGCCAGCCTGTTGAATGGAATTTCCCTGAAATAAGCCTGTTTTATGACACCAGTTCACTCATTCATTCACTCAGCATGTATTGAATGTTTGCTCTGTGCAAAGGCAATTTTAGGCATCACAGTGGAGTGAGCGCCCCTTCCATAGACTCTCCTGCAGCGCTCAGAGAAGTCTTGGACTGGTTTGCCTGTTATGGAATGGAGCTTGGTGATAGAAGCCTGGTTTGTCCTCCACTGATAAAACTAAGACATACTCATATGAGTTTATAGGCATCTTGAAGCCGTGAGATAGTAACACACATGAATCTTACCATTTTTGCCTGGGATTAATGATATAAAGGCTTTGGATTTGGGTATGGAAAATGGGTGCAATTATGGGTGTGTTGGTTCTACATATATATGGACATCACGTGTCATCAGCCTGCAGCTACCTGCCGTTCCTCACTACTCCTTTTCACAAACCAAACAAGTACCTTCTTGTCTCTCCTGTGGATAAGCTCTTGACAGTGGCACTAGGGCCTCCCTCAATAAGTACATCATTGGCTAAACCAGTGGTTTCTCAGATATGCTCATTGAACAACCCTTAAGGTGGATTGACATTCCACTGCCTAGAATAGAATATGGTGTTCTTTAGAAATCGGGGGGAAAAAATAGGCCACCAGATGTACTTTCTTTAATTTAAATTGTTTATATATATATATATATATATATATATATATATATATATGAACAGTTGTTATGTATGTGTATGTATACTCGTTCATATATATGAATGATTTAAAATTGAAGAGATATATATATATATACACACACATATATATGTATGTATATTTAAATTTTGGCTTCTGTTAGCAAGTAGTAAATTAAATTATTAGCAGATCCATACTGCAGGGAAATAACCAATCAGATTTCATTCAGTAGCTTGCTTTTTTGTAGATTTATGGTTGTGATTTTATATCTACAGGTATGTTTGCTGAAGAAAATATTTCTACCACTTTACACAAAATTAAACGCATTTAATACCAATGCGGCATGTCTCAAATGTCTTAATACAGTTTTAATCCTTAATCGCATCAGAAGTATGAAATTAGAAACATACCCCAAAATCATTTGAAGATATAATTACTTTCATTTCCCTTATACTTTTGAGACTTTTGAAAAGTAAGTATTTAGTTGTACTTATCTGTTTCTGTCTCTCTAAGGATAGCAAACACTGAAACACAATTCTTTTTAAAAGTCAATATTAAAAATATATTGTCCAAGATGATCAAAACTAAGGAAGTGGCAAAGAAATTCAAAAATTTAAACTTTCAAAGGGTGCTTTTTTTGTGAATGTGTAGTACTTGTTCTTCTGAAGGAATTAATCTTCTTAAAAATTTAATTAACTTATTTTTTATTGAAGTATGCTTGGTTTACAGCGTTGTGTTAATTACTGCTGTACAGCAAAGTGACTCTGTTCTACATATGTATATACATTGTTTTTCATATTCTTTTCCATTATGGTTTATCACAGGATATTGAATATAGTTCCCTGTGCTATATAGTAGGACCTTGTTGTTTAGCCAATCTATATATACCAGTTTGCATCTGCTAATCCCAAACTCCCAGTTCATCCCTCTCCCACCTGCTTCCCCCTTGGCAGCCACCAGTCTATTCTCTATGTCTCTGATTCTGTTTCTGTTTCATAGATAGGTTCATTTGTGTCATATTTTAGCTTCCACATATAAGTGGTATCATGGTATTTGTCTTTCTCTTTCTGACTTACTTTGCTTAGTATGATAATCTCTAGTTGCATCCATGTTGCTGCTGCAAATGGCATTATTTCATTCTTTTTTTTATGGCTGAGTAGTATTTCATTGTATACATGTACCACATCGTCTTTATCCATTCATCTGTTGATGGACATTTAGGTTGTTTCCATGTCTTGGCTATTGTGCATATTGCTGCTGTGAAGATCAGGGTGAATGTGTCTTTTTGAATTATAGTTTGGTCTGGATATACGCCCAGGAGTGGGATTGCTGGATCATATGGTAGGTCTATTTTTAGTTTTCTGAGGAACCTCCACACTGTTTTCCACAGTGGCTGCACCAACTTACATTCCCACCAACAGTGTTGTAGGAGGGTTCCCTTTTCTCCACACCCTCTCCAGCATATGTTATTTGTAGACTTTTTAATGATGGCCATTCTGACTGGTGTGAGGTGGTACCTCATGGTAGTTTTGATTTGCATTTCTTTAGTAATTGGCAGCGTTGAGCATCTTTTCATGTGCCTATTGGCCATCTGTATTTCTTCTTTGGAGAAATGTCTCTTTAAGTCTTCTGCCTCTTTTTTTGATTGGGTTGTTTGCTTTTATTGTCATCGAGTTGTATGAGCTGTTTGTATATTTTGGAAATTAAGCCCTTGCTGGTCGCATCATTTGCAAATATTTTCTCCCATTCTGTAGGTTGTCTTTTCATTTTGTTTATGGTTTCCTTTGCTGTGCAAAAGCTCGTAAGTTTGATTCGGTCCCCTTTGTTTATTTTCATTTTTATTTCTATTGTCTTGGGAGACTGACCTAAGAAAACATTGGTATGATTTATGTCAGAGAATATTTTGCCTGTGTTCTCTTCTAGAAGTTTTATGGTGTCATGTCTTATGTTTAAGTCTTTAAGACGTTTTGAGTTTATTTTCGTGTATGGTGAAAGGATGTGTTCTAACTTCACTGGTTTATATAAGGCTGTCCAACTTTACCAACACCACTTGTGGAAGAGCCTGTCTCTTTCCCATTATATATTCTTGCCTCCTTTGTCAAAGATTAATTGTCAAAGATTAACTGAGGTGTGTGCGTTTATTCCTGGGCTCTGTATTCTGTTCCATTGACCCATATGTCTGTTTTTGTGCCAATACCATGCTGTTTTGATTACCGTGACTTTGGAGTACTGTCTGAGTCTGGGGTGGCTATGCCTCCAACGTTGTTCTTTTTCTTCAGGATTGCTTTGGCAATTCTGGGTCTTTTATGGTTCTGTATGAATTTTAGGATTATTTGTTCTAATTGCGTGAAAAATGTCATGGATGATTTGATAGGGATCGCATTAAATCTGTAGATTGCTTTGGGTAGTATGAGCATTTTAACAATACTAATTCCTCCAACCCAAGAACATGTGATGTCTTTCCATTTCTTTGAATCATCTTCACTTTCCTTTATTAATGTCTTACAGTTCTCAGCGTATAAGTCTTTTGCCTTCTTGGTGAGGTTTATTCCTAAGTATTTTATTTTTGGGGTTGTGATTTTAAAAGGCATTGTTTTTTTACATTCCCTTTCCGATATTTCATTGTTGGTATAAAGAAATGCAACCAATTTCTGTAGGTTAATCTTGTATTCTGCTACCTTGCTGAATTCGTTTATCAGTTGTAGTAGTTTTCATGTAGAGTCTTTAGGGTTTTCTATATATAATATCATATCATCTGCATCTAATGACAATTTTACCTCTTCCTGAAGGAATTAATCTTGAAGTTCTACTAAGACTTTTGGGATACCTGTTTTAATGAGCCACTACTTCCTGCCTGAGATTGCACTATGCACCAGAGATTCTAGAATTAGCATAATAAAACGAATAATGCAAACAACAGCAACAAATCTTCACAAACCTTCCTTGCAAGGAAGTAGAGTCCACTGGAAAAACAGACAAGTGAAACACACATTCAAAATGGCAGTGATTCTCAAACATTTATGTTTTGAGACATAAAACATGAAAAATCATGACAAGCATGATAACCAGGGCAATTACTAGAGCCCTTCTCCAGCTGGTCAGGTGTAAGGTCCTGTAACTCTTTTTTGGTGAATGCCTCCAGGAGAGTCTGAGACAGATGTTCTCAGTTGTCGTCAACCTTTAGTGTGCATCAGATTTGCCTGAGAATATTGTTAAAACACAGATTGCTGGGCTCCAGTGCCAGAGTTCTAACCAGTTCCCAGGTATGGCTGATATTGCTGGCCCAGGGACCACATTTTGAGAACCACCTTTCAAAACTCTGCAGTATGCGGTTGTGTGTGTTGTGAATGAGACGGGCCCAGAGAACCAAAGGAGGGCAAAGGGACTCTGCCCTAAATTAGTCAAAGGTAACAATAGCAGCTAGAATTGATTGACCCAAGAAAAAATTATAAGAACTTTACCTGCATGTGCTCATTTAATCCTTTCAGTAAGGTACATAGGTGCTACTTAGTGTTCCTCTTTTACAGGGGTGTCCAGAGAAGGTAACTACTTTGCCCACGTCCTAAACTGCTAAGTAACAGATTAAGAATTCAAGTCTAGGAAGTCTGATTCCAGAGCCCACACCTCTACCGTTTCTGCATGTAGAGAGGAGTAAAGGGTTGTCAGTGAAGCCTTCCTGGGGGCCCTGGCCTCTGAGTGTAGATAGAAGGATGAGTGGACATAAAGATCATTATTTGTGTGTGGTGGGGGTAGGGGAGGAAGTATGAGGGCTTCCAGAAGAGCCCGCCCTCCCCATGCATCTGCTATAAGCAAGTCTGATGATCAGGAGTCCGGAACATGAGTATGACTATGGGATACTGAGAAGGGTTCTAGAACCCTGAGGTTAGAGTTCTGGATCAGTTAGTAGGTAACAGAAAGTGAATGAGTGATTTACCTTACTTTGCACGGGTAGCAGGAAGTTTGGAGATAGACCCTCTAGCGTTAGTCCAGCTGCTGAAGGGCATCACCAGGGGACTGGGTTGCTTCGCTCTTCCAGCTTCCACATCTCTAGCATGTCCACATAGCTTCAAAGTGACCCCAGAATCTCCAATAGTGTTCCAACAATTTGGGCAGGAAGAAAGAAAAGGAAAAATAAAAGAAATTAAGTAAGAAAAAAAAGGCAGTGTCTAACTCAGAGAGCAAATATTTCACCACAGATGGTCAACAGACTTGCACTTAGATCTCATCAGCTCGGATTTTAAACTGGCCACCTTAGCCTTAAGGATAATGGGGTCTCCTAAACCAGGGCTCTGATAGTAAGGAATAAGGAGAGAGTGGTACTGCTTAGCAGTGCCTGCTGTCCCAAACAAATATTATCCCCAAACTATTTTTTTTTTATTCTATATTTTACTTTAAAGAATGGAGGTGAAACATTATGTATCTGTAAATAGCCTTTTAGAAAGGGTACAATTATATAGTTATACAACCCCCTGGAGGGCTCCTTTCTTCTAAAATCTCTTTAAAAACTGTTCAAGGTTAAGGACATTTTTATCTTAATTTAGTAACTTGCAGTCGATTATCTTGGAATGACATCCTCTCTCTGCAGATGTTCTGTCAGGCTTTAGAAAATTCTAGAAGTGGACAGAGAAGTGTTATGGTACATGTATTTGCAATATGCACGTCTTTGAAATGAAATCCATTTAGGGACCAAAAGGCATTTCATGTCTTTGCTATACATTTTCACATATTTGCCTTTCCAGAATTCCTTTGAGCAAATCTGTTCGATGTAACCCATCCGTTTCTCCCATCTGAATTCTTTATTACTAAACATTCTTCAGTATGCTCTCACTCCCCTCTGTCAAAGGCGTTTCTCTGGGTCCTCACCCTTCTCATCTCATATGTGAATGCGTATCTTAAACTGAAGCAACAGTCTGCTATGACTTCTCCATCGCTTGAAGAACCCGTCTTCGTGGGGAAAAAAGTAGACTTACTAACTTAAAAGGTAAAATGCGCGCAATGTTTCTGAGAATTAAAAACTAAGATAACAACATAAGCAAGGGAAAAAACTTACAGTGGATCCTTTGCAAAGACTTTATTTTACAGAGAAGGCAACTGAGGTTTAAAGAAAAAATGCGTTAGTTAAACACTAAATAATAAACCTTAAACCTCAGTGGAGCAACACACGGACAGTTCATTTCTCACTCACTCAGGAGCGTAGTATGGACTTTGGTGGTCTGAGGGTCAGTTTTCTGCTCAGTTATTCAGGGACCCACCACCTTCATCAAGTGGCTCTACGTTTGTCCTAAAAAGGAAAGGAGAGAGGAAGCTGCGAGCTACAATTATCAACTCGTTATCCTTCAGACATAAACTCTTCAGGTCACCTCTGGTCACATTCTTTGGGATAGAACCATACCCAGATGCGAGCGGAGATGGAGAATGTTGCTCCTATCTTGGTCCTAGTGATGCCTCTACAGGCTGGAGGAGCTAATTAAAGTGTAGTCAACAGCTCGTTGTTTCTGCCACAATGAGTGATTAGCCTAAGACTGTGGATTAATTATGTGTGTGTGTCACATATACATATAATACACACAAACATATATATGTGTGTGTATATATACATTTTTTAGCATGAGTTGACACATGGGGCTTCTGCCGTATCAAAAGAGTACAAACTGCCTCTTGTTGCTTTTTCTTAATTGAAGTTGACTACTACTATCTATTTCCCTTCATTTTGCTACCTCCCCCCCGCCTTTCAGTATTATATGAAAATTCTGAAAGAAAGAATTTCAAAGTTTCCAGTGCTTTTAAAGGTAATAGAATACTCAGACCTTAACAATTTTCCTGTGTGAAACTTTTGCCAGACTAAAATAGTTAACTTATGAAAAGTAAATTTAGATTGATACAAAAGAGAAAATAAGCTGATTTTTTTTTACACAAATGCCCTGAGCCAGGGTGGAAAATAAATGGAAAACTGGAGGAATTTAGATCCTTTTGTTGTAAATTTAAATATTTTTAATTGTAAAAATAATACAGGCTCATTGCAGAAACTCCAAAATTGAAAGGACTTAAAGAAAAAAGGAAAAATAACTCAAAATCCCATTTCTGATAAATCATCTCTGTAACATTTTTGAGGGTATCTTTGGAAACTTTTTTGTGACGGGGTGCATATAAATACAATGCAAGTATAAAATACCTTTAATTATTATATCAAACTACAAAACAGTTCTATAACATTTTTATTTAGTAATATAAGTATGATTACTCATCACCTAATAAAAATCTGCGGCATCATTTTTCATGGTTGAACAGCATTCTATTATTTATTTAACCAGTCCCTACTGTTCAACATTTAGATTATTCCTGTTTTGCTTTGCAAAACAATGAGACAAGCATCCTTGTTCATATGTCTTTGAGCATTTGTTTATTTCCTTAGAATGGACTTCTAGAACTTGAATGGCTGGTTGTCAGTTCTGGTACATACTGACATATTGTCTTCCAGAAAGGTTACCGTGCTTTTTATTTCTACCAAGAATTTAACATCCAGTGTGGTTTCTTACACACACTCATCAGTACCAGTATTATCAATATCAATACCAGTATTATCAAGTTTTTTAAAACTTTGTCATTCTAGTCAGTAAAATATGACACCTGAATTATTTTATTTGTATTTCTTTGATTAATAATAGCAAGGTTGAACATATTTGCATATCTTTATTGGCTGTTCATACTTTTTAGTTTGTGACTTTATGACATCCATTTTTCATCGATGTATAACAACCTTTTATATATCAATGTGTTTATTTTGTTCGTTGTAAATGCAATTTTTTTCTCTTCATTTATTAATTTTTATTTTGTGTGTGTTGAACTGCTTTCATACTGTCAAGTCCATTCAAAAACCCTTTAATGAACACAACAAATGTGGAAAATCAGTCATTCTCCTGCATTTTGTAATCAATTTATTTCCTTTTGGGCAGTACGGAAATGTAAGTTCTTATTTCATCGTATGGTTGGAAAGAATCTATTCCCTCGGAAAGGGATTATAGTCTCCATGATGCAGTAATGGGAGATTTTATAGGGTAGGCAGGGTCTACAGAAGAAAAAACCCTAAATCACACTCCATTGGTGGTTGCCTTATTTATAAAAATGGCGTTTGAGGTTGTGTGACTGCCATCAGGTAAGCAAAATTAATTTTTAGCATGAAGTACTCCTATCAGCAAGAACAGCCTAGGATAGGCTAGCAGTAAGAAGTGAGGGGTTATGGGATTGGGGCATAGCCTCTGTTTCCTCCAATGCAGCCGGAAATTTAAACTCTGGGGCTCCTGCTTGATCCAATCAGCCCAGCTAGTATGTGTTGCCAGGTAGGGTGAGTAGACTCAGAAGTACAAGAGCTCATCCTTGGTCCCCTCTGGAAATGAGCAGAGAATACTGTGTCAAGCAGAGGTGATCAGTCCATGGTCTGGAGACTTGGATCTCCTCACATAGTCCTTAAAGTCAGGGTGAGACAAAATGCCAATACAAATCATATTGATGACAGTATCAATGAGGTGACATTGAGTCCTTTGACCCAACGTGTGTCTGCAGTGTGCCATCCATTAGTAAATGGGCAAAGCCATTTGACAGATCTATCTGATACAATGAATGAATCTGACACTCATATTTTGAAAAACTGAAACTGTATCCATTTGTCAAGAACAGTGGCTACTTGTTCTGCTTTATTCCCCCTGGTAGAACTAGGTGACATTGCAGGCAGTAAGACGTTCCGGCATTTCACCCTGGAGTAGCCCCAAAACTGAAGAAGCTGTCTTATCAGTAGTTAGCTCCTTGTCACCAAGAATATTAAAGTAGATTTGTATGATTAGCAAATTAAAGAGACTGTAGTGCCTACCACTACTGTATTCACTAAGGCACCCAAGTTATTCTAAAGAAATCCTAATAATACATTAGGACCGTTTTGAATATTTTTATTTGATTAGCCGTGATCTTCTAGTTTATAACATCCATCACCATTTTGACCACTGAAACTTGGCCTTCTTTTCTTACAGCCTAGCCCTGTGGTCTTGGGCTAATCACTAACCCGCTTAGATACAATTTTCTTCTCTATGAAATAGAAACAATATTATATGCTTTGAAGGACTGCAGGAAGGTGAGCTGTAATGTTTATCAAGTGCCTAGTAAGTAGCCTGGCCCATAATAAATACTTGGCTAATTGTAGATGTTAGTTTCATTTTTAGTTTTATTTCCAAACATTGCTCTTTACTTTTGGAACTCTAAAATTTGTTTTGAGAGTGGAGGACTTGTTGTTTGGATTCCTCCAACACTCTCTGTATATTCTGTACTTCTATCCCTACATCATTTATATTAATGGAATAAATGATCTTTGGTCTGGTGATTCCAAGGTGACGAGGAGCTAAGTGGAGGTTCAGTATACACCTGGAAGTATGGATTTTCATGCCCAGTGCAAATGTGGGAAAGGCATTATTCCCACATTATAAAGGGGGTAAAGACCTCCAACTTGAGGAGACTCTGGGTTGAGAGATGAGAGATTTACAGGTACTGTGTTTATCCTGCAGGGTACCACAGGGGCTTTTATGTTCTGTAGCAAGAATTTGCACCTTATACCCTTGTAGTTAGAAGCAAAGCATACCACATAACTAATATCTAGTAAGCATGAGAGTTAGAATAAATACCATTTATTTAACGTTTCCTTTGTGTTAAGCATTTTACAGTTACAACATATGGATGGATACTATATTGTAATGGTTAAGAGTGTAGTTTTTTGAGCTGGATAATCCTGGATTGGAGTCTCATCTTTATTACCTCTTTTTTTTTCTGTTTTATTGAGGTATAATTGACAAAATTGTAAGATAGTCAAAGAGTATATCATGATGATTTGATACACATATCTGTTGTAAAAGGATCCTTCCCATCACGTTAATTAATACATCTAACAGCTCATGACACCTTTTTCCTTTTTTTCTTTTTTTGGTGAGAACACTTAAGTTCTATTCTCTCAGAAAATGTTAGTTATACAATACAGTATTATTGACTGTAGTAACTATGTTATACAGTAGATCCTCAGACCTTATTCATCCTGCAGCTGAAAGTTTGTACCCTTTTACCAGTCTTCCCCTCTTTTCCCCACCCACGCCCCAGCCCCTGGCAACCAGTTTTCTACTCTGTTTCTATGAGTGTGGCTTTTTTTCTTTTTAGATTCCATATATAAATGATATCATTCGTATTTATCCTGTCTGGCTTATTTCATCAGCATAATGTACTCCTGTTTCATCTATATTGTCACAAATGAAAGGATCTCCTTCATTTTTTTAAGGCTGAATAATATTCCATTACCTCTTAAATGAGTGACTGTTGGTACATTGTTTACACTTTCTAAGCCTCAGGGTTTCTTTTCTTCTGTAAAAAAAAAAATATATATATATATATATATATACACACTAACAGGTTATTTTCTGATATGTGGAATGTTTGTTGAATCAACAAATAATTAGTTGAGATCATAAATGTGACACTTAGCACTGTATTAACATTTATTAATACTCTCCCTGTTAATTTCTACAATAAATTGTATAATAAGTAACAATAATAATAGTACTACTAGTAGTTTTAGAAAATGCATAGGATGTGCCAGGCATCATATACTGTACTACCCTCCTTCATGTGTACCACAAGTTACATGTGGATATCATCTTCCACGTTGTTTCCTTTAAAGAAAATTGAAGCTCGGCAAGATTGAGTAGCTTGCTCCAGATGTGAACTCAGGTCTGAATCACTCCACATATAGGTTCTTAATGACTCCATGTCTTTAATTCCACATCTGCATTTGTTTGTTGTTGTTGTTTTTAACTTTCCAAGCATCTGATCTGAAATTCCTTTCTCTTTGGGGAGTTTTCCACTTTGTGGGTCTTGGTGAGAAACAGAGCCTTCCTCTCGTTATACAAGCTGAACATGTCAGATACACTGTTTACTCACATGCTCAGTCTCCCTTACAGATGGAAAACAGTCGGGCGACCTCAGGTTGGCCAACTGCACCCCTCTCTTGGATTTTGAATTACAAATAAATGATGTAAAGAAGCAAGGCCAGCAGTGCTGGGTCAACCTCCTGTTTCCTGTTCCTGCTTGGTAGCAAGGCCAGCTAGGACTTATAACATCACTTTGGCCTGATCCTATAATTGCAATAGCGTAGCCTTGGCTTTCGGTTGTTTAGTCTGCTTCTAGTTACTGAGACCTAACCATAAACCTCCAAACGTTTCCTTTTCTGCTCAAATTAGCCGTATCTGGTTCCTGATGATTACAAATAAGACCCTTCCTGATATACAATGGTGACCTACTTATCCAGGCAGATGTAACATCGTCCTGGCAGGGACAGAGGGCAGGCAAGTTCCTTGAACAGGTGAACAAGAAGAAAAAGACCTAAGAAGGAAGAATTGAAGCCAGTTCTGCTTGTGTTATAATTCTACCCTCAGCTGCCTCTGTTTCACAGACCACATGCTAAGGACCATGTCCCTTCGCCTGTAACAGACGAGCAAAGTAGACCCAGGCCTTCCAACCCAGAGACCAGCTGAGCTGTACCATGAACAATCTAGGATGTGAAAGACTTCATTCAATGTCTTTGTCACTTGACACATTGTTCCTCTCTTTGGGAAGTAGCTTCTTTGTGTGACAAGAATATGCTAAACCAACACTTAAGTGGACAGAGGTGAAAGATGCCAAAATTAGCTACAGAAAAAAAGGCGTAAAGACTTGTATTTTCTGTTATTTGAAGGTGTTAAGACCCCACATAGAATATGAGTCCTTTAAAGGAAAGTTGTGAATGGCCCAGGGAATGTTGCATTTCCATGTGGCAATATGTTCTTGATCGGTCATGATGATGATGATGGTAGCATCAGTAGCATTTATCAGTGTTTCCTGGGTGAGAGGCACTTTATCCTAATGACCTTTTATCCCCATGACGACCCTGTGAAGTAGGAAATACTGTTTCAGCATCTTCAGGGTTTTTCTTTTTCTTTTTTTTTTCATCAGGAATTTACCCTAGATCACAGTTGGGTGGTAGAACGACCAGAACTGGACACTAGGCTTTCCTGAATTCCCAGAGTGTGATCTTAGCAGTTGTATTGCCTGATGCAGAGCCATGTAAATGTTGCCAAAGCAATGAAACGTGTACCTATTTCTAACAGATTCTAAGTCAGAAGCTCTGGGGTTAAGTGCAGAGCAGTTGAGTGTGATTGTCTTTACAGACAGTAGATAACTTAAGAGAAGTTGTTTAAAAGTATATTTGCGTATTGCACTACACTGTCATATCTGTGACTGGTTAGCTATTGAGTAACTAACACAAATCCCAATCCCATCTCTAATCTCATTCATCTCTTGTATGATATTTGACCTAATTGAGGCAGTATGTTTTTTTGTTCTTTCCCACAAACACACATCGAACATCCAAAACATGCTTACCATTTGTGAGCATATTCTCTTAGTTATTTAGCAGTTGAGTAAGAGTGAGAGAGAAGGGCTTCCCTGGTGGCGCAGTGGTTGAGTGTTCTGCCCGCCGATGCAGGGGACGCGGGTTCGTGCCCCGGTCCAGGAAGATCCCACATGCCGCGGAGCGGCTGGGCCCGTGAGCCATGGCCACTGAGCTTGCGCGTCCGGAGCCTGTGCTCCGTAACGGGAGAGGCCACAACAGTGAGAGGCCCGCGGAGCACAAAAAAAAAAAAAAAAAAAGAGTGAGAGAGAAAAAGACACATAAATATGAAATACGGTCATCATTTTTTTAATATCCTTTATGTTGTTAATCCCTCTTAGCATTTACTGCCATTCACTCATTTGTATTATTTGGGGTATAGCAGTTTATTCACACAGCATTTTTACATATGGCTTATCATTTGTATTCTATTTTAATAACACTAATAATTATAGACTATTGACAAACTCATCAGACCCTACATATTCATTTCAAAATCATGAAAATAAGGTGGAAAATGAGGTGTAAAGTGGAAAATCTATGTGTATGTTTTCATTGGTGGAATGAGGAGTTACCTGAATATCACTCCTTTAGCTTTTCCTTCAAATGGTGCACTTTTTCCTCCATGCATAGGAGTCCCTTCCATTAGGTAAACAGTAGTCTTGAGGGCAAACCTCAGAAGTAGAAACAGGAGAACTTTTCAGTTATGGTAAAATCAAACATATTTTTCTTCAGTAGTGAAACAAAAATTCTTCATGAGAAGTTCAACCACCGTGAGTTCCATGGTGAAAAACTTTCCACTAATTGATGCAACTTCCCCCAGAATTCTGAGAAGTGTCGGTAGTAGAGAGGGGTGTTGCATATACCTGTTTCATTTCCCTCTGACTTTTCCTTCTCCTTTCTCTATTGACATTAAAATCTATAGTGAAAGCACATAGTAAGCAGTCTAGGACAATTGATATGACATTTGATCTAAATCTCCAAAGTCTATTTTAGATGGGGATGCTATGAGAGTCACAGGAGGGGAAAAAATCTAGAATTATTCTTATGTGATCCAATGTACTAAAATAACAAAAGCAAATCTTATTTCTAGCTAATAAAATCACATTCCTTATATGATGTCATATTATGGCAGAAAAGAAATATATGCGTCTATTTTCTTCTATATTAAAACTGCTAAGGAGTGGGGACCAATGAACTAAATCAATTGTTTTGGGTTCAAGTTGTAGTTTTTAGTAGCCATCCTTCTTAGCAAGTTTTCAGAAGCAAATGTAGTTCGTTTACTATCACCACTAAATGTGCAATTGTGTAGATTTGTGGAAAATAGTATTATCAAATATATATACTTCAAAATGATTTGTGTAAATTTATCTATTCATATTATTATTCTCCCCAAGTAAATCAAAATCTACTATATACTGTGTTTTTCTTCCATAGCTTAAAAGGGGAATGTATGTTGAAACTTATTCAAATATTTATTAGGTGTCTACTAAGTGCCAGGCACTCTACTAGGCAGTAGAGATGTTGTATTAGAGGTGGAAAATGTCCTTGACTTCCAGAACTGATACTCTTGTAAGAGAAATACTGGGTCAAACTAAGTCAACAGTTTCTTTGCTACAGAGCTTTTTACGAGTCTTGTGAATTATGAGTCTCTGATAAGGAGATGTAGTGGACAACAGATCCCAAATTTATTTGAAATCTTTTCCTTCATGGACTGTCTCATAGGATTTATGATCCACTGAACACACCTTGAGAGACACTAGTATTCTGCAGTGGTTAGTTAATTGTTTTCTATTAAACAACTATATACTGAATCCATGATATTATTATCTGGATTTTTTTGGAGGATACAATGATGTACATGGCCACTGTGATGATAAGGGCGTCCAGTTTAGTTAAGAAGAGAAACCACAGGAGCTGTAACTTAATGTAACAAAGAAATACACACACATATACATATATTTATATGTAAATTACTATTTATATAGTATACAGTGTCTTCTGAAGAAGATAGAGTTGTTTGTAACTTGGGATCTCACAGGAGGTTTCACAGAGAAGGTAGACCCTGAGCTGGGCAGAATTTCAGTAAGTTAATTTGGTTCTGACCGTACGATAAAATCAGGTATCTGCACTGGTCAATCTGACCTTGATGGAACAGCATTCCATTTGCAGGGAATAGTGTGATCAAACATGCAGTGGTGGAGATTGCCAGATTGTAATATTCCAGTACCTGGAAAGTGTTGGAACATCTGCTTTCTCCACGGTCTAGAAAAGTGAATCTCGAGTGAAATGCAAGTATAATGGAGGCCAGTGCTCTTTGCTTTGTACACTGCTCTGATTCTACAGCATGCAACAATGTAGTGATCTGTTTCAGATTGTCATTATTCGAGAGGGTTCTTAGTACCAGGAGTGGAAAAGGAAGACCTCTCTTCCTGTGTTTCTGCCCTATGCTCTTAAGCCAGAAAAGGTACCAGCATCACTGACCTGACCTTGTCTCAGGTATCTATCAGGATCTACTAGAATCATTCTAGTGAAAGGTAACTAGACGTCCAAAGGACTTAAAAGATACACTATAACTTTTGTATACTTTATATACCTGGTGAAACAAAAATGTCACCTGAGTGGTCCCCTTCCCTAGAAATACCAGTATGTTTTTCCAGTGCATGGCAGAACTTTGCAGGTAAAACTGGGATAAAGGTGAAGAACAGTCTTAAAATTCTAGTCCTTGAACAGCACCTAACACACAACAGGTTTTCAATAATCTTAGCAACAGTATTCACAAATAATGACCATCAGCGTAACTGCTCTTTGGTGCCAAAATACATTACCATATTACTTTTTTTTCCTTCAGCTTTACAACTTGGTTTCTATTATTGTTTCCATTTTACAGATTAGGAAAGTGAGGCTCAGAGATGCTAAGTCACTTGGGCAAGGTCACAGAGCTTGTAGGAGATAAACCTGTACCATTACTGTTGGATCCTACAAAGCAGACCATAATTTAAGTCCTTCAAAATATACCTCAGAACATTTGAGTAAATTAATGAATAAATCCTCCTTGTCAGACTGACCAGATCATTATATTAGGTTCAGCTATAAGTGGAGGAAAGTCATAATCATAGTTGGACGGTTAATACAGTAATTTACTTGCTTTGAATTTTCTAAATGATGTTTAGCTGGTAGTTTCATGATGATAACCATCAAATAAAAACAGGCATATTTTGGTGTTTGGAATAAGATCTCATATTGAGTAAAATACATATTGATTCCTAGACCTATATGATGTGAGTAACAGATGACATTGAGATGTCATCTAGAAGTACTCCTGTGCAGTTCATCATGTCAACCCAGCTAATAATTTTAGAATGTTCAGAGTGAATAATATATGCAACCATAAAGCATATTTCTAATCAATGCAAATAATATTTTTCCTATGCTAAACCCAGAGTTAAGTTATAACACGCATCATAAGATTAATGGGCCATTTTTTCTTCGTCACTTTGCTAAATGACTTAGTCTGGAAACCATTCAGAAGGTTGCGAATTGGAGCTGAGCAGTAGTAGTGAGACTGTGCCTCTGATGATGAAACTATTTCCACCCCGACCCCTACCGCTCCCTTCTTGGGAAAGAAGGCGACATTTCTCCTAGAAAAAGTCACAGGTTCATAAGCTGGCTTGTGTAATACGTTTGGAGGAATAGTGTGTCTTTTAAGCAGGGCCTATCTCGGCATATAAAATAATTTTTACCTACCATTTAATGAAATTAACACTCACTTTGAGGCTAGGTCTTTTGCCATTTGACTCCTGGATCACGTCTATGGATATATTTTTTTCTTGAGACGAAGTGTGAACCCAATATAGTATCCATCATTCAGTGTATCTAGCTGATGGACATCATCTGAAGCACAAGCTCCCTGGGGCCAGGCACTTTATCTGCTCTATCAGTGTAGCCCTGATGCCTAGTGTCTAGCTTTTGGAGATTCTTAATAAACGTTTGTACTGAATAAGGTATGTATATGGTCAACAAAAGTTGGCTTCCCATTTTACAGTCAAGAGTATCCTACTCATGGTCTGTGAACACTGGATAGCAGAATCTTACTATGTTATTTTTCTGTTCCCTTTGCAAGTTTCCTGAAAGGGCATTCCTGTCCTTAGAATGTCCATCTCCTCCCATCTTCCTGGAGAATAACTCTTCTTTCTTAAATACTTAGCCCCATTATTGACTCTTTAAGATTGAATGTATTACCTCCTTACAAACAGGAAAATGCAGTGCTTTTTTTTTTTTTCGACAATTTATCACCAGAAAATTATTCTAACACCTGAAATTCTGGACCTAAAATGCCTGGACTAGTGGTTCTCAAAGTCTGGTACCCAGACCAGCACATCAGCTGCACGTAGGAATTTTTAGAAGTGAAAGTCTTGGGCCCTACTCCAGACCTACAGACTCGGACACTCTGGGGGTGGGGCCCACTATCTGTTTCAGCAAGCTCTCTTGGTGATGCTGATGCATACTCAAGTTTGAGACCCACTGCTTACACCTAGAACTTAAGGTTTAGGCTTTGGACAGATCTGAGTCCTAAACACTACTGAGACACTGGAGTGACCATGAGCAAGTTACTTCTGGGAACCTCTTAGCATCTGTGTGCCTTGCTTAGCTAATAGTGATTTAAATTAATTAGAATAATGCACACGGTGTACTCAAGAGAGTAACCAAAGCATGCTTTATGTTCCATAAATTCTAGCTGTTTACCATTATCATCAGTCAGAGCTTACTGACACATCCTGAAGACATTCTTCTAATAAGTGTAGTAATGTGGTTTGTAAAATTAACAGCTTAGAAGAGCATATTACGAAGTTCATCAGACAGGGTCTCAGCAGGAAATCAGGGGTGCATCAATAAGGATAAATTGAGCCCAATGTAGAGAATCAAGAGATAGTGTAGTGCCCTGTGTTCAGTAAAAGTGTGGCTACTTTACAGGAGATGAAAGAGAAAGGAAGCCTTGCTGGAGAGAGAGTCCTCCCCAAAGATGCTGTGATGCCCCACAGAGAAGCACTATACATTAGTTGGGGGATGCAGCCAACTCCCAGCAATTTGGCAAGAATTAATACCCTAACTTCACTCCCCTCCTTCATTCCCTACAATCTTCTATTGGTTCTCTTCATTGGTGAGCCAAACAGAAGCCAGAGCAAGGACACTTACTAGGATAGGCCATGCAAGCCATCCACATAGAGTTGGGTGGAGAAAGGATGTGGAAGGGCAAATAGGACATATTTCCCGCAGGTGGTGAGCGAGCTGTAAAATCACTCGCCCTTCTAACATCATTGCCATTGCAGGAGCACGGAGGAGCAAGTGGTTAGTTCTGACTTGGCAGATCCAGGAGACTGCAGGACAGCACTGGTATATGAGTTGGGCTTTAAAGGTAGATTTGAATTTTAATGGAGAGTATGGAGTAAGAAATGGTGAAGAACCAAAGGAAAGGGAGATTCATTGCAAATGGAGAAAAGAAAAGTGGCATAAAGACAAGAGAAGTCAAGACTTATGGAAGAGATAGCAAATACTCTGCGTGTGACTGGAGCAGAGAATGGGTAGACGAAGGCTGGAAGTTAAGATGAAGTCATCCTTGAATAACATTAAAGTTTCCTCCTTTAACCTCAATTTCCACCTTCTACTCCCTTCACTAACATTGGAAAATTAAAAGTGAATTTGACTGGGTTGGTGGCAATGGCAGTATGAAGCAAAGAGAGGAGAATAAGAGTAAAAAATTTAGTAGTACCTTGGTAAAGCTGGGTAAATGATGGGTGGTGGTGTCACGTCAAAGCATGGGCAAGTGATTGTGACAAATATAGGCTTATTTCTTGACTATATGACTTCAGTTAAGGTACTTAAGCCCTCTAGGCTGCAGTCTCCCAACCTGTAAAATGGGGATAAAACCTCGCTTCCTCCAAGGTTTCTGTGAGGATCTAATGAGAAATGGAAGTAAGAGTTGAGTCCAGTAATCTGTTTTTAACACATATAAACTAATGTGAGGATAAGGGTAAGAATACTTGCTATCATTTATTGAATACTTATTATGTGTCCAATATTGTGCTAGTCTATTTACATATCTTTTCTCACTTAGCTTTCTTTTCTCTTATCTGCCTTTCTATAGGCAAGCGATAACTGATGGCTCAGTTATGAGGAAACGCAGTTGTGAGGAAAATGTCAGAGGGAAAATGTACCAGAAAGTTAATTCCTAATGGATCTGTCAGCCTTAAACAGAGCATGTCTGTGCTAAAATGTGTAAAATATCTGTGCTAAAACTACTCAATTGGACAAGTTTTGATAAAGTATTAACTTAATGAATAGGCATAAACAGCTTGGAGCTTTTTGGAGGGTATGTGGTAATATTAGTATTGGTGTGATGACTTTTGAAAGTTCTATGGCATATAGAAGTCAAAAAGAAGACCCGGAAAGGGGGAAAACTCTCTCTGAAAGTTATTGGGGAAGTCTGGCTAGTAAGACTCCAAAAGGGAGAATCAGTAAGAGGCCAGGTTATTATTCATAGGCCTTCTAAGAATGTGTCCATGAGAAATATTTACAATGATTGGATGCTGGAATAAAGGAGAGCACTGGCTCCGTAAATGGTAACTTATTTTACACAAACAGGCTAATGATAAAAATAATGAAAATCTGATGGATTTTTGAGAGTTTCATTGACCAAACTGAGACAAAAGTGCATAACAGCTAGGTGCTCATAGTTTTGATCAGTTCACTTTGGAGTCAAGCCAAGATAGCACCTGAAATGGTAAGGGACGTTTATGCAAGGTCACAAAGATTTTTGGTGGTGCATTTGGGATATAAACCCATTTCCATAAGAATTCCTTCAGAAGTCAAATGTTTGCTTGTCAAAAATAGCATGAACTTACTTCCAGGAAAAGTTCTTAAGGAAAAATAATTTGAGTAATGAAGAACACTGATGTAACAGTTAATTTAAGAACCCAGAAATAGAGGTAAAGAGTAAAGCAATTATGGGTTAAGAGTCTGCATAAATTCCCCTGGAAGGGGGATATGGTCAGAGATGGCAATTTGAAAACAGTGAGTCACCAAAAGTAAAAGTTTAAATTACAAGCTGTTTTGGGGGTCTTCAAGAGAGATTTTATAGATTGAACAACAACCGCAGCAAGGATAAGGTATAACGCTGTCATGTAGACTGCAGCCTGAAAAGAAAGCATTGCAGAAAAGCCACATCACCCTGAATTTATATTTCCGTGCATTTGAACAGATTGGAGAGCAGTGAAGTTGCTTTCAGAGCGAGTGATGTAAGTCAGCCAGCTTGTGAATAATACGAGATATTTTTGCATTTACATTAACTTATGTCCATAAATAATGAACTTTAACAATGAACAAAATCCATAATCCTGATAATGCTAAGAAAACTGGAAAGATACCTTTACCTTGAAAAGACAGGATAAAGAAGACAGCATAGAAATTTAGGGAGATTGCAGTTTTGGAAAAATTATATTAACATTTATTAGCTGCTACAGCTTTGAAATGTGATGATTTAAAGAAAGAAGTAGACTGTTGATTTCTAAAAGGTAATGTGTTGGCTGAAAGAGCAGAGGATCTTGTTGAGACCTAAAGTGTTCTTTTAAGGATATATTTCAATGTCATTTCAAAAAATAAACACACTTCCCATAACAAAACAGTGAGGTTAATGGAATAATGCAGGTGAAAGCTTTTTGGCCCGAAGGAGTTCCATCCTTTGGAACAAAGTTTTATCGTTGAACACACCATGACCCAGGCCTGTGAGTGCCAGCACAGTGGCTGTTTTTACAAGAGCTGGTACAATATCCACAGTAGTTCTGGCCTTAGCACTAGGCGAGGATCATTCTTTTTGTATCTTCCTGATTGCTTCCTCTACAGAAATGGGATAATCCCTCCTCTTCTAAACTGGAAAGTAGTTTTTTCCCTCAATAAAACTAGTTTCTTCTCCAGGTTGAGCTTTTCCAACTCTTAGAGGTCTAAAATGAATGATATGAAACATACTATATTTGCATCTATTTTTATTTAAGAGTTATCTAAGGAGATTTATCTAATTAAATCGGAATTTCCTAAGAGATGCCAAAATAAACAATCAACAAGTTTTCTTTAAAGATCTTATATATTATATAACAAGATCCCCCTAAGAGTTAAAATATAAGTAGGTATACAATTTAACTATTTGAAGATAATTTTTCTTCTTACCACTGAAGCAATAAGCAGGTAGTAGTACAATTTGGGGAAAACAATATTTCTGGCTTTTGTTTGTTTTATTTTAATTTGTGATATTCATGAGATCTTTTGTGAATCTTTTGGGCATATAGTAAAATTAATGGGTTTTTAACTTTGTATTGACTCGTAGTTTTGTAGGTTTAAAATTTTTCTTCTGGCTTTAATTTATACTATCTCCTTTTACTTTTTCATTTAGAAATAATGTATTTTTCTCAGGATTGCAATCTCAGTGCAGTCCTCTACTTTTCTATTTGTTGGACGTTCTCTTAGACGTCTACATTTTTGTCTAGTTAGTACAGTTCTAGTTTTTTATACAATTGATAAGAACTCTTTAATCTTATGAATTCTTTATATTTTCTCTTTGGAGACAAGATTTATAGGGATTTCCTTGGGCTTAAACTAGAAAGAAAAACGAATTTGCATATGAAATGTTGAAGACTTTGTTACAAAGTGGGTTAACATTATATGTATGTTTGAAATAAACCACTTCAACCAGAGCATCTAGCTGTTAACCTCCAGATTAATATCTGTCATAAAATATGTGCATGCTTCCAACACATGGCATTGCCTCCTATTACTGCATGTCCAGGAGAAATTGTTTTGTCTTGTAGCAAAAGGCATTAGCTCTTTGCACATTTTTTTTTTTTTTTTAATGACAGCTATCCAAAAATCAAGCTGAACCCTTGTATGTGAGGACAGAAAAGGACAATTTTTAGACAGGTCTAATATCCAGTTGTACCTTTCAGTCACTTAGAGAGAAGGCTTAGACCCCAGAAGCCCAAAGTCACAGGTTTTTTAGGATTATGGTGGTATATACCTCCAGTTTATAGGAAAAAAATGCGTTGTAGAAAATCCAAGTTAAATTAGGACTAAAATCCAAGTTAAATCTAGAACTAAAGTTTTACTGCCCCAAATACTTGTAAACTCTAGGTTACTGCTCTGTTGTCCATTTCATCAGTTGCAGAATATTCAAGTTAGTCTTTCAGTGCTAACAAGAACATAAAACTGCATTATGTCTAAAAGCAGAACATGATTGCCAAGCCAGATCTGCGCATTACCTGAGAGTTTGGGGGGCCACCCAAGCGGCATCTACTTGTTTGCTACTGACCTTCAGTTAGACTTGCTCAAGAATTGTTACAAGGTAATAACATACACGCTTATGTCCTCTTGAGTTGATTGAAAACACACAGCAGATGTGCACACACACACACATACACACCAGCACACCCGCACGCACCTACTCTAGAGCCTAGAATTTTAAGAGTCAGAACTTTTTATTTGCTTCTGGATTAAGATGGACCCTGTATTTCCTCAGCATGCTAATTAGAAACTCTATAAACAATTCAAAACCAGCTTCTTAAAATTCTGTTTTACAAAAATTGATGTTAAATATTGTCCTCAGAGAGTTCTACTCTGACTTTTCAAATTGTTTTTTTCTCCCTTCATGGGATAAACAGTTAGGGTTTCTTTTTGTTTGTTTTTTATCTCTCATTGTAAAAAATTCTATCTTAAAAGCTGATTTATTATTTCTTCCTTAGCATGGGCGACATGGGAACAAAGATGATATTTCATCAGTCTTGTTTTTATTTAAGTTGAAAGGTTATATATTTCTACTATCTACTGCAATAATGCTAAATATTTTTATAGTGCTTGTAAATCTTATGACATTATATTTTTAGTTTGTATTTAAGGCATTTACTCAGAAGGGACCATACGCCTCAGTTCATGTTACTCTACCATCAGTGTGTACGGTCACTCTATTTTCTAATACTTTTAAGATTGGTTTTGGCCCCGACGTTCCTCTGCCAGATTTATTTCCTTTATTTTCCCCTATAGAGCACCATTTGAGCCATTTAATATGTAATTTCCCAACTCACCTTTCATAGTTATTTTAAACATGTGTATATATTTGAAATACCGAATTGTTTTGTATTTTCTAATTTTTGCAAAAGTAGTATTGACTAAAAATCACATCCTATTCTTTTATTTTTTTCTACACAAAATTATTGTTTTAAAATTTGTCTGTGTTGCTCCATAGAAATTATTGCTTCTGGCCACTGTCTAATATTCCACCATATGTTAATACCATGTTTTGCTTATCCATTACCCTGGTGATACATACTTAGGCTATTTTCAACACTTTATGTCCACCATAAAGCATTAATACACTCTTTCCACATGTCCCCTTGAGTAACAGTGCAGAGTAACAGTGCAGCCGTGGAATGGCTGAGGTAGAAGTCATATATATGCCTTATTTCACAGATTCCTCCCCAGAATAGCTGTACCATTTTCCCCTCACCAGCAATACTTGGAATTTCTCTCTTGCCATATCCTTTGTCACCACATGCTGTTAATCTGCATTTTAAAAAATTTATTTATTTATCTTTGGCTGCATTGGGTCTTCGTTGCTACACTCAGCCTCTCTCTAGTTGCAGCAAGCGGGGTCTACTCTTCGTTGCGGTGAGCAGGCTTCTCATTGCAGTGGCTTCTCTTGTTGCGGAGCACAGGCTCTAGTCGCGCGGGCTCAGTAGTTGTGGCTCCCAGGCTCTAGAGCGCAGGCTCAGTAGTTGTGATGCACAAGCGTAGTTGCTCCACGGCATAATTTGCATTTTAACTTCTGGAAATTTGGCATGTGTGGATTCATATGAAGTAAGGTGTTTTAATTCTGCATTGCTCTGATTCTAGAAAAGTTAGGTCTTCATATGCTTTCTTGCTATTCATGTTTTCCATTCTGTGAATTGCCTATCATGACCTTCGCTCATTTTTCTATTGAGTATTCTGTGTCTTTAGAGATGTAGAAGTTTTTGTATTCAGATGTTGAGTCCTTTATTGGGTTTTAGATAATGTATATGTCTTCTACCCATCAACTGTTTTTCAGTCTGACTTTGGTATCCTTTATTGTACATAAAATTCTAATTTTTTATTAAAGTATAATTGATTTACAGTATTATGTTAATTTCAGGTGTACAACATGGTGATTCGATATTTTTATAGATTAGGCTCCATTGAAAGTTATTATAAAATATTGGCTATATTCCCCATGCCCTACAATATATCCTTGTATCTCATTTATTTTATACATAGTTGTCTGCACTTCCTAATTCCCAGTCTGTATCTTGTCCCTCTCGCTTCCCTCTCCCCACTGGTAACCACTAGATTGTTTTCTATATCTGTGAATCTGTTTCTGTTTTGTTGTATTCATTCGTCTTATTTTTTAGATTCTACTTATAAGTGATATCATTACAGTATTTTTGTCTTCGTCTGACTTATTTCACTAAGCATAATACCCTCCAGGTCCATCTATGTTGTTGCAAATGGCACAATTTAATCATTTTTTATGGCTGAGCAGTGTTGCATTGTGTATATATGGCATGTATTCTTTGTTCGTTCATCTGTTGATGGACACTTAGGTTGCTTCCGTATCTTGGCTATTGTAAACAATGCTGTTATAAACACTGGATGTGGGTGCATGCATCTTTTCAAATCAGTGTTTCTGTTTTCTTCAGATATATACCCAGGAGTGGAATTACTGGATTATATGGTTGTTCTGTTTTTGTTTTTATTAACATCTTTATTGGAGTATAGTTGCTTTACAATGGTGTGTTAGTTTCTGCTTTATAACAAAGTGAGTCAGCTATACATATACATATGTCCCCATATCTTCTTCCTCTTGTGTCTCCCTCGCACCCTCCCTATCCCACCCCTCTAGTGGCTACATCAGTTAACATTCCCACCAACAGTGTACCAGGGTTCCCTTTTCTCCACATCCTCGCCAAGGCTTGTTCGTTTTGTTCTTTTTTATGATAGCCATTCTGACATGTGTGAGGTGATCTCTCATTGTTGTTTTGATTTGCATTTCCCTGATGGCTAGTGATGTTGAGCATCTTTTCATCTGCCTGTTGGCCATCTGTATGTTTTCTCTGGAAAAATGTCTATTCAGCTCTTCTGCCCATTTTTTTTAATCAGATTTTTTATATTAATAAATTTATAATTTTAATATAGTTAAATTCATCACTTTTGCCTCATACAATGTATGTTTCTTTATTTTTCAAAGATCTATTTCATCTCTTAGCCTGAAATCACAAATATATTCCCGTGCAATTTCTTTTGTTCTCTCTAGATTTTATTTTTCACATTTAGATATTAAAACTATTGTATTTTAGTTTTGTACATTAGGTGGAATTATATAACATAATGGTTAATAGAATGATTTCTGTGGGGTTTAAGTTCCAGCTCCACCATGTACTTCTTAGGCTAGCCATTTTATCTCTCATACCTCAGTTTTTCCACCTGTAAAATGAGGATAATAGTTTATGCCTTGTGGATTTTTTTGTGAAGATTAGGTGAGCTATATAGGACTGGGTACAACATAAGTGATATCACTAGGTTAAGATCCAGTCTCATATCTCTTTTGAAAATGAGACTGTTTCCCCAAAAGCTGTAATTCAACTTCCTCCATTGGACTATGATTCCATCTCTTTCATGTGCCGACTTCCTCTCTGTATATAGCTCTATTTCTAGGCCACCTGTTTGATTTGTTTTCTTGTTTGCTGTTTCTTCCAAGGGCATCACACAGTTCTTATCTATCATGACTTCCCAATATATCTTAATGTGTAGGGCACATTCTCCATTTTGAGCTTATTTTTCAAAACTACCTTAGCTGTATGGAGAACTT
Source organism: Pseudorca crassidens (assembly GCF_039906515.1). Taxonomy (NCBI): domain Eukaryota; kingdom Metazoa; phylum Chordata; class Mammalia; order Artiodactyla; family Delphinidae; genus Pseudorca; species Pseudorca crassidens. Next base: position 28,549,328 of record NC_090309.1, read on the forward strand.
TATTCTTCCAGATACATTTTATTTTATTTTAATGTTTTTTTAGTAGATAGAGCAATCTGCTCTTTTTTTTTCTTTCTTTTTTTTTTTTTTTTTTTTTGGCTGCGTTGGGTCTTCATTGCTGCGTGTGAGCTTTGTCTAGTTGCAGCGAGGGGTGGGGCAGGAGGCTACTCTTTGTTGTGGTGCACAGGCTTCTCATTGCAGTGGCTTCCCTCGTTGCGGAGCACAGGCTCCAGGCTCGTGGGCTTCAGTAGTTGTGGCTCGTGGGCTCTAGAGTGCAGGCTCAGCAGTTGTGTTGCACCAGCTTAGTTGCTCCGTGGCATGTGGGATCTTCCTGGACCAGGGATTGAACCCATGTTCCCTCCCTTGGCAGGCAGATTCTCAACCACTGCACCACCAGGGAAGTCCCCCAGATACATTTTACAATCACTTTTTTATGCTCTCCCTCAAAAAAAAAGAGCTTGGCCTTTTATTACAGTTGCATTTAATTTTATAGATTAATATAAGGACATTTATATTATTATAGTAAGTCATCTCATCCATACCTGTGATATATATTTCTTTTACTCATGTGTCTTCTAATAAAGTTTTCATTATGAAGATTTTCTGCATAATTTATTAGGCGAAACCCCACACTCTCTATAGGTTTTGTTACTATGGTAAATTCATCTTGTATTGTATCTAGATATTGATGGTATGGAGGAACACTATTGATTTTGGTGCATTAATTTTTTTCCAGCCCCTATGTTGAGCTCTTTTCTTAGATTTAATAGCTTATTGATTTTCCTGTGTTTCCAATGAAATACATAATCAAAACAATCTATAAATATGACATTTTTATCTATATTCTTCTAAACCTTCTCTCTCTTTCTATTTCTCTCAATACACAGCTCCAAAAAGGTCAGTTCCAATAGACCAGTAATGTTAGAAATCTTTATCTCAATTCTCTCCTTAAAGGAAATGCTAATTTTTTAAAAAAATTAGTCGTATAATAATTTGTGTTAGTGTATACATGTGCCATGTATTTTTGGCATATAGCCTTTATCAAGGAAAGATAGGTATTATTTGGATCTAGTTTTATAAAATTTACCCTACCCAATAGATTTTGAACCTCATGGGATGCTTTTTATCTCTTCTATCTAAAAAGAATGATGATATGATTTTCTCCTTTTATTTAACTAATACAGTGAATCACATGATTTGACTGGCTGATACTGAACCAACCTTGCATTCTCAAGGATAAACCCACTTGACCAAATCGTATTATAGTATAGATTAGCTTCTGCTGTATTACAAACCACCTCAAAACTTAGTGGCTTAGGGAGATCAGCTTGGTGCTTTGTGACCACCTAGAGGGGTGGGATAGGGAGGGTGGGAGGGAGGGAGACACAAGAGGGAAGAGATATGGGAACATATGTATATGTATAACTGATTCACTTTGTTATAAAGCAGAAACTAACACACCATTGTAAAGAAATTATACTCCAATAAAGATATAAAAAACAAAACAACAACAACAAAAAACTTAGTGGCTTAAAATAGCAATTACCTGGCAATTTGGGACTGGATTCATCTGGGTAGTGTTTTACTTTTGGTTTTATCTGGGCTCCTTCATGCAGTTTTAGTCAACTGATGGATCAGCTGAGTGAGAGCTGGTCTGAGACAGCCTCACTCACAGGTTTGGTGGTTGGCATGGACAGTGGGAGCACCTGGTCCAGTTGTCTTCAGAACCTAGTGGGCTAGTCCTCGGCAACTGAGCCATCAAGCTCTTTTGCTATTGTCTCATCATGTGGGTTGAGTATGCCAAAGCCCAGTCCTGCTGAAGTGGTGACTCAGGAATGAGGGTGTCAGAAGGGGATTGTACCATAATTTTTGAAACATCCTATCACAATGTTTTTAATATACCTTAAAACTCTGTGGAATAATATTGTATTTAGGCTTTTGACTTATATTTTTAACAAGGAAAATTTGATTGTAATGTTTTTTTATATTGCCCCTGTTTGGTATAATATTCTTCTTGCACCTCTAGCCCCATTATTCTAGCTTGGGGTACTTAAAATGTATTGAAGGGGATAGAAATGAGTATTGCATCTTAAATAAAATAGTCTTGGACAAGTGGTTCCCACTTATCACTGAGGTTGTTCAACAGGCTGCACTCTCACAGTGGACTATTGAACCCTTATGCACACCAAGCATTACATCTCACTTATACCTTACTAGCATTCTTGTGCTGGTTCCTTGATTTTAATTTAAAAAGTAGTAAGTCCTTGAAAAAATACAAAGTAAGAAGCAAAACCCCTCCATCACCCTAGTCTCTTTCCCTCACAGGGGAAGCAACTATAAAGTTAAGATGTCAATTAAAAAATATTTACAAGATGAAAATGATTCTTAAAAGTCCTTGGGGGCATTTAATCGTTGAAGGGTATGCTGAAGAAGGTAAGTAACAGTTTGACCTCCAATCCAGAGACTATTGGCAATAAGTGTAAACAGTGCTCTAACAACATGGCCTAATAGAACTATAGAACTAAAGAAAAAGCTAGGATTAGGATTATTGGGCCCGAATGCACATTGTTCCTAATGAAGAACCTTAAAATCATGAAATATTGACTGATCTCTAATTCTAAGTCATTCCAGAATGCTATTTTCTATGTCGAGGAGTGGAGTTTGAGAGAGAAATAAGAAGGAATAAAGTCCAGTTTGGTTTTAAAGAATCATGGAGAAATGAAGATTATTTCTTTCATAATTTCCCTGTAGATAGAGCTCTTCTATGACTGACTGTTTCACTAAAGCAGGGAAATACAGGGTGTTATCCAGAAAATCATATCAGTTTACTTCCAGTCAGTCCTCTTCTGGGCAAACACATCTTTAACTTCATTTGTATTATATAGTATTTTAAATTATGAATTGTTTTGTCTTCTCAGGTCAGTTTCTTTTAGCCACGTGGGTTTGTTCTCTGTTTATTCCTTCCTCCTTCCCTCTCTTCCTTCTTCTCTCCTGTACTCCCTTTTTTATTTGTGAATTGGAAAGACGATTTCCTTATATATGCTAAACTATGCAATAGCAAAACCCCAAAATATAACTAACGTTTTATGAAGAAGACAATAACGAAAAAAAATTATAGTGGAAAAATCTTAGGAAACTGGAAGGAATTTGGGGGTCTTTCTGTCTCGAAGTAGACTTGGAATGTGAATTTCAGGTTCTCTTTTTTAATGCGGGGTTGCTAGTTGAGCCTTTATTTTGTTTCCAGAAAAACAATCAGCTTACATATTTTTTTAACAAGGTTTTCTTCACCTTTGGAAATTAGTAATGATTAAAAAGAATATTATATAGTTAAGCGATGTCTAATTTTTTTCCTCATGGGTTCACCGTAGTTCAGGTTATAGCCCTGATCTGTTTAATCCTCCAACAATCCTGAGAGGGAGCAAAGGGGCAGATGTTCTTTCCTCATTTCACAGATGAGAAAACTGAGGTTCAAAGATTCAAAGTGAGGTTAAGTGCTTCTGCCAAGGTCATTCTCTGAGGTGAAGCCGGAGCCAGGAATAGCACCTCATCCTCTCGTTTTCTCTCATGTGATTCTCCATCCGCTGACCCACTCTCACTATAAAAACACACTGTACCAGTCCTCACACAATCCCTGAAACGTCCTTTTAGTAGGACACTATGGTAGTGACAAGATTGAACAGATATAAAGAATGCTGTAAAAAAGGACCTGTCTTTTTTGTTGACTCCATCCCATAAACTTCCACAGCCACACTGCATGAGAAACATGAGACATCCATTAAGATCATGTTCCCATTAGTTCCCAAAATCTAGCTAGAACTAGATTTGGCAGAAATTGAAGACACATCTTGTGGCCTGACTGCTGAAAATGAGTGTCTCGGGAGTCAGAGAGGCATTGCTGCTCAGCGAAGTCAAGAATGCCCTTTGCTAATTGTTTCTCCTCCATTTCTGAGGGAATTTAAATTCATGATCGGCACCATATATTATACTTCAATACTATTCACCATCCATCTTGTACGTATTTGCAGGAAAGAATGTTGCCCAAGTCATTATATGCCGCCATGATTCACAGTCGTATGACCTTAGGTGGCAGCTCAGCAGGAGCTTACCGGTGCCTTAAATCATCCCTGTTGTGGACATACAAGAGCGTGACCTCCGACTTCCCAAGCTGTCTCTTCATGAAATGAAAATGGAACTGAGAGTTTAGGGGAAAGTTTTGAAAGTGTCTGGCTCTTGTAGTCATCTAATGAGGTCCTCATTTCTAGCTGCTAAGCGTGCCCTTTAATTGGTGGTCAGTCGAAAATCAATGATAATATAACTGTCCAACTCTTTGGAGCTATTTTTCTCTCTGCTTTCTATCCTGCAAGTGCACGATAAAAGAAACCACCCATTCAGCCATTATCTTGTGTCACTTACTATTATTCAGAGATCAGTCTTCCTTTATGTGCTCTTTCAGGAAAGACCTGGGTTGTATTTTTCACTTGCCTTTCAGGCAGAGAGTAGAGTCCTTGGCACAGATTAAGTCCTCAAAAATGTTAGATGCGTGGATGGGTGGGCAGTGGATTGCAGCACATGAGCAACTACAGTAACATTGTGATTTTTTACTGTACATGACAAGGAAATGACCTCAGTTGGGGAAATAAATGCCTAGCACATATGCCACCACTTTCCCCTTCCATCTTCATTACAGTCCTTACTAATCTATTATGACATTTTTTCCCATTGGGTCTAGACATGACCTCAGGATGCTTGTAGAATATAAACAGTCCTGTGCAATGTAAACCTTGTATAATGTAAACAATGCTTTACTGTTTGATTTGAGTTGGGACACGAGAAGAATCCTATTTTCCGTCCATAACATAGACGTTGGGAATAATAGCTAATGCTTATGTAAACATATAGATTCATAGGATAGAAAAAATAATTTTTAAGAAATGACCTAGTACAGACTCAGGGGGAAAATGTATGTTAACTTGATTATAGAAATTTGGTTCAGCCACTCAGCTTCAACCTTCAAAAATCATGTCACTTTTTATTTTAAACCAACATATGAATCCAAGGTATAGCAAAATAAACCATAAACCTTGCAGAACAGGGCCCTTCTAGATACGATCTCGTTAGGACCTGATCCTCCATGGTTGTATCTACACAGAGGGGTAATGCCAGGTCCCCTACTGGGAAGTTGAATTGGAGGAAGAGATAGACATAGAGGTACTATGGATAATTCTAGACTGACATGGTCATCAAGAAGTCCTATGAAAAATAATTTCTGGTGAGTATAGAGTAAATCAGCAATGAGAAATGGAGAGGATTGGAATTAAGTAGACTCATCACTAGTCCGTGGTTATTACCAGTGTACCAGTTTAGCAATGAATTACTCAAGGTAGTTGATGCTAGGTAGTCTAACAAACACTCCTGAAAGCCAAGTGTCTTAACTTAATAAATGTTTATTTCTCTTGTCAGAGACCAGTGTGAATTAGGTGGTTCATTCTTAGCAGATTGCTTTCAAGTAGTGAATCAGGAACCCATGCCCCCTCCACCTTGAGGTGTTGTCTTAAGTGCATGACTACCTAAACGACAGCAGAAGGGAACATGGGCAATCATGCATAATATCTCCTGGCTGGGCCTGAAAGTGGTAGACCCATACCCTTTCAACAAGAATGCAAAAACTTGACCTCTGCCTGGCTCCAAGGGAGGTTAGAAAAGGTCATTGTTCTGTGCGTCCAGGAAGAGGAGAATGAAATGCATCTCACTGTGTCATCCATAGCTGAAGGCGGGTAATCTGTGAGAGAGAGCAATGTTTGCAGATGGTGATACATGAAGATTGAGGAAGATTGATTTCTCAATCATTGAGGAGTACTGTTCCATCTAACTGAGTTCGGAATGGTAATAAAGTCATCCACTGAAAACTTACCAATCTAGTTTGTGTGCAAGATATTATGAATTATAGTCTTACCGTTAATTTAGCAGACCCACAAATATTTACATCTACCAAGCACCGTGCTGGCGACTGCAGCTTACCAGTACTTCTTTCCTGGGCCCTGGATAATTTCCAGTAGCTGGTATCAGGATCTAAGCTATCCACTTGATGTGGACACTAGTCCCCTTGTAGCCCTCTCACAGGAGCCTTTAACCATTCGTGGCCAAAAACAAAGGAAATGGGCAAGAGTTACTGCTCTGCTTATCAGAAAGTGTCTCCTAGAGTCTTGTCTCCTAAATCATTTTTCTGGCCCCTTTATAGTAATTCTTTCTTTATTCACATTTCTTGGCCTATTGAACGCTATAATCAAATCCTCCCTCAATTTTCTTTTTTCTGAAGTATATAAAACTACATTTTCTTCAGCCTTTTTTTTAAAAAATGATAATTATCTTGTTTATTTGTATTTGGAAAATCTAATGAGATTGTGGGACTCGAGGGACATTGTTCCAGCTAATGATTAAGAACTCTCCAGACAATAGGGGCTTCTTAGACAATGGGTGAATTTCCAGGATGTCCGGCCCCCTTCCGAGAAGGAGGGAGATAAACAAAATGTAAAAAAGGTATCTGTCAAAGAACCAATCAGGAAGCCTGGGACAGGTTCCCTCTCTGGTCCGAACAGAGGCTAAGAACCTATCATTAAAAATCACAATTGAATCCACACTTTGCATAACAGGAAATTGAGACCTATAAAAGTACATGTTCACGCCCTGGGGGGGTTCCTTCTCCGGCCTCCTGCGTGAGGACCAAGGAACCCCGGTGCACCGGCCTTCAATAAACCTCTTGCGTTTTGCATCAGCTTCCGACTCTTGTTGTTTCCTGGGCGAGTCGAAACTCCTAGGAGACCGCGAAGGTCTAACATTTGGGGGCTCGTCCGGGATTCCACTCGCCCCGGACCACGAGAACATCGGGAGTTGGAGGTACCAGGTAAGCTCGAGCTTGATTGTCTGTTTGTCCCTTGTTCTTTGTGGGCCATTATCGGAGGAAGGCCGTAAGAATCGGCTTATTGTGGAATCTGTATCGGACCTCTGGCTAGGCAGACGTGCTAATAGCCGGCGTCCATGAGCCCTAGGGGACGCCCTGGTGGCTCATCTGGAAGGAGAGGCAAACTCTGTTTCCCCTTCACTCGGTTTCGGCAGTTCCCTTTGTGATAACCGCCATCTGAAGAGGTTTCGGTTTTGAAGCGAGCTCGCGGTGGCCCATACGTATATGTGTTTCGTGGAGTTTTAACTGTTTCTGTATTGTGGTCTATTCTTCTTCTCTGACGGACGACAATGGGACAAGCTATGACGACTCCTCTTTCCCTTACCCTAAGCCATTGGACCGAAGGTCGGGCCAGAGCCCATAATTTTTCGGTAGAGGTGAAGAAAGGAAAGTGGCAGACTTTGTGTGCCTCTGAATGGCCAACATTTCAGATAGGATGGCCCCCTGAAGGATCCTTTTTATTAGACAAGATTAGGTTGCTGAAGTCTAAGATATTTAATATAGGACCCCACGGACATCCAGACCAAGTACCATATGTCTTGGTCTGGGAAGATTTAATTCTCTCCCCACCTCCGTGGGTCCGACCCTTTGTTTCCTCAACAGGTACGTCCGCGCACACATCAGCAGCGTCGGAGATATTAGCCCTAAAGAAAAACCCCAACACGGAAAAGCTACCCGGCGCCCCAGATCCACCGAAAGCGATTTATCCTGACCCGCAGTCCGATTTGCTTCTTTTGGATTCCCCACCCCCTTATCCTCCGGCCCCAAATCCCCTACCACCTAGAGGTCCCCCAGCTCCACTGCCCTCGGCACCAAGGGGACCATCCATGATGGAAGAAGAAAGGGTCCCTCAGCGGGCACTAGGAGCCGGAGGGCTATCTCCCCGGACTCCACTGCCCTACCTCTTAGAGAATATGGCCCCCCCGATGGCCAAGGGAATAGACCTCTCCAATATTGGCCCTTTTCCTCTGCAGATCTTTATAATTGGAAAATGCATAACCCAACTTTTTCCGAAAATCCACAGGCCCTTACCGCTTTAATAGAATCTCTTGTTTTCTCCCACCAGCCCACATGGGATGATTGTCAGCAGCTGCTTCAGACTCTCCTAACGACTGAGGAGAGGCAACGGGTTCTTTTAGAAGCCAAAAAAAATGTATTAGGCGCCAATGGGCAACCTACCCAGCTGCCTAACGAGATTGATGCTGGTTTCCCACTCGTCAGGCCAAACTGGGATTTCAATGCCCCGGAAGGTAGGGAGCGCCTGAAAATGTATCGCCAGGCTCTGGTGGCGGGTCTCCATGGAGCGGCCAGACGGCCCACTAATTTGGCTAAGGTAAGGGAAGTAACTCAGGGGCCCCAGGAATCGCCAACTGTGTTCCTGGAACGTTTAATGGAAGCCTTTAGACGCTTTACCCCTTATGATCCAACTTCGGAGGAACATAGGGCTACTATAGCAATGGCTTTCATAGATCAAGCGGCCCCTGATATTAAGGAGAAATTACAGAGGCTAGATGGCTTGCAGGGATTTTCGCTTCAGAAGTTAGTAAAAGAGGCAGATAAAGTATATAACAAAAGAGAAACAGAGGAAGAGAAGGAAGAAAGAAAGCAGAAAGAGCAGGAAGCCCATGAAATAAGACGGGATAAGAGACAGGAGAGGAATTTAAGTAAGATACTGGCCACTGCGGTTGGAGGAAGAAATATAGGGGATAGAAATAGGCAGGAAGGGCGAACGGCAGACAGAAGGCGGCCATTAGACAAGGACCAATGTGCCTACTGTAAAGAAAAAGGACATTGGGCGAGAGAATGCCCTAAGAAAAAGAATGGAGGAAGGCCAACCAGAAACAAAATCTTAACATTGGAAGAAGAAGACTAGGAAAGTCAGGGCTCGAACCCTCTCCCCGAGCCCCGGGTAACTCTTAAAGTGGAGGGGGAACCTGTTCAATTTTTGGTAGATACCGGAGCCCAGCACTCTGTCCTTCTCCACTCAAAAGGTCCTATCTCAGCTAAAAGGTCATGGGTACAAGGAGCCACTGGGAATAAACAATATTCATGGACCACACGAAGGACAGTAGATCTTGGGATTGGACGAGTAACCCATTCATTTTTGATTATTCCGGAATGCCCCTATCCTTTGCTGGGAAGAGACTTGCTCTCCAAAGTGGGGGCTCAAATCCACTTCCAACCGGAAGGTCCCACCATAACTGACAGTAAGGGAAGATTACTCCAAATATTGACTATGAGATTGGAAGATGAATATAAATTATATGAAAAACCTTCATCTCCATGAGTTAATGTCACAGACTGGATAACTCGGTTCCCGCAAGCCTGGACAGAAACCGCCGGTATGGGGATGGCTAAAAATCGGCCCCCAGTACTAGTGGAACTCAAGGCAACTGCCACCCCAATAACGGTTCGTCAATACCCCATGAGTAAGGAAGCCAAAGACGGCATCCGTCCTCACATACAGAGGTTGCTGGAATTGGGTATTCTGGTAAGATGTCAATCCGCGTGGAATACCCCTCTCCTGCCAGTTAAGAAACCGGGAACTAATGATTATCGACCAGTACAAGACCTGCGTGAGGTAAATAAACGAGTGGCGGACCTCCACCCCACAGTACCAAATCCTTATAATCTCTTAAGCACTCTTCCGCCCCAACATACATGGTATACTGTTTTGGACCTTAAGGATGCTTTTTTCTGCCTAAGACTTTCTCCCCTCAGCCAGCCCTACTTTGCCTTCAAATGGAAGGACCCAGCATCAGGGATATCTGGCCAACTGACATGGACTCGTTTACCTCAGGGATTTAAGAACTCCCCTACCATCTTCGATGAAGCTCTTCATCAGGATTTAGCGTCATATAGAGAATCAAATCCACAGGTAACGCTACTTCAATATGTTGATGACACCTTATTAGCTGCTGAAACCCAGGAAGATTGTATCAAGGGAACTGAAAAACTGTTAACAGAGCTCGGAACCCTGGGATATAGAGCCTCAGCCAAGAAAGCACAAATATGCCAACAACAGGTCAGTTACCTGGGGTACCTGTTAAAAGGGGGACAAAGATGGCTCACGGAGAGCAGAAAGGATACGGTGGCCCAAATTCCGGCTCCCAAAAACGCCAGGCAGGTTAGAGAATTTTTGGGGACGGCTGGATTCTGTAGACTATGGATTCCAGGGTTTGCTGAGCTGGCGGCCCCATTGTACCCCCTAACCAAAAACAGCACTCCTTTCGTTTGGGGCGAAAAGGAACAACGGGCTTTTGACCAAATCAAACGAGCTTTACTTTCAGCTCCAGCCCTAGGACTGCCAGATGTAACCAAACCTTTTCATTTATATGTGGCCGAAAATAAGGGCATTGCAAAAGGAGTATTGACTCAGAAATTGGGTCCCTGGAATCGCCCAGTTGCTTATTTGTCAAAAAAAATTGGACCCTGTGGCATCAGGATGGCCCACCTGTTTAAAGATAATCGCTGCAGTAGCCGCCCTGGTCAAAGATGCTGACAAACTAACTTTAGGACAAAATCTAACGATAACAGCTCCTCATGCCCTGGAGAATGTAATCCGTCAACCACCGGGTAGGTGGCTAACTAATACCAGGATGACCCATTACCAAACCCTGTTGCTAAACTCAGATCGCATCAAGTTTGCTCCAGCCACAGGACTCAATCCAGCTACCTTGCTACCTGATCCCGATTTAGAAGGCTCCACCATCATCCATGATTGTCAGGAAGTGTTGGCTGCAGCACACGGTAGTAGACCTGATCTGACGGACCTACCCCTTCCTGATGCTGATTTTACTTGGTTTACTGATGGGAGCAGTTTCCTGGAAGGAGGTAAGCGTCAAGCTGGAGCAGCCGTGGTAGACGGAAAACAAGTCATCTGGGCAGCTGCGCTACCACAAGGGACCTCAGCCCAACGAGCTGAATTAATTGCCATGACAAGGGCATTGGAGATGGCAGAGAATAAAAAGGTAAACATCTACACGGACAGTAGATATGCATTTGCTACCGCTCATATCCACGGTGCCATCTACCAACAGAGAGGGTTGCTAACCTCAAGTGGCAGAGAAATTAAAAACAAAGACGAAATTGTGGCTCTATTGGCTGCACTCATGCTTCCCACTAAAGTTAGCATCATTCACTGCCCTGGACACCAGAAAGACAATACCCCAATAACCAGGGGTAATAATATGGCTGACCAAGTGGCCCGAGAAATAGCATCGGGAGAAGTCATTTTAGGACTGTCAGATAAAGTTCCTGAAAAACCAGGCCGCGACGAGGAAATCATCCCGGCCACAACAAAAGGAACTTTGTCCCCTCAGCAAGCAGAATCCACGTTACAACAGATTCATAGATGGACACATCTGGGGACTAAAAAAATGATATCCCTGTTACATAAAACCGGGTACGGAACCCCTGGATTGACGAAATTAGCTGAACAGATTGTACAGGAATGTGTTCCATGTCAACAGGTAAATGCTCACAAGGGAAAACTTGAAATTGGAAAAAGGCTCAGGGGAGACCGCCCAGGAACTTACTGGGAGGTGGACTTTACCGAAGTACGTCCTGGAAGGTACGGTAATAAATACCTTTTAGTTTTTGTAGACACTTTTTCAGGATGGATAGAAGCCTTCCCAACGAAGAAAGAAACAGCTGCTGTGGTAGCCGAAAAGATCCTAGAAGAAATTTTTCCTCGATTTGGGGCGCCAAAGGTAATAGGGTCCGACAATGGTCCGGCCTTCGTCGCCCAGGTAAGTCAGGATGTGGCCAGATATTTGGGGACTGATTGGAAATTACATTGTGCGTATAGACCCCAGAGTTCAGGTCAGGTAGAAAGAATGAATAGAACTCTAAAAGAGACCCTAACTAAATTGTCCTTGGAGACTGGCGGTACAGATTGGACGGTGCTCCTTCCTTTAGCCCTGTTTCGGGTTAGGAATACACCTTCCCGGTACGATCTTACTCCTTTTGAGGTGCTATACGGGGCCCCACCTCCCCTTCTCACCTTAGGAGAAGAAATAAAACCAGACTGTCAAAATAACACTGACTTGTATGCTAGGCTATTGGGACTCCAACTGGTCCAAAAGGAGATATGGTCCCAACTCGCCGAGGCCTACCAACCGGGAACACCGGGAGAAACTCATCTTTTCCAAGTCGGAGACTCCGTATACGTCCGTCGGCATCGAACCCAGACGTTGGAACCTCGATGGAAAGGACCATACACCGTCCTCCTCACCACCCCAACGGCCATAAAAGTGGATGGCATCGCTGCCTGGATTCATGCTTCACACGTGAAAGCTGCACCAGCGACGGCATCATCAGGACGGCGGGCCCAAAGAACCGACAACCCGCTCAAACTCAAGCTTGTACGAACCTAAGACTTATAATTTTGATTTTACTGCCTTTACTGACTGTAAGTGATTTTAGCCCTCACCTGCCCCAACGTCTAACTTGGCAGGTAATTTCTCAAACTGGAGATGTAACCTGGTCCATTAGCCATACTGCACCTCCCTGGACCTGGTGGCCAGACCTTTTTCCTGATGTCTGTAAACTGGCCATAGGAGCTCCCTATTGGGATCTAGAGGGTTATTATGATCAGCATAATGCTCCGTCCGAACTTCTAACTAGAGCTGATTACTCTGGAGAGGGTTGTAAAAATCAGGTCCGAAGAAGTTGGCTCAGAACCCTCTCCTTCTATGTATGCCCCGGGTTCCATCGCCCCCGATCCCTGAATTATAAATGTGGGGGAACCGAAAATTTTTATTGCCAAAACTGGGGATCTGAAACCACAGGAGATACTTATTGGAGACCCACCTCAACTTGGGATTTTATTACAGTAACAACCAACTATACTCATACTTCTTATAGGGGTCCCCAATCTGTCGCCCCCGAATGTTCAGGATGGTGCCACCCCCTGAAAATTTCCTTTAGTAATCCTGGAAAAAGAGATAAAGAATGGATAAATGGCCATTCATGGGGCATTAGATTTTACAAGAATGGATATGATTTGGGAATATTGATGACCCTTAAGCTAAAAATTGAGACTCCCGCTCCTGTGTCGATAGGCCCAAACCCTGTACTTGGCCCCCCCCCCCCCGTTACCCCCAGCCCCTAAAAATAATGGGACCTCTGGGCTGAAAGAGACAACGATTAAGCCCGGAACCCCCCAGGATAGAATGCTTTCTTTGGTGCAGGCAGCTTTTACGGTCCTTAATGCTACAAACCCGGAGGCTACAAAATCATGTTGGCTTTGTTATGCTGCCCCTCCCCCTTACTATGATGCTATAGGATATAGTTCTAATTATACTAATGTCAGCTCCCCGGACCATTGTCGATGGAAACAGGAAGGGAACAGTAAATTAACTCTGTCTTCGGTTTTTGGAAATGGTACTTGTGTAGGAGCACCTCCCCAGTCCCATCGACACCTTTGTCATGATTTTAGCCTCCCTTCAGGCTCGGGATATCTTGTACCTCCCCAAGATGGATGGTGGGCATGTAACACGGGGCTAACCCCTTGTGTTTCTCTGGAAGTTCTCAACACTTCAGCTGATTTTTGTGTACTAGTGCAATTAGTTCCTAGACTTATCTATCATTCGGATTCATCCTTTCTAGATGAATACGAGGGAAGAAAAAGATGGAAAAGAGAACCTATAACCCTCATGTTGGCCATGCTCCTAGGACTAGGAATAACTGCTGGGATAGGAACAGGAACCACAGCCCTCATACAACAACCCCAGTATTATGCAAGTTTAAGACAGGCTGTAGACATCGATCTTCGAGCATTAGAAAGTTCCATAACTCAACTAAAGGAATCACTCACCTCACTTTCAGAAGTGGTGTTGCAGAATAGAAGAGGCCTAGATTTGCTGTTTCTTAAGGAAGGGGGATTATGCGCCGCTCTAAAAGAAGAATGTTGCTTTTATATTGATCATTCAGGAACCATTACCAAAACCATGGATAAACTAAGGGAACGCTTAGATAAAAGGCAAAGGGAGAGAGAAAACGAAAAAGGATGGTTTCAATCATGGTTTGATAAGTCCCCCTGGTTTACCACCTTAATCTCTACTCTGTTGGGACCTCTTATTGTTTTATTGTTGATTTTAACTTTTGGACCATGTATTCTAAATCGCTTGATAACATTTATTAGAGAACGTATCAGTACTGTACAAGTTCTAATGCTAAGACAACAGTACCAAAGTTTACGAACAGAAGATTGAGATTCCATGATTGGAATCAATAGTCACAAGAAAAAGGGGGAAATGTGGGACTCGAGGGACACTGTTCCAGCTAATGATTAAGAACTCTCCAGACAATAGGGGCTTCTTAGACAATGGGTGAATTTCCAGGATGTCCGGCCCCCTTCCGAGAAGGAGGGAGATAAACAAAATGTAAAAAAGGTATCTGTCAAAGAACCAATCAGGAAGCCTGGGACAGGTTCCCTCTCTGGTCCGAACAGAGGCTAAGAACCTATCATTAAAAATCACAATTGAATCCACACTTTGCATAACAGGAAATTGAGACCTATAAAAGTACATGTTCACGCCCTGGGGGGGTTCCTTCTCCGGCCTCCTGCGTGAGGACCAAGGAACCCCGGTGCACCGGCCTTCAATAAACCTCTTGCGTTTTGCATCAGCTTCCGACTCTTGTTGTTTCCTGGGCGAGTCGAAACTCCTAGGAGACCGCGAAGGTCTAACATTATCACATATTTAAAAATCACATACTATCAAAAGATAAATAGTAGTAGTAATAGCTTCTGGAATATTTTTGCCCCTCATCCAACCAACGTTAGGTCCCTTACCCCTTTTCTTAGCAACTTTTATTAATTTCTTACGTGTCTATCCGAAGTTTTTTGTGGCAAAGGTACATGTGTATGTTTCAGAGGTTACTGTTGTCATGAATTCACAGAAGCCAGAGCCTGGAAAGCATTAAGTGGTCCTGAGCACCCCATTTCCAATGAGAGAGCGTAGCAGTGCTCAAACGGCTGGGTGTCCTATAATTCAACTCAATTCTGGCACTATCTACCTGTAGATAGCATCAGATCTCACATGTTAAGGGCCCACTCAGTCCAGCAGGAATGCACACACACACTTCAGGTGCCAGTCACCAAGTATATGTTGTCACCTGTGCTTCTGACCCTTGTGCCACAGATCAGAGGTTCCAACGATCCCCTTCTTAGCTTTAATTAATTTGCTCAAGTGACTCATAGAACTCACAGAAATATTCTATTAACTAGATTAACCGGTGTATTATAAAATGATAAAACTCAGCGACAGCCAGGTAGAAAACATGTATAGGATGAGGTATGGGGAGAAAGCATGGAAGCCCACTCTCCCCAATTCTCCATGTGCTCACCAACTGGGAAGCTCCCTGAACCCTGTCCTTGGGGGTTTATGGAGGCTTCAGTACACAGGTGTGACTGAATAACTCATTGGCCCTGGGCGATTGAGCTCAATCTTGAGTGGCTCTTCCCTGCCCTGAGGGCAAGGGGGTGGGACTGAAAGTTCCAACCTCTAGTCACAAGGTTGGCTCGCGACAGGCTGCCTGCTCCCATCCTTAGGTGCTTTTGGAAGATCACCTTGTTAACATAACAAAAGACACCATTATCATCTCATCACATAGGAAATCCCAAGGGTTTTAGAAACTCCGTGGCAGAAACTGGGACGCAGACCAAAAATATAATTCTTATTACTCCTAAATCACAGTTATCTAGGTAAATGTTTGTATCACCCCAAACAGGCAGTAGTCACCAGGGAAAATAAGTTAATTGCCAGTCTTTTCTATTAATTTTTAAAAATCAGATTTAAGAAGAGAATTTTTTTAATGGCCAGTGAAAATGTCTCTTACTTTAGCTCTTGCCTTTTTCTACTTATTATTTATTTTTTCAATTTTTAGTTTAGTTTTGAAAAGTGTCTTTAAGTTATTTTAAGGTTAGAACCGAACCTTCCAGGGTTAAAAAAATATTGCGTCTCTTGAAAGAGATTATTTTAGACTTAGTGAAATGGATTTGATGCTAGAGAACATGTGA
Source organism: Pseudorca crassidens (assembly GCF_039906515.1). Taxonomy (NCBI): domain Eukaryota; kingdom Metazoa; phylum Chordata; class Mammalia; order Artiodactyla; family Delphinidae; genus Pseudorca; species Pseudorca crassidens. The sequence goes on from NC_090309.1 coordinate 28,565,311, forward strand.
CATCATACATTTGACCTTTTTGAAATGGTTTACATTATATCAGCTACATTTTAAGTCCAGCAACTGTAACCAAAAAAAAGAAAGAAAAAACCCTACTAATGAAGGCAACTTTGCAGATTGATGGCATTAGATTATCAATTAAGATCTCAGTTTTAAACCAGATTTTTCCTCTAAATAGTGATCCAAAGAACACTAGTTTTACGGTCATTCTAATTAGTCAGACAGCCTTCTGATTGTTTAGTGCCTTCACTTGAAGTTTGTTAAATATTTTGACGATCACCTATGCTCCCATGGGACATTAGTGAACGTGAAGTCAACAAAAAAGAAAAAAAAGTAAGAAAAAGGATTTTGTAGTAAAATAAACTTGAGAAATCCTGGGTTCAGTAAATTTAAACATGTTTCGTGACTGGAGGACTTTTGAGATGTGGAATGAGCTATAATGTGCTCTGTGAATTTCACTGTTAAGTAGAGTTTTGTCTGAAGTGTTTTTAAACTTTATTTGGCTCTACAACCCTTTGTCAGTGGAACATTTTAAAGGACTCTTTGTTTCTAGCAACTTTGGAAAATGCTGTTCTGGTCTCAGTTAAGCCCTTGAAATCTTAGCATTTGGAAGGAGATCCACACACAAGCTCATCCAATCTCTGGTACAGAAATGTACCATGTATCCACGCTATAGGCTCACTCAGCTGTGGATGAGTATTTTGATAACAAAATGCCCACTACCCGTAAATCAGCTGATTCTATAGTCGGAATGCTGGTCTGTTAGGAGGTTTTAACTTTTTAAGTGCCTTTTACTATTAGAAAATTTTAAGTTTTAAAATTTTTTGTGTTGGACCTAGATCTGATCTCTGGATTAAGATAAGTCCTACTCAAGTAAAAGAATCCTTAGTTTTCAAGGATGATTTGTACATGAAAAAAAAAATCCATATACTTAAAATCATCTGTAAATAGTGACTGAAGAGTAATTGAAAATACATTTGAAAATAATTTTCATTTATGTCAAAATATGTTATTATATAAACGAATCCAGTATATTTTCTCTTATAGCCAGTAAAATTTAGGTTAAATTTTAATTAAGCACAAGTGCTACAAGTAAAAAAAAGAATTACATTCTGTTTCGAGTGATTATTTCAGCAAAACTGGTTTATGGGACAGTAAACTGTCCTTCACTGCATGTTCAATGTTAGCAGCTCAAACAGGCTAATTCTGGTAAAAATTCAACAGTTTTCCAAGGCCTTCTCTTAATTATTTGATACTCAATTGTTTTTTCTTTTACTTCTATTGTATCTCTTTTTTAAATTGTTAACTACACATCCTCATTTATCAATGGCTTTGTATGTTTAACCCAGCAGATCTCTGGTATTATTTACAGTGGCTTCATGATATTATATTTTTAAAATTCAGAATTTCACTTTAAAGTTGATTTGAATTTTATTTCTATTATACGGTATTATGTTTATGTTATGAATCCATCAGTGAGTAATTTTCTGAAACAGGATGAGCAGTTTGCTGACTTAGAAGGGCTGGAATCTATAGACACCTTAAAATTAGGATGTAGATAATGAATAGTTGAATGACAAGAAACCCTGTTATATGAAAACAGGAATAATAATGAGTGTTCCAGATCTTATCTTTTCTGTTCTTACTTTTCTCCAAAGGTTAGTTCTAGAGTCCTTAATTCTCCATTCAGTATTAAATGATTGACTATTTGCAGCCATCCCACCATTCTCCCCACTTCTGGGTCTGAGTTTGATAAACCTTTTGGTTTCATCCTTTATTTGTGAAGTAGTGTTCCTAGTCAAGCCAGAAGGCTGTTCCATTAAAGGTTTAGCATTTTAGTGATTTTAGTAGTAAGGGTAAGGATAAGTGGTCTTCAGCCCGTCACAGTCTTCCACCCAACCTTTCTTCATATGAATTTCCTGCAGTAGAAAAATTAGACAACCAGGCTGAATGATTGAGTCCCTGACTATGACTAGCAATGAACTACTCAGCCCTGGCTTGCTGGGCATGCCATCCTTCAAAAACAGCCTGCCAGATGGACTCTCAATCCCCTAGCTTGGCATTCAATATACTCATACTCTAATCCACCAAAATCCACTTCCAGTAGTTCTCCCCACTTCTTTCATACAGCAAATATCCATTCACCCAACCGCATTCACTTATCTGGAGTGCAAGTTCTTTTCCTTATATCCCAATATATCCCTATTTCATCTGCCTAGGAAGTCTTTCAACTTCTTCACAATCTTAAATCCTACATGGTCTTTACTTTCCTACCTTTACAACTTGACCTTAAGAAAATTTTTGCTTTCCAAGATCTAGAAGTCAATCAGTCAATAAACCATTAATAAGTTCATAGGCTGCTTCAATACAGTTCTCCTCAATACAAATATAGTTGTCAATCCTTAATAATAACAGCTTATATTTGATCACATAGAAATGTATTTTAACTCACATATTTGTTATCTAAAATGATAGTGTAGCACTCTTCATTTTGTTGGTTATTTTCACATATTTTAATGTCAGTATCACCCCTTTGAAGACTTAAAGTATATGTTGTCCATTTTTTCAGTATTTTAGTGTCCTGCCCTGTTTTACACTTAGTGGGCGTTCAATAAATGACTTCGACACTTCACAGAATGGAGAAAATTTTCCCAAATCCTACAAGCGTTGACCCTGACTTTGCACATCACTTGTTAATGGCAGCTGGGTAGTTGTGTTTGATAGAAATTCAAGAAAAAATTTCTACATGTTTCAAGACCAAAGCCACAGTCATATGAGGACCTTAGTCAGCATCATGAATATATTTTTAAACATATACAATGGAGAATTGCACTTTTATGATGAATCACATGTAAAACAGTCATTCACATTTTATTTATTTATTATTTTTAAATATCGTTATTGGAGTAGAATTGCTTTACAATGGTGTGTTAGTTTCTGCTTTATAACAAAGTGAATCAGCTCTACATATACATATATCCCCACATCTCCTCCCTCTTGCATCTCCCTCCCACCCTCCCTATCCCACCCCTCTAGGTGGTCACAAAGCACTGAGCTGATCTCCCTGTGCTATGTGGCTACTTCCCACTAGCTGTCTATTTTACATTTGGTAGTGTATATATGTCCATCCGTGCCACTCTCTCTTTGTCCCAGCTTACCCTTCCCCCTTCCTATGTCCTCAAGTCCATTCTCTATGTCTGCGTATTTATTCCTGTCCTGCCCCTAGGTTCTTCAGAACGATCTTTTCTTTCTTTCTTTCTTTTTTTTTTAGATTCCATATATATGTGTTAGCATATGGGATTTGTTTTTCTCTTTCTGACTTACTTCACTTTGTATGACAGACTCTAGGTCAATCCACCTCACTATGAATAACTCAATTTCGTTTCTCTTTACAGCTGAGTAATATTCCATTGTATGTATGTGCCACATCTTCATTATCCATTCATCTGTCGCTGGACACTTAGGATGCTTCCATGTCCTGGCTATTGTAAACAGAGCTTCAAAGAACATTCTGGTACATGTCTCTTTTTGAATGATGATTTTCTCAGGGTATATGCCCAGCAGTGGGATTGCTGGGTCGTATGGTAGTTCTATGTTTAGTTTTTTAAGGACCCGACATACGGTTCTCCATAGTGACTGTATCAATTTACATTCCCACCAACAGTACAAGAGTGTTCCCTTTTCTCCACACCCTCTCCAGCATTTATTGTTTGTAGATTTTTTTGATGATGGCCATTCTGACCGGTGTGAGGTGATACCTCATTGCACTTTTGATTTGCATTTCTCTAATGATTAGTGATGTTGAACATCCTTTCATGGGTTTGTTGTCAATCTGTATATTTTCTTTGGAGAAATGTCTGTTTAGGGTTTCTGCCCATTTTGGGATTGGCTTGTTTGTTTTTTTGATGTTGAGCTGTATGAGCTGCTTGTATATTTTGAGATTAATCCTTTGTCAGTTTCTTCATTTGCAAATATTTTCTCCCATTCTCAGGATTGTCTTTTCATCTTGTTTATGGTTTGCTTTGCTGTGCAAAAGCTTTTAAGTTTCATTAGGTCCCATTTGTTTATTTTTGTTTTTATTTCCATTTCTCTTGGAGGTGGGTCAAAAAGGATCTTGCTGTGATTTATGTCATAGAGTATTCTGCCTATGTTTTCCTCTAAGAGTTTTATAGCGTCTGGTCTTACATTTAGGTCTTTAATCCATTTTGAGTTTATTTTTGTGTATGGTGTTAGGGAGTGTTCTAATTTCATTCTTTTACATGTAGCTGTCCAGTTTTCCCAGCACCATTATTGAAGAGGCTGTCTTTTCTCCATTGTCTATTCTTGCCTCCTTTATGAAAAATAAGGTGACCATATGTGCGTGGGTTTCTCTCTGGGCTTTCTATCCTGTTCCATTGATGTATATTTCTGTCTTTGTGCCAGTACCATACTGTCTTGGTTACTGTACCTTTGTAATATAGTCTGAGGCCTGGGAGCGTAATTCCTCTAGCTCTGTTTTTCTTTCTCAAGATTGCTTTTGGTATTCAGGGTCTTTTGTGTTTCCATACAAATTGTGAATTTTTTTGTTCTAATTCTGTGAAAAATGCCATTGGTAGTTGGATAGGTATTGCATTGAATCTGTAGATTGCTGTGGGTAGTATTGTCATTTTCACAATGTTGATTCTTCCAATCCAAGAACATGGTATATCTCTCCATCTGTTTGTATCATGTTTAATTTCTTTCCTCAGTGTCTTACCGTTTTCTGCATAAAGGTCTTTTGTCTCCTTAGGTAGGTTTATTCCTAGGTATTTTATTCTTTTTGTCGCAGTGGTAAATGGGAGTGTTTCCTTAATTTGTGTTTCAGATTTTTCATTATTAGTGTATAGGAATGCAAGAGATTTCTGTTCATTTATTTTGTATCCTGCTATATAACCAAATTCATTGATTAGCTCTAGTAATGTTCTGGTAGCATCTTTAGGATTCTCTGTGTATAGTATCATGTCATCTGCAAACAGTGACAGCTTTACTTCTTCTTTTCCAATTCGGATTCCTTTTATTTCTTTTTCTTCTCTGATTTCTGTGGCTAGAACTTCCAAAACTATGTTGAATAATAGTGGTGAGAGTGAACAACCTTGTCTGGTTCCTGATCTTAGAGGAAATGGTTTCAGTTTTTCACCATTGAAAACGGTGTTGGCTGTGGGTTTGTCATATATGGCCTTTATTATGTTGAGGCAAGTTCCCTCTATGCCTACTTTCTGGAGGGTTTTTATCGTAAATGGGTGTTGAATTTTGTGGAAAGCTTTTCCTGCATCTATTGAGATGATCATATGGTTTTTCTCCTTCTATTTGCTAATATGGTTTATCACATTGATTGATTTGCATACATTGAAGAATGCTTTCATTCCTGGGATAAACCCCACTTGATCATGGTGTAGGATCCTTTTAATGTGCTGTTGGATTCTGTTTGCTAGTATTTTGTTGAGGATTTTTGCATCTATGTTCATCAGTGATATTGGTCTGTAGTTTTCTTTCTTTGTGACATCTTTGTCTGGTTTTGGTATCAGGGTGATGGTGGCCTCGTAGAATGAGTTTGGGAATGTTTCTCCCTCTGCTATATTTTGGAAGAGTTTGAGAAGGATAGGTGTTAGCTCTTCTCTAAATGTTTGCTAGAACTCGCCTGTGAAACCATCTGGTCCTGGGCTTTTGTTTGTTGGAAGATTTTTAATCACAGTCTCTATTTCAGTGCTTCTGATTGGTGTCTTTATATTTTCTATTTCTTCCTGGTTCAGTCTCAGAAGGTTGTGCATTTCTAAGAATTTGTGTGTTTCTTCCAGGTTGTCCATTTTATTGGCATAGCGCTGCTTGTAGTGATCTCTCATGATCCATTGTATTTCTGCAGTGTCTGTTGTTACTTCTCCTTTTTCATTTCTAATTCTATTGATTTGAGTCTTCTTCCTTTTTTTCTTAATGAGTCTGGCTAATGGTTTATCAATTTTGTTTATCTTCTCAAAGAACCAGCTTTTAGTTTTATTGATTTTTGCTCTCGTTTCCTTCATTTGTTTTTCATTTATTTCTGATCTGATTTTTATGATTTCTTTCCTTCTGCTAACTTTGGGTTTTTTTCTTGTTCTTCTTTCCCTGTTTGCTTTAAGTGTAAGGTTAGATTGTTTATTTGAGTTGTTTCTTCCTTCTTGAGGTAGGCTTGTATTGCTATAAACTGCCCTCTTACAACTGCTTTTGCAGCATCCCGTAGGTTTTGCGTCATCGTGTTTTCATTGTCATTCGTTTCTAGGTATTTTTTGATTTCTTCTGTGATCTCTTGGTAATTTAGTAACATATTGTTTAGCCTCCATGTTTTTGTATTTTTTACAGTTTTTTTCCTGTAATTGATATCTAGTCTTGTAGCATTATGGTCAGAATAGGTACTTGATACAATTTTAATTTTCTTACATTTACCAGGGCTTGACTTGTGGCAAGTCTCAATATATGCTCTATCCTGGAGAATGTTCCATGAGCACTTGAGAAGAAAGTGTATTCTGTTCTTTATGGATGGAATGTTCTATAAATATCAATTAAGTCCATCTTGTTTAATGTGTCATTTAAAGCTTGTGTTTCCTTATTTATTTTCATTTTGGATGATCTGTCCTTTGGTGAAAGTGGGGTGTTAAAGTCCCCTCCTATGATTGTGTTACTGTTGATTTCCCCTTCTATGGCTGTTAGCATTTGCCTTATGTATTGAGGTGCTCCTATTTTAGGTACGTAAATATTTACAATTGTTATATCTTCTTCTTGGATCGATCCCTTGATCATTATGTAGTGTCCTTCTTTGTCTCTTGTAATAGTATTTATTTTAAAGTCTATTTTGTCTGATATGAGAATTGCTATTCCAGCTTTCTTTTGATATCCATTTGCATGGAATATCTTTCCATCCCCTCACTTTCAGTCTGTATGTGTCCCTCGTATGTGTCTGAAGTGGTTCCTTTGTAGACAGCATATATAGGGGTCTTGTTTTTGTGTCCATTCAGCCAGTCTATGTCCTTTGGTTGGAGCATTTAATTCATTTACATTAAGGTAGTTATTGATAGGTATGTTCCTATTCTCATTTTCTTAATTCTTTTGGGTTTGTTATTGGAGGTTTTTTCCTTCTCTTGTGTTTCCTATCTAGAGAATTTCCTTTAGCGTTTGTAGTAAAGCTGGTTTTGTGGTGCTGAATTCTCTTAGCCTTGGCTTGTCTGTAAAGGTTTTAATTTCTCCGTCAAATCTGAATGAGATCCTTGCTGGGTAGAATTATCTTGGTTGTAGGTTTTTCCCTTTCATCACTTTGAATATGTCTTGCCACTCCCTTCTGGCTTGCAGAGTTTCTGCTGAAAGGTCAGTTGTTAACCTTATGGGGATTCCCTTGTATGTTATTTGTTGTTTTCCCTTGCTGCTTTTAATATTTTTTCTTTGTATTTAATTGTTGATAGTTTGATTAATATGTGTCTTGGCATGTTTCTCCTTGGATATTTCCTGTATGGCACTGTCTGCGCTTCCTGGACTTGATTGCCTATTTCCTTTCCCATATAAGGGAAGTTTCCAACTGTATTCTCCTCAAATATTTTCTCAGTCCCTTTCTTTTTCTCTTCTTCTTCTGCGACCCCTATAATTCGAATGTTGGTGTGTTTAGTGTTGTCCCAGAGGTCTCTGAGACTGTCCTCAATTCTTTTTATTGTTTTTTCTTTATTCTGCTCTGCAGTAGTTATTTCTACTATTTTATCTTCCAGGTCACTTTTCTGTTCTTCTGCCTCAGTTATTCTGCTATTGATTCCTTACAGAGAATTTTTAATTTCATTTATTGTGTTCTTCATCGTTATTTGTTTGCTCCTTAGTTCTTCTAGGTCCTTGTTAAACGTTTATTGTATTTTCTCCATTCTATTTCCAAGCTTTTGGCTCATGTTTACTATGATTACTCTGAGTTCTTTTTCAGGTGGACTGCCTATTTCCTCCTCATTTGTTTGGTCTGGTGGGTTTTTCCTTGTTCCTTCATCTGCTGTGTACTTCTCTGTATTCTCATTTTGCTTAACTTACTGTGTTTGGGGTCTCCTTTTTGCAGGCTGCAGGTTCGTAGTTCCTGCTGTTTTTGGTGTCTGCCCCCAATGGCTAAGGTAGGTTCAGTGGGTTGTGTAGGCTTCCTGGTGGATGGGAGTGGTGCCTGTGTTCTGGTGGATGAGGCTGCATCTTGTCTTTCAGGTGGGCAGGACCACATCCTGTGGTGTGTTTTGGGGTGTCTGTGACCTTATTATGATTTTAGGCAGCCTGTGTGCTAATGGGTGGAGTTATGTTCCTCTCTTGCTAGTTGTTTGGCATAGGGTTTCCAGCACTGTAGCTTGCTGGTCGTTGAGTGGAGCTGGGTGTTAGCGTTTAGATGGAGATCTCTGGGAGACCTTTCGCCTTTTGATATTACGTGGTGCCGGGGGGGGGTGTCTCTCGTGGACCTATGTCCTGAACTTGGCTCTCCTGCCTCAGAAGCACAGGGCTGACATCATTCAGAGCACCCAGACCCTGTCAGCCACACGGCTCAGAACAAACGGGGGAAAAAAAGAAAGAAAGAAAGTAAAAAATAAATAAAATAAAGTTATTAAAATAAAAAATATTAAAAATTTAAAAAAATTAAAAAGTAATTTAAAAAAAGAAAGAAGGAAAGAAGAGAGCAACCAAACCAAAAAAGAAATCCACCAATGATAACAAGCCCTATTAACTATACTAAAAAGCAAAAAAACAAAAGACGTACAGACAGAACCATAGGACAAATGGTATAAGCAAAGCTATACAGACAAAATCACAGAAAGTCCACCGCCTCAATTTTGGGATGATTCATTGTCTATTCAGGTATTCCACTGCTGGGATAGATTTCCCTTTTTCTTCTTTGTTCGCGCAGCTCCTGGGGCTCAGCTTTGGATTTGGCCCCGCCTCTGCGTGTAGGTCACCTGAGGGCGTCTTTTCTTCACCCAGACAGTACAGGGTTAAAGGAGCAGCTGCTTCGGGGGCTCTGGCTCACTCAGGCCGGGGAGAGGGTGGGATACGGAGTGTAGGGCGAGCCTGCCGCAGCAGAGGCCAGCGTGATGTTGCACCAGCCTGAGGCGCGCCGTGCGTTCTCCCGCGGAAGTCGTCCCTGGAATTCGGGACCCTGGCAATGGCGGGCTGCAAAAGCTCCCGGGAGGGGAAGTGTGGACAGTGGCTTGTGCTTTCACACAGGATTCTTGGTGGCTGCAGCAGCAGCCTTAGCATCTTATGCCTGTTTCTGGGGTCCGCGCTGATAGCCGCGGCTCGCGCCCATCTCTGGAGCTCGTTTCGGCAGTGCTTTATTAATCCCCTCTCCTTGTGCACCCCGAAACAGTGGTGTCTTGCCTCTTAGGCAGATCCAGACATTTTCCTGGACTCCCTCCCAGCTAGCTGTGGCACACTAGCCCCCTTCAGGCTGTGTTCACGCAGCCAACCCCAGTCCTCTACCTGGGATCTCACCTCTGAAGCCCGAGCCTCAGCTTCCAGCCCCCACCTGCCCTGGCAGGTGAGCAGAGAAGCCTCTGAGGCTGGTGAGTGCTGGTCAGCACCGATCTGTGCGGGATGCTCTCCGCTTTGCCTTTCGCACCCCTGTTGTTGTGCTCTCCTCCGTGTCTCCAAAGCTTCCCCCAACCCACTGCTCCCTGTCTCTACCAGTGAAGGGGCTTCATAGTGTGTGGAAACTTTTCCTCCTTCACAGCTCCCTCCCAAAGGTGCAGGTCCCATCCCTATTCTTTTGTCTCTGTTTTTTCTTTTTTCTTTTGCCCTACCCAAGTACGTGGGGAGTTTCTTGCCTTTTGGGAAGTCTGAGGTCTTCTGCCAGTGTTCAGTAGGTGTTCTGTAGTTGTTCCACATGTAGATGTATTTCTGATGTATTTGTGGAGAGGAAGGTGATCTCCACGTCTTACTCCTCTGCCATCTTGAAGGTTCATTCATATTTTAAATACTCTTCAGAGCACAATTTTTAAACTTGTATTTCTCGAAACATAATAATTTAATAATTAAGAGGTGTCAAAATATTACAGTTGGTTTTTCTTGTCATTCTGTTTGTTTGTTTGATCCCATATTGTATCTTGGAGATTTGGGGGCAACTTATATTCTGTGGCAGGATACAGTATATATGCACAATGTTTTAAAAATCTGATGTATAAATATTGAGTTTTACTGTCACCTAGATGGCAGATGTGCAAAAAATAAATTCATTAAAATAATTCTAATGTCCTGGTTTTAAGATAGGGAGCACTTTCTCAATGTTCATCTCCTCACATAGTCATAAAGTTTCCTACTTTAACAAAAGTCACTTGGTTCTCTGCGCGCCAATGAACTTGAATGTTAAATTTACAAGTTCATGCTAATGTGTTCTCTGCTAAATTTGGGAAATTTTCTTTCTGTGTGTCCATTGATATTTCACTATTTATCATGGTGGTGTAAATGCTTGGGTTAGCTTGACCTAAAGGCATCCAAATTCATGGAAATGAATGTGGAAATGGGACGATATAATTAAATATCACAATTAATGGGCTTGATGCTCCTATTTCATTCTTCACACAAACATATTAAAAGTAGATTTTTTTTTATTACGTAAGACTTGGTTCTATATATAGTTCAGCCAGAAGTAAAATTATTCCTAAATCACCCTGTCTCTCAACCTAATGCATCAGCTTCAGCCTGTACACATAATGACAGTCAGACCTTGATTGGCTTTTTTCTCTCCCAACTGGTGGTGTAGACAGCAAACAGGATCCCTGTCTGAGAAGAGTTTGTGTATAGACCCAGAGAAAAATTTTAACATGGCACTGTTGTTTATGTTATGATCAACCAAATTTATTGATCCAGTCATTTATTTATTTGTTCTTACAAAGTCCTGTATTCATCCATCCAGCACATTTCCTGAATACTTAGCATGCACCAAATACTGAAACTACAGTAATAAGCAAAACAGACATAGCCCACGTAGTCCCGGATTTCATAATTTGGAAAGCACAGCTGGACTAGAGTTACCCTTAGGAAAAATACGTTCAAATATAATTAGATAATCACAGAAATATGTGAAATGAATAATAAACATATGATGCTGTAAAAGCAACGAGACCCAGTATTTTCAGGAGGTCAAAGAAAGGCTTTTTTGTGTCAGTGCCATTTGAACTGAGATGGGAAGGACGCATTAACTAAGCAGTGGCGGTGATGGGGAAAGTAATCACTAGCTATCTGACCTCAGACAGGTTAGTTAACCAGTTTATGCATCAGTTTTCTCATCTATCAAATGACAAGGTTAATAGTACCTACTTTATAGGGTCTGGTGAGGATTTGGTAAGAGTTTAGGACTATGTTCACTACATGGGCTCTATGTAAATATTACATATTGTTGTTACATGGCATTTTTACCCATAGTTTGCTAAGTTAGAAACATACTGAAGAAAATAAAAATAGTTAAGTAATACGGAATGTTGATTTCAGACTTATTCAAAGTAAGATGCAAGTGATAAATAAAACTTTCCATACAAAAAGTCACAGTTCAGGTAGGGAGACAACATGGAAAATGTTGAAAGCGATGAAAATGATGATGTGAACTGCTTACAATATATGCATTATGAAATGACACCTAGGAAAACTGGAAATCAATGAAGTTGTGTTAATTGCTATTTTTTCTGGAAAGGGAAGATGGATGCTTGCAATAAACTTAAATGAAAGATTTTTAAAAATGGTGCCCTGGGAACAGAGAGGCACAAAAGCATGCTCATAATTTTGTGGCTTGGGCTGAAGCATTTCTCAAATGTCCTTGAAAGTTTCCGAAGACAGTCTTTCCTCAGGAAAGTATTTCTCCTGTGAGTAAATAATGTTCTTGCCTCGAAATGAAATGCAGTAATATATTACATTGCAAGTGAACTGTTAGCAAGACTGGCAGCAGAAGTTCAGAAACAAATGTCGCATTGCAATCTAGAGTTTGAGGCTCTGTATCTGAACTTCCATAACTTCTAAAGGGATGCCCTTTGTATGAAATCAAAATAGTCCAGAGAAGAATTTTGACTTCTCTTTACTTAACTGTTAGAAGGATTTATTTGGAATTATGATTGTGTCATGCATGTTCTGCCTTAACTTTTCTGTGGTTGAGTTGCACAATTGATAAGCTAAGGTTTCTTTTCACCATAAAAAGGCTCCTTTTAAGGAGTCCTATGATAATGACATTTAAAATACTTGCTTGCTTTTGAAGAAAGCTTCATGCTTGGGCTTCCCTGGTGGTGCAGTGGTTGAGAGTCCGCCTGCCGATGCAGGGGACACAGGGTCGTGCCCCGGTCCGGGAAGATCCCACATGCCGTGGAGCGGCTGGGCCCGTGAGCCATGGCTGCTGAGCCTGCGCATCCAGAGCCTGTGCTCCGCAACAGGAGAGGCCACAACAGTGAGAGGCCCACGTGCCGAGAAAAAAAAAAAAAGAAAGCTTCATGCTTTCCAAAGTGCTTTATAAACGCATTTCTATGAGGCAGGTGGAACATGTCCTGTCAACAGTATTTTACAGAAAAGAAAATGGAGGCTGTAAAGGAAAGCTGCTTGGTCAAGGTCATTCAGTGCGTTAGGCGAGTTTTCATCACAGGAGTCCTCACAGTTGAGCAGGGAATCCAGCAGGGAAAGCTTAAGGCTTTAGTCTATCTTTACACAAGTATTTTTGCATAAATGAAAAATTTACCCAAAATGAAGTGCATTAGGTACCTAGTACTGCCTTCTTGTTCCTTAGAGTCTAGTGAGGGATATAGACTGAGCATATTCTATCCCAATGAAGATAACTTAGATTATTCTGAGGATGATCACTTGGGCTTCAGAATCTGAATTCCAGCTTGACCCCTTCCATGAAGGAAGTTACTTAATCTTTCAGAGCCTGTTTCTCCATCCCTTAAATGGCAATTTGAATGCCCTCTCATATGTTTATTAACTCATTCACTTAACAAAGCACCTGCTAGATCTCAAGTACTCTGCTAAGAATGGTGAAGCTTTTCTAGGAAGCCAGAAGGCATCCTCCAGTAGATAGCGGAGGTCAAGAGAGGTTAGAGTTAACATTTGAATTTGACAGTGGGAGAAGATGAAAGGTTCACACGGCAAGGAAAAGAGAAAAAGACTATTATACAGGTTAAAGAGCTAGACCTGGAGATATTTGGAGTGACAAAATTTCTGAACTTTGATGTACCATACTTCCTGCGTCAGTTTCCACATCTTGGAAATGGGAATAATGATTAAACATGTTTCACAGTATTCATTTGGTAGAGATTAAATGAGGATTAAATAAGCATGGAAAGTGGCATAGGACGAATTTGATAAATTATTATGTATGAAAGTGTGTATAAATAAAATCAATTGCCATGACCCCTCTTCGTACCGAGTGATCACAGCACGCTTTAATTTTCTAGCTGAGTCTGGATATGGATTCGTAACTTTATTCAAACAGTGTATCAGGCACCACTTAACCTTTGGATTGGCTGGAAATCTTTGCTCCTCTGCTCTAATACAATTTAATTTTAATTTTGGTTTTTAAGGCACATGGGTATAAATAAGAAGAGTGTTAAAGAAATGTATTTCAGATTTTAAATTCAAAAATGTAGAAAAACTTTCTTTTACTATTTTTCATTTTACCTTTGGGTGCACTGATCAGCTACTTTTTCTTCTGCACCCAGGCAAAAGGGATTCTGAAGAAAACACTTTAAAATTTTGATTTCATATATAAGATAGTGGGAGCCTCTGCCTGCTTGATTTACATTTGTGCTCACCTTCCACTTTATGTGGGAGGGGGCATACGAGTAAAGGAAATTTTTATATGATTTCAAGTTATTTAATTCCTGATATTATATTTAGCCATGGTAGAGTGTTATGATTTGCCTACAACATCCATCCTTCCTTTTCTTGTACCTTACGTTGTTCAGAGAGGACTTGTGCCTGTTCTGCTTTGAATTTCTCAACCAGTTCAGCTGCTAAAATCACAGGTGAAGCTTAGTTTCTGCTGATTTAATCCACCCAATCGAGATAGAGTTTCTCATTTTATTCAGCAAATATTTACTACGCCTTCAAAAAAGATTTTTAAAAAAATGCATGGTCTTATTTGCTAATGCTGCTGGGAATTAATTAGTTAAGTTTTAGGTTCACAGTAAAATTGAGCACAAGGTACAGAGATTTCCCACATGTTCCTCTGGTGGGAATGTAATAAATTGGTACAGCCACTGTGGAAAACAGTACGGAGGTCCCTCAAAAGCTAAAAATAGAATTACCATATGATCCAGCAATCCCACTCCTGGGCATATATCCAGACAAAACTATAATTCAAAAAGATACATGCACCCCAATGTTCGCAGCATCATAGAGGCGTTATTTACGATTGCCAAGACGTGGAAACAACCTGAGTGTCCATCAACAGATCAGTGGATAAAGAAGATTTTTTATATATATATATATATATATATATGTATAAAATATATATATAATTTAAATTTATATATTTGCATACATATATATAAATACTACTCAGCCATAAAAAAGAATGAAATTAATTTTGCCATTTGCAGCAACATGGATGGACTTGGAGGGCATTATTCTAAGAGAAACAAGTCAGACAGAGAAAGATAAATACTGTATGATATCGCTTATATGTGGAATCTAAGAAATAAAACAAACTAGTGAATATAACATAAAAGAAGCAGACTCACAGATACAGAGAACAAACTAGTAATTGCCAGTGGGGGAGGGGGGAAAGGCAATTTAAGAGTTGGAATTGGGAAGTGGGAAGTACAAACTATTTGGTGTAAAGTAGGCTCCAGGATGTATTGTACAACAGGGGGAATATAGCCAATATTTTGTAATAAATGGAAAGTAGTCTTTAAAATTGTATAAAAATATTTTCTTTTTTTAAAAAGATACTTCTTAGCTGATAGAAGCTTTAGAAGTCTACAGAGGCAGATAATTTTTAAATTGCAGCATGTAACTTCTGGAGCCTGGCTGACATTCTCATAGGAAGCCGCATGAAAATTACTTTCAAAGGCATTCATCACCTTAGCTTGCAGGAGTCTGTTCCTTCAGTGTGTATTAGTCCATGGTGCATCCTTACTTTGACTTATCTGTGAGGTTCACTTCTCGCCCCCAGGAACAAAGCCTGCAGAGGGGCAACTTGTTTGGCTTGGGAGCCTGCCCAATATGAAAAGTTTGCAGGCAAAATCAGAAAGAACAGCTGCAGGAGGAGAGATGAGGGTTGCCGACAGCTAATGATTCAGAAGGCAATTTGCATGAGAGCCTTCTGCTTAACAGGAGGCAGCATGTGCTGGGCAATGGTTTACCATCCACTGCCAAGCTGGTTTCTTCACCCTGAGTCCTCATTCCATCAAAACACGTGTCCTGAGGGAACGCCCAGCCACCAACTTCCACTTACCTGAGTTAGCATGACCTGCCATCTAGAATTTCAGAGAGCTTTTCATTTATTAACTCACATGAATCTACTTTATCCTGAGGCTCTGGATACTAGTCCCATGCAAACTGACTTAATAACAAACATTTAAGTGCAAATCCAAGGTCATCTAGATAATATTCTTTGACAGCTTATTGCATATGAGGCACTGCACTGTGCACTTTTTATACCATATCGGACTTCATAACAGACCTCTGAAGTGGGTGGTTAAGTTTCCTGCCAAGGGATCCATACGCAAGAAACGATAATCAGAAAAGACCAAAGTATTATTTATTACTAGTGAGCTAGCCTCTGTTACTTCATTTTGGAATTCTAATTGAGGCTTTCCTTCTCTCTTTCTCTTGCCCCCAAATCACAGATGACTAGGTCATGGGACAAGCTTAAGCTAACATGCCTTATTCTGTGAATCATAGGCTGAGCTACTGGGACAGAGCCATGTGACACGTTTGTCACTTTCAAATGTAATAATTCTACCCATTGCTCCATAGATGTTCTGGTTACTGACCAATAACATTAACAATTCCTCTTCCAAGAATAGGATGGAGGGGAAAGGCACTGGATCTCCTATGCCTCCCAAACATGTGAAGGCCGAAGCATGGTGGGAGGAGAAGCATATCTCTTTGTAATATGTTTTATTCCCTGTTTTATAGATGTGCATATGGAAGATTAGAAAGGCTGAGTAACTTGTCCATGTCATGTAGCCCATGCTTGTAACTTTTTTATTATACGACTTATGCTTCTCACCTATCAATTTGCCTTTTATACTGATGTCCTGAGAAACAGACCACTGTATGGTATAGAAATGAACAACCATAAATAAGCTGGAAATGCATTTCTATTTACATTAACTAAGATAGTCACTTGTTTCTTTTAAGTGAGGTCCTCCACCTTTTTAGGGACCTGAGTAAACTAATGATGTGCTTCCATTGATTAAACAAGAATTCTCCAATATTCCATAGAAGAATCATACATTTCTTTAAGCCCTGTGTATGCTTCTAGGGTTTAGATTCTAAATCAAATAGGTTTCTGTTTTTCATTTAAAAAAAAACGAACACAGGATTTCACTTGTAAATTTATTAACTTTTTTTTTTCTGTCTAGCAACAAGCAGTGACTATTGTTGGGTTGGTGGACATAGTAGAGATGGCCATTCAGAAAATCACAAATTTTAGGAACTCTAGCATTCATGTAGCTCAGAACTGTAAGAAGAGACCAGAGGAAGATCAACATGCTTTAAAGTATATTACAAATCAATATTGAAATAGAGCTTAACATATAATTCATCTGGAAAGAAGCTCAGAACATGATTGCCAGTTATTTAATATTCTGGTCAAAGACAATGGAAGCACTATTAAAGTATGGCATTTTGACTGCCATTGGAAAGGTCAGGTTTCAAACAGCAGTGCACTAGTTGTGCTCAAAATGACTAAAGAATGATGACTAATTAAGTGAAGAGGAAATGGGAGACCTGCATTCTAATCTTGTTTTGGCCACTGATGGGAATCACGTGGACTTTAAGCCCATCACACAGTCATTTACCACCTTGGTTTTCTCACCTGTAAAATGAGGGAGTGACTATAGTGCTTTAATAATCCTTGATGATCTTTAGCGCTATGATTCTAGAAGCATCTTGATATAATACAGTTTGAGGATTTATGTCTAAACTCTAGCAAGCAGAAAAATGTTCTTTTGTTTCTAAAATGGACTTGACATTGCGTTAACAGAGCAAATGAAATCTTTTGAAGATTGTTCAAAGAATCACCAACTTAAAATTCATCTCCATTGTTGGTTTTTATTGTCTGTTTAACTCTTACTAGATCTATAATAGTTTTATTTGTTTTCCTTTGCACCTGGACTGGCAGCCTGTGTGGTTGGAGAAACACATCACCATTTATTTTAGATACTTTGTTATCAGAGCCAACTCTGTAATCTTTGCTCTGCCCGTGAATTATTTATTTAATTTGATGTGTTTTTTCCTGGATTCATAGTACATGTGTAAATGTACATAGTACATTTCCTTTTGTCATGATGCTTCTTTCCATTTATGGGACTGTAAATACAGCTGACTAAACCTCCCTAGTGGCCGAATACATATCAGGTCTTTTGTGTGAAGGATGCTAGCTAATCTTCCCTTTCATAGGCTGACTACATTTTTATTCATTTGCTTTTTTTCTACTCACCCCTGACAGTAGTATCTGTGGAATAAATAAAATAATGATACCTACTACTTATTTAACTCGGATCAGAAAACTTGACCTTTTCCTAATTTTTTACATTTGCTAGCTTTGTGGCAATATGCACCCCTATTTTTCTCTGAATCTCAGTTCACCCTCTACATGGGAATAATTATGCCTACCATACAATGTGGTGATCATAAAAGAAATTCTACCCATCTACTACCATATTGGGGACAAATATTTGGATTGACTTTGACCAGACTTGGAGGCACATGTTTGCAGTGGCCTGTTTGAAAATACTGACTACATGGGGTACAGTGGGATACTCTGAAGGCACCTTACACAGGTAGATAATATCTCTCCCAGGGCATCAACGCTAAAAGTGAGAAGCATTTTGATTTCTCATCAAGAAAGAAATGTTCTATGATGTTAATGGTTCTTAACTTTTGGTGATTCATTGAAATCTCCTGGGGAGCTTTTGATAATCTTAAAGCCCAGCCTGTAATTTATACCAATTAAATATGAATTTCTGGGGGTTGGACTGAGGCATTGGTATATTTTAAGGTTTGCAGAATGTAATGGTTAATTTTAAGTGTCAACTCTCAACTATATCCTGAGATACACAGATATTTTGCTAAACATTATTTCTGGGTGGGTCTGTGAGGGTGTTCTCAGATGAGATTAGCATTTGAATTGGTAGATGGAGTAAAGCAGATTTCCCTCTCCAGTGTAGGTGGGCCTCATCCAATCTCTTGAGGGCCCCAAAAGAATAAAAAGTCAGAGGAAAGGAGAATTTGCTCTCTCTGCCTGAGTGTTTGATCTGATCCCCTGCCCTCTGACTGTGGCTTACGTCAGTTCTGAAAACTACACCCCTGGATTTCCTAGTTTCCAGCTTCTATTTAATATACAATATATTTAATATGTTTAATATCAATTACATATGTTAAAGCAATTACATAGATTATATTATGTTTATTATATATCTCCTATTGGTTCTGTTTCTCTGGAGTACCCTGACTAATATGGTGCTTCCAATACACTGTAAATATTGAGAACTACTATATATGTTAAAATACTATGGCTAAGGTATTGCAAAAGTGGATGCCCTGACAGTGCAGTTCTGCTTCTTAAATGGGCAACTCACTGAGGATAAGTAGCAATGTAAATTATTTTTTTCATTTTAAATGGTGGCCAGTCATATATATATAAACACTTTGGGAGGCTATAAGACACTAATTAAAAGAACTTACAGGATATAAGCACTAAAACCACATCGACTCGCCACTCAGTAGAAGGAATTCTAGGCCCAAGATATAGAAACCTCCATACCTGAATCATTGGAAAAGATGTAGAAAAGACTCTAGAACGATTGAAATTTTCAGAGATCTCTTGTGACCCTTTTGGAGGTCATATCAGGACTCACTGTCCCCTGAGTCTTGTTTTGTAATACAGAGAGGGACCCACAGTTACATAGTAAATTGACACCTGAGACTTGTTTTTTTTTTCAGCTAGAAGTGGAAAGGAGAAATATCTTTCACTGAAGCAGAGAGTAGAGGTATAAGTGGGGAAGACAAGGTAAAGAAAGAGAAAAGAAAAGAATCCATTTAGAGAAGACTTGCTCTTGGGGCAAGCCCTGGACATATAGTCATTTATATATCCTATTTCAGGATACATTGCATGCTTTACTGTAAGTAAGCATTTAATGATTTGTCTTCCACATACTTTGCTTCATTAAAGAGATTCACTTCTGCTGGCATTTTGTTTCATGGGATCCCAGGCCCTTAGCGTAGTCCCTTAGTAAAGTATCTGTGGAATGAATCAGTCAATATGTCCTCAAACTCAGTACCCTTCTCAAATCAGTTACCTGCTTTATACCATAACTGAGATTATATTATCATAGTGTTAGGACTCAAAGGGAAATATCTCGATTTTAGAAGTTGACGTCATCTGTTTTATCACCTCATCCAGTGTAAGAATTCATGCTATAAAAGTACTGGTAGGGCTTCCCTGGTGGCGCAGTGGTTGAGAGTCTGCCTACCGATGCAGGGGACGCGGGTTCATGCCCCGGTCCCGGAAGATCCCACATGCCGCGGAGTGGCTGGGCCCGTGAGCCATGGCCGCTGAGCCTGCGCGTCCGGAGCACTCCGCAACGGGAGAGGCCACAGCAGTGAGAGGCCCGCGTACCACCAAAAAAAAAAAAAAGTACTGGTAATCTGGCCTCTGTTTGAGCTCTCCTCGTATCTTGAATGCTCTACCTGGTGAGTTAAGTCATCCAGCATACGAACAGCTGTAATTTCTACAAAGTACTTCCTTATAGTTGCCTTCCTGAAGCATGTCACCCATTGGTCTTAGCTTGACCTGATGGAACTACAGAGAAAAATATTTGAGTTTCAAATACCCATGTTTGCACTTCACATCTTTGTAGTCCATTATCACACAACTGAAGTCTACTTTTCTTCAGGAAAACATCTAATGTTTTTTCCTAAAAATCCTGTGAAAGTATGTCTAGGCCCTTCCCCATCTTGTTTATTGATGTTTGTACTTGCTTTTGTTTTCTAAAATACTCCCAAAAAGGCAATGCTCAGAACTGGATCTAGTGCTTCTGACATGGTCCTTTTGAGACAGAATGAGACAACATATGCCAAAAAGGAAATCTATATTTCTATTAAGTATAATTGTCTAATTCTTATATCATAAAATCTGCATGTGTTTGTTTCAAAAATAAAAATACAGAATAGTATAAATATACAATATTTTATATAATAGAATATAGATATAGAGTAGTATGGGAAAAAAACCCTGAAGTCATTCAAAATAACCCATTACCCAAAGAAAAGTACTTTCAGATCCATTCATCTCTGCTTTTTATCTCCCTATATTGTGTGTATGTTCATTTGTGTGAACATCACACAAACATACTAATATATACACATAGTTTAACCTAAATAAAAACAATGTTTTAAACCCATTTTAAAATTTAATGTAAGCATTGGCCATTATTACATAGTTATAAATTTAATTCTGCATCAAAGTTTGCAAACTCTTGGCTGACTAGTTAAATTCAGCCCGTAGACATTTTATTTCCCACCCCTCAGTCCCACCCCCGGGCCTGCACAACATCTGAAAAGCCTAGGCATGTTGCAGCTTCTCCTGAAAAGTGGACAGTCTGGTGATACTTGGTGTGCAGCCTTACCTGGATGTGGGGGAAGTTGAAGCGCAGGTACATCTGATGCCCTGGGAGGTGTTCTCCAACGAGAGCTTTATCGTCAGCGTTTCCTGTTTGATGCAAACAGCCTGCAAGAACAGCCCCTCCTGGGTGAATTTGTGTTCCCGGAACATGATCATTTTAATAGCTGTAGCTCTAGGCAGTGGTTGTACCACCATTCATTTCATAAATCCCCTTTCGGTAGACCTTAATGTTGGTTCCTTGTTTCTCCTATTATAAATAGTGTTGCAGCATATATCTTTTTCACCCAGTTGCTTGATAGTCTTATGATGAGCTCCCAGACTAGATGTGGAATTGTGTGGCCAAAGTAGACTTCGAGGTCTCAGAACTTGTTTTAGTCTTTTAGACATCATGAGAACCACAAAAACAGCCTTTATTTTTCACTTGCACTCTGTTAAGCAAACACGTGACCACTCTATATGTAAAAACAATTTTAAAAAATAGAGTTTTTCAAAAATAAATAGTAATTAAATTAATATTTTATGGTAGAAAAATTATAAAATACAGAAAAATGTAAAGGAAAAATATAAATACACTTGCAGAACTCTGAGATAAATATTATCTTTTCCATTTTTTCATTTTCCCACTTATATATGCATATATATTTATATAAACATATATATTTACATATATTTTATACATACATTATTTAATAAGGATAAGATATACTGTTTATATAATTTTTATTTCTAGTACCTTTTCACCTAATGTTATCATGACAATTTCCCACATGATCTACTATTCCTCATTTAGAAAATTTAAAAATTATTTAATATTTCAACATATGATATCACTTATTTAAACAATGCCCTATTGTTGGAAACAAATTATTTCCAAGTTTTTCTTTTTTACAAATAGTATTCCAGTTAATGCCATGGTACCTAGATTTCTGTGAAATCCTTAGAATAAATTTCTACACATGTACTCACTAGGTCAAATATCCAACTCGTGCAGACAATTTTTAAAAAATCTATATTCAGACCTTTACATTCACAACTATATTAAGTATATTGATTTCATTTGTTTTGCTCTTTTGTTTTCACCCTGTTGATAGATAGGTAGGCAGATAGAGAGAGAGGCATTTCTTTTAATTTAATACGTCTCTCATTGGTCTTGTTGCCTCATGTCTCTGCCTCTTCTAAATATTTTTGCACAGTTTTGGCGTTAACTGGGTGTTTTGCCAAAAAGTCAGTTCAGTGTTCCTCAGATAGTTGTTCAATACTGCCCGCCTCTTCAGGTGCTGAAAAAGGAAATTCTAATGATTTGTTAACACTTGTTAATATAGATAAGATTAAGGCCCCAATTTTCTCATGAAAGCTTACTACTTGGGGCTGGTTTCACAGAAATATCATAACATTATATGCAGTCAAGTTGCACTGATATTCCATATGAGGAAACAAAATCTGTGAAAGGATTTAAATATGAAAATAATTATGTAAATGATAAGTATTATTTATTATTAAGTATAATTAGTAGTTGTCAAGCAGATCCTTTTCTCCCAAAGAGCCACAAATCTTTCAAAATGAATGCTTGCAATTAATAATATTTAGATAGGGGAAAAATGAGTTTTTCTCAGCTTTTCCATCATAGCCTAGCTACTGCCAGGCAAACAACTTGATAGAATCAGTGGAAGCTTAAACAGGTGATAATCTCCTATTGCTCTCCAATTTATCACTAAATGGCTTTTCTGTGGATTGCAATCATTGAAAGGTTGTAATTGTAGCCTTCTGCTATATTTACCATTAGAAAATTTCTTTTTACATGGAGCGTGCTGTTCTAATAAGCAGTGGGTTTTTCACAAACTGGTTTATCATTCACAATGATTAGGTTCCCCGTTATTTGAACTGGTGCATAAAATGCCACTTACGTTTTTTTTTTAATTTAATTTAATTTATTATTTTATACAGCAGGTTCTCATTAGTTATCCATTTTATACAAATTAGTGTATATATGTCAATCCCAATCTCCCAATTCATCCCACCACCACCCTCCCCTCGCCACTTTCCCCCCTTGGTGTCCATACATTTGTTCTCTACATCTGTGTTCTCTACATCATG
Organism: Pseudorca crassidens; assembly: GCF_039906515.1. NCBI lineage: Eukaryota > Metazoa > Chordata > Mammalia > Artiodactyla > Delphinidae > Pseudorca > Pseudorca crassidens. The sequence goes on from NC_090309.1 coordinate 28,588,223, forward strand.
TTTTTAAATGATTTTTTCTCTTTGCCTTTCCTGTTAGTGTAACCGGAGGTGGGGTCTAGCTGCTCGCCGCTCAAAAGCAAGTAAAGAGGCAAGGTTGGTGGAAAGGAAAGTTTACTTTGTTTTGGGTGCCGGCGACCAGGGGGTGTGGGAGGGAGGACGCCTGTCCGAAGGCCAACTCCCCGCACCCACCCAATGAGGGGGCAAGAGCTTTTATAGATGGAGGGAGGGGGGCTACACGCAGAAACAGCACAGTCAGCTCTGACCGTCATCTTGAAATTGGTCGTCGGTGGTCTGACCAGTGTCATCTTGATTGTTTTAAGTACAGTTAGTCTTCAGTTCCAGGGTCGGTTCGTTCTCATTTCTTTGAGGCCAGTTCTCAGAATTGTGAATTGTGGCAGCTTATGTCATGCCTACAGTCTGGTCATCATGTACTTAACTTCTTCACCTAGTGGGGTTTCACACAGCTCACAGGATATGGCTCAGAATATTATCTATAGCCATTGAGGAGGAACTAAAGGTCCTTAACTTTGCTTACTGATGAATTATTATTATTTTTTGCTTCTGCATTTTCTCACTTCTCTGATTGAACTTAATTTTGGGCTAAAGTTTTTCCACAGACAAAAAGCAGGCAGAGGACATGGTTAGGGGAAAGGATCATAGGGTCCTGCTCTGTCTCATTAGGAGGCTCATTTAGGTGCATAGTTAATGTCTGCATCGCTTGGCCTCTGCTAGAAGAGGAGTGAGGTGCACGGGGCGCCCACGGCCTGCTCAGAAAGCCTACAAACATTGGAAAGGGATGGCGGTATCTGCCACACTGTCAACCTGTTCTACTCGGTGTGCTACTGCTATTATAGCACATGCTGAGCTGTCAATAAAAATCAGTCAAAGCATTCTGTGTAGCGTAGGGAGGTGTGGGAAAAGGGGTCATTCCAGTTGCATAAAGATGATGCATCTGGTTGGCAAGAGGGCCCATATTCATGTTTAATCATGTATGGAGCCTCTGTCCTCCTTCCTGGTCCCCGTTACTCATCTGTTCAGGTCTCCCTGCCTCCCTGACCGCCTCCCCCATCTTCCCAGCTGCTCATCCCTGTACTTGATTCAGAGTATCTATGAGAGTCGGCCCTGAGCTGCAGGGCCTGATCTCTGCAGAAATGGATTGGTCTGTCATGAGCCGCACAAAACAAAACGAAAATCAGGAAACGAGTGAAAGCATCTGTGAGCTAAAGTGGAATAATTATACCTCGGTACCCTGTTTATAAAGATATATAGCAGACTTCCTGCCATATTATCACCCAGTAAGTGTACTTTTTTTTTTTCCTTTTAGTGAAGAGTGAATGCTTTTATGTCAATCTATTCATGCTTAAGACTCACAGTGCCTATTGTCTATAACTGTGAGATACAACTCGGGAAGGATATAGATGGAGTATTTGGCTTCAATAAAGTGGGTGGAGCAGGAAATGGGCCCTACACCTGGCCTTGTTTACAACGAGTGACTTGTTAAAATGAGCATCTATACCAGGAAAAATTAATCAGCATTTGTAACCATAAGGAAGGTGGAAAGTGCTGATCACATACATTGCTCAGGTGCTGTCAGAGAGATTCCGGGGCTGATGGAGGCTATACAAGCCCTAGCGTCAGATGGGAACAACTCTCTCCCCCACAAGCTAGCCCGCTTTCCCCCTTCCTAAAGGCAGGCCCTTACAAATGTGGTGTCTGGGGTGGTCCTCTAATTTTCCCTAATCTGTGTGTGGCTGTGGAATGAGATAGAGCTAACGTGCAAACAAAGGGTAGTGAAAATGACATGAGCTCTGGAGTGAGACAGAACTGCATCCAGATCCCATCCCTAACATTGATTTAGTTACGTAAATTGAACAAGTTCCTTAAATTCTCTGAACTGCAGTTGCCTTGTCTGTGAGGTAGAAATCAGGTCAGTCTTTACTGGGTTATTGTATGCATTATAAATAATATATATAAAAGGCCTAGCACGGCACTGACATAAAACAGACACTCAAAGTGGTAACTATTACTATAACTCAGGAAGACTACTCTGCCCAACATAGGCAGTTCTAAAGTGAAACAGTATATAATAAAATCTTATTCAGAAGAACTTATAAGTAGGCAGTGGATTGGGTAGCTATATCCTATGGCTAGGTCTCAGTGCATCAATTCATATCCAAGGAGATTCTCAACATGCAGTAGATGCAACGTATTTCCAATTAATATCATCATAAGAACTAAACCTCTGTATTTCTTTGGTTTCTAAGAAATATTCAACCTTAATAATATGTTAGAGTACTTCTGGGTTTACCTCTTACTGAATTATAAATGCTATCATTTTATACCTAAGATGCATGGTTCACTCAGTGCAGGTGGGGGAAAACTGAATGTTTTAGACTGGCTAACTCTGGCTTGCTGAAGTTCTGGTACACGGACTAAGTGGTGAAGTCAGTAAAGCTGATGAGGTTTCATTTCTAAATGTACTAGGACTAGGTCAAGATGCTAGTTTCCAACTGCATATATCCTTTCTGATGATGATCTTTTTTTTTTTTTTACTTGAGTGTAAAGATATTCTTTTCTCTGTACTTTTGAGAAAATATTAGCTTGGCTGTCCCAAGCTAACATATGACGTTATGTTAGCTAAAAACTATGGCGTTATGAAAGAGTGACTTCAGTGACTCAGTGCTTCCCACTTGGTAATTTCTCTCACCCTCAGGAGTAGCCTCAAATGCTAGCTCCCATCAATTACTGGATGCCCCATATTTTCCCAGCATCATTATAATCACTCCTATCAGTTCAGCACCTGTAATGAGCCAGGCTGCTTATCCATTTACAACCTTCACTGCTTTATATATATTAGCTCAGTTTGCTACCTCTTGTCCCCCTCAAGCCAATATCAAATGTTTATTAATTAGGTAAAACTGGTATTAACCACTTACATCAGGAAGGGCAAAAGGGTATCATCTTGAGTGCCCATTTTGAATGAGTGGTAATTGTTGGCAGAAGCACTGAATTAAGAAAAAAATTTAAGCTCTGTCCAGCCTTAGGGGGGAAGAATGCCGTGATTGATTAGCAATGTCTGCCTTGGTTAAAAGAAAAAAGAATAGAAATAGGTTGAGTGACTTGCAGGACGGAAAGGATGGGGATTCTCGGGCTCAATTTCCTTGCTGTTTATAAGCTTCTTAGAGACACAGGTAATGTTTCAACTTTCCATCATGTTGCCACAGTGTTCATTTCCAAATCATTTATCTCTTCACTCCTCCATTTATTCCTGCTGAGTTCTCCTGGACTCAGAAACTTCACACACTCTATTCCCTTATGTTGAGCCTCACATACTTCCAAGTGGCTTCCAAGTGGCCTCCAAGGGTGGCCTTGTCCTGTTTATCCCGAGAAATTCCCCCAGGTTAATATGTGTCGCAACGTCTTTCTATTTTATACTATAGAACTTGTATGAATTTGTAATTATCTGTTAGAATGTTTTCTTGTTAATTTACTGTTTCCCTCACTGAACTCTAAATTCCATGAGCCCGAGAACCGCATCTCTCTTTTTGACAAGCCACCTTATTTACACCCGGCACACACATCTGGGAAAGAGTAGACATTTAATAAATATTTGTTGAAACAGCAAATCCACTAAACTTTGGAGATTCAAACTTAATAACACATGGATCCTGGCTTCACAGAACTCATATTGTAGTGAAGCAGAAAGTTGATTAAGTAATGATTATGATGCAATGTGATAAAAGAAACATAGACGTAAGGAAATATCACTGCCTGCCTGGATCAGGGGGCAGGTGTTGGGGACGCATTCTAAAAGTGATGTCAAGATTGAAGAGTAAGGAGTAAAAATGGACCTTTTAAGAAAAATCAAGCGCTGCAACTTGTGCGATTTGAATTTGATATGTTCCACCATTAAAGTTTTTTTTTTAAATCAAGCGGGGTATATTAACGTGCATCTGTAGTATTGCCCTAAAAGCATTTTAAAAGAAATATGGATGTCTTACCTACAGCGGCACACAATTAGGCTTTTCCCTCAAGGTATTCTTAGTGTTAACCCTTTATATTGCTTTTTACTTGATGTACCCACTAATTGTTCTGATCCGGTGGCCTTGATGAAATTTTTGGTCATTTGCAAAAGTGTCAGTGGGGATTATGTGAGCACGAGTCTTTCAGAATTTTAAGTAGAAAATGGCTCAAGCATCTCCTACAGTTAGGGTACATGTGGTTACAGTAGAATAATTTAGAGAAATGAAATTGGGTATGTCCTTTAGGTTTAAATATATGACTTGGGGATAATAAAGGAAAATCATTACTAGCACAACAAGGGATATTTAAAATAAAAGATGGTTTTAGGTACACCACTAACTTTATTACAGCGTCAGTGATAAATTGTTAGGTATTATATTGATGGTAGCAGGCGGTAACATTGTCCCTTTGTAGTTGAAGCTTTTTTTAAAGCTTATTTTTATTTTTTTTAACATCTTTATTGGAGTATAATTGCTTTACAATGGTGTGTTAGTTTCTGCTTTATAACAAAGTGAATCAGCTATACACATACATATATCCCCATATCTCCTCCCTCTTGCATCTTCCTCCCTCCCACCCTCCCTATCCCACCCCTCTAAGTGGTCACAAAGCACCGAGCTGATCTCCCTGTGCTATGCGGCTGCTTCCCACTAGCTATCTATTTTACATTTGGTAGTGTATATATGTCCATGCCACTCTCTCACTATGTCCCAGCTTACCCTTCCCCCTCCCCGTGTCCTCAAGTCCATTCTCTACATCTGCGTCTTTATTCCTGTCCTGCCCCTAGGTTCTTCAGAGCCTTTTTTTTTTTTAGATTCCATATATATGTGTTAGCATACAGTATTTGTTTTTCTCTTTCTGACTTACTTCACTCTGTATGACAGACTCTAGGTCCATCCACCTCACTACAAATAACGCAATTTCATTTCTTTTTATGGCTGAGTAATATTCCATTGTATATATGTGCCACATCTTTATCCATTCATCCGTCGATGGACACTTAGGTTGCTAGTTGAAGCTTTTTTGTACAAATAAGCTGGAGGGGGTTTTTTTTGGCTCGATTATATATTTATTCTTTTATAAGGCAGAGAGGAAGAAAGGGTGGGATAGACTAAGAAAGTATGGAGCAAAACATTTCCTTAAATCACATTTAAAATAAGGTAGAGTGTAGTAAAATACAGGAAGGTAGACTGAAAGGCAACAGTAAATTTTTTTTAAAGAACTTTAATAATTATATTACATCACTGGACAGAGCTGTAGTGCTTTGTGTAAGCCTTTAAAACTTCCCCCAAACATGTTCATTCACCTTGATTCAGTCATGTGCAGAGAAGTTCCTTGTTGGGTTGGTAAAGCAGAATCATATCCAGGCTCTAGCTAGATCCAAACACTATTGCAGTTCTGTACAAACCTGTGTGGTATGTCAGATAGAAACAATAATATGTAAACCTGTTCCCCTTTGGTACATTGATCATTTCCTAAACTTATTTCACCTGTACCCACCACCCCTCCCCCCCCACACACAAAGCACTAATACCCCTGTAAGATATATTAAATATGTTGATTTGGATAACTAGAATTTGATGGACAGGATTCCTCCAGCAAGAGGGAGTTTTAGGTGGAATGGAAGAGAAACTCATGGAAACGCTTGAATGGTCCTTTCCTTGATTCCACAAAATGAGTAAGACTGATCGAGTCCCTTTAATATGCAGCATCCATATTGCATTTGTTCTTACATTTTATGCTGTAATTAAATACAGAGTAAAAGTTATTGAGTGAATATTAAGTTTATTGGGTAGCTGAGTTGATAATTGTATTTTATTTTTGTGCATTGGAAATCTATGTACATTTATATTGTAGGAATATGGCAATGCTCCAAGAAAAATGAGAAATTCACTGGTAATTTCCCACCCAAAGAGAGCCATTGTTAACGTTTTAATATTATATACTCTTTGTGTCAGTTTGTTTTTTAGTCAAAAATGGCATCTTATTGCCTGAATTTGCATTTCACTGATTATGTGATAAAAACTCCTTTTTAGGGCTTCCCTGGTGGCGCAGTGGTTGAGAGTCTGCCTGCCGATGCAGGGGACGCGGATTCGTGCCCCGATCCGGGAAGATCCCACATGCCGCGGAGCGGCTGGGCCCGTGAGCCATGGCCGCTGAGCCTGCGCGTCCGGAGCCTGTGCTCCGCAACGGGAGAGGCCACAACAGTGAGAGGCCCGTGTACCGCAAAAAAAAAAAAAAAAAAAAAAAAAACTCCGTTTTAATTTAATTTTTCTTGAGGTAACATTGGTTACCGCCTCTCAGCTCGAAATTCACTCTTTTGTTACTTGCTCTGTGAAAAGTGCTGTGGGTCCTTTAAATAGTTTTTCCTTGGCCAGCTCGTGTGATGTTAGGCTTTCCTAATTGATGGCACCTGAGGAAGGTGTTGCTTCGTGATGCCCCGGTGCTTGCTGGGAAGGCTCTTGGTGGCGTCTTCAGCACCCACTCACTCCTGCAGCTCTGAGGGCGTCCTCAGCCCTGCTCCCGGGGCTCACAACTTCTCCGGTAGTTGGCTTCAGCAGTGCGTAGAGAGCGCAGTGGATGACAGCTTCCGTCAGCATCTTCTATCAAGCAGTTTTGGAGTAGCGCCTCAGGTGAGAAATCTCCCCGTGCATAGTTTTACTGGAACCCTAGAATGTGGATTTCCAGCAACTTACAGAGGGCATATTTCCAGAAAGTTCCACCAGGAGACACCACAGCAGCTTCTTTACCATCCAGTGAGCCACAGTCATGCTCTTTTCAACCGGGTCTGGACCTCAGTCCTGTGGGCAGGGAGGAGGAGGTCTTCTTTTCAACTGGAGGGTTAGCGGCTCTCCTTATTTCTGCTAACTGTGTGTTTTGGCGTTCTCTTTACTTGTCGCTGGCCATTCCTTCCTTACTCTAATCGTCTTTCATAATTAATAGTTTTTTCATTACACTTTCCATGCTCAAATTACTGTTTGTTTTTCTTCTGGTTGGACCCAGAATAATAACTAAATAATCTAATATTAGTGTGTTATTGTTTAATTTTAAAACCCATTCTTCACATGTTTTTGTTTCTACATCATTATTTTAATGGTTTCATAGTAGTCCATGTAGTAGTAAATACTTCATGCCTGTTGTTATACAGTTTATAATATATGTTTTCATTTTCACAATTGTAGACAGTGCTTTAGTGAACATCTTGGTACACATCCTTTGCTCCTATCCATAATGATTTTCATTAATTCTCAGTCATTTGGACATTTTAGTCAGAGGCAAGTGATGAACACACCACGTCAAGTGCTTTATATATTTCCAGGGGAATACTGAACATATTATTTAGCGCCATAGCAAAACATCAGAAAAAAGTGAGGAAATCATGATTTTTATTGTCTTCTGCCAAACTCTCATAGCAAGAATCTGAAAAATCTCTGGTGAAACACAACTGAAACTAGATTTGAGATTGAGCCATTAAATCCCAGTTATCACCAATCACTTCTGGCTGCTTCTGATTAAACACTTTCTTTGTGTTTACGATTGGGGAATCCACCTCATGAAAAGAATGGCAAATGGGAAAGAAGTAAATGATTCGGAATATCTTGGTCGTTCCTGGGAGAGCGCTCTGACAAAGCAAGCGGTTTACCTGAATGTCTTAAGCAAACTGAGCTTGGCTGATTTCCTGTGCTTACAGAAAAGAACCGCTGTAGCTTCAGCTGGAAACCCTAAGCCAGTGGCTCAGTGGTTGTTTTTTTTTGACGTGCCTGCATCACAGGTATAAACAATCTGCGATGTTGAGCTAAACATACCTAAACTGCTGAGGATCTTTCAGGTTAATTTAAACCAACAGGGAATGATCCTGAATGGCAACAATAGAAGATTCTCTCCCAGCAGGAAGTGCATGGGGGCATCCCTTCTAGATCAGACATGCTTCAGAGACTGCTTCTGGAAGCGGTCGTCTTAATTGAATGTTTGTGTCTGAATGTTTGTTGCTCACAGATGTTTCTCACCAATACTGTTGAGCCTTTTGGTGGTTTCTAAAAGAGGCTATGTTAATCTCAGAACAAGGAGATACAACATATATGACGTGTAATCACACTATAATGATAAAAATAGACACATGCCATCATTGTTGTCATGGGCAGTATCAACAACACAACACAATCACTGTAACTTATTGGGCACCTGTTATGTAGACAGCATGTCTCTTGTCCATGGATTAGTGTAGTTAATCCTCACAAAGCTCTTAAGAAGTAAGTACCAATAATATCCCCATTTTACAGATGAAGACACTGAGGAAGAGAAAAGTTAAGAATTTGCCTATGATCAGTTATCCATCTGTTCAGCCAGTGCACAAATTACACTGCCCAACTCCAAGATCAGGTGAGTACAGTGGCCTGAGCACCATGCTTTACTGCTTCCCACATATTTAGGAGCTAAAAGAAATCAAGTAGTGGACCTTAAAGAAAATCTTCCTCTACCTTCGTTCAACTCTTTTCGCTTTCATTGTGGTGGAGTCTGTGAGAGACTTAATGTATCATGTAGAATTATCAAGTTAAATGACTGCATTTTTCCCCTTAATTGACCATTTTGAATTGAATTGCTTGGATTTATCAGATTTTTTATAATGCAGTGTGGTCTACAATAGCTATTACCAGCCTCTTTCCCACCATCACTACACCTGAAAAATAAAATTCACACATATGACATTCTATCATGTGCTTATCCAGAATTAATGCACTAAGCTGCATAAGTAAAAATCTGTGGTTTATGCACAGTTTCTTCCAGGCCAGCTGCTGTGTCTCCCAGTCACCCTAGGGTCTGCAGTTAAGGACCTACAAGTCTAGAGAAACTGAGAGAGACGTGTTGGCTTGGCCAATAGATCTTGAGCACCTATAATGTGCAAGGAGCTGGATCACTGTGGTGGACTTGTCGGGGATTTAAAAATAATAAGACAGCCTAGGAGACAGGCTTTGACACCACTGACAAAAATACACTTCAATTACCAGGCAGTGAGAAAAGGAGGGACGTGGGTAGAGGAACATGTCAGCAGGGTGTGCTGCGTGTGGCCCATCTTCAAGTCTCAGTTGAATTCTACTGTTCAAATGTGGGCCATTTGTGGGAAATTCTGTACCATGAGGGTTTTGCTTAATGTTTAAAAAGTCTTACAAAAAGATGAATAGGAGACATAGCAGGTGGCAAATCAGAAAGTTGTGTCTTGTAAACGGGAAGGTAAATCCAACCTTCAAATCCCAAAATATAGCAATATCCCATAATAGAGAATCACTATCAGGGAACTTGCTGTTTGTTTATTAGTGGCAGCATGGCATAAAATCAGGATAATTCAGCGTTTAAAATCCCTACTTTGTTTGAATTTATAACTAGTATAAATACTTCTAAGATTATATACATTTAAATTTTTTCTGCAACAAGTTAGACAGGATCACAAATTCACATGATGCTCAAAAGAACACTCAGAAATATTTAATGAAAACCTTCATTCTAGTGATGAGGAAACTCTAGCTCAAATAAGAAGCAAAAAACCATACTCAAGCAAACAAATCTGTAAAAGAGTTGTAATCAGAAATATCCAGTTGTCCTACCTCCTAATTTTGTGATCCATCTGCTTCACCATCAGTCAAAAAATCTGATTCTTCGAAGAAAGAACTTTGGCTTGGCTTTAGAGAGTAAGATTAAAAAAAAAGAAAAAACAAACACTTAGGCAAAGGAACAAACAGCCAAAATTAAGTAAATCTGGGATTTTTTTTAAACCAGCGTTGTCTGCATTGTTATTTTGGGCTCAGAGCGATGGCTTGATGCCAAATTTAAATGGAAAGCATTATCTACTCCATATTTATAAATCTTTAGATTCTGCATGTGTCATGAAAAATGTAAGTAAATTTTATAATAGTAAGGTGTGTGGGATTAATTTGTATTCTATGTTGAAAAGCTCCACGGTAGGCAATTAATTCATGAAACACTAGCGATTGCTGCCTTAAGGGCTATATTGCTAGATAAAATTACAGACCTCAAATCTTATGATTACACTGGTATCTATTTTTTGTGTGGTCTAGGGAATATATCATCTTAAATTGAATATTTACCTAATCAGTAGGCTAAGGGTATCTTCTGGGTTCTGCCCCCTTCGACTCTAGAACGCGTTGTCTAGTTGTGAATATTAATATGCTGCTTATATAGGTAGGTACTACTGCTTACTGTTTTCACTTCATGGCACACTTATTAAATGATACTTGTATGCTATACTAGAATAAACTAGAGGGGATCTAAATGGAGCTTGGTAAAAATTGTATAGCCTTTATGTTAAACAATGATAAAGTAAAACAACTAATATAAATAAAAATTTAAAATAACAAGCCATAATAAAGTATAAAGTATTGGGAAAGATATCAAATACTTAATTTACATAATTTTCAAGTAATGCTTTTCAGGATTTTTACTGAGAAACTTGTAGTTGCTTCCACAAACATAAGTGTTTTTTGGTTTTTCTGTTTGTTTTGTTTTGTTTACCAGGTCTTATTCTTGAAGTTGTGACTGTAATTCTAATCAATGTTTTAATAACATCTCTCTATTTTTGATCGTCACATTAGACAAAATTTTAATCATTTTTACGATCAAAAATTTTAAGCCAATGTTTTTCAAAGAATCTAGTTTCTTCTTTCTTTGGCACACAAAAACTCATTGCAGTATCATCTGATGATGTGTATGAGACTGATTTCGTTCCAAGTTGGTGGTTGCTTTTGTAAGGTATGTCCCAATAATAATGTCCCAACAAGTTGATGCCCGTTGGTTGAATGGCGAGAGAACTTTGATGGACCCATGGGTGTGGCGTTTCTCACTGTGTCTGCCATCCGAGACCACTTTTGACCTTTTGTCTGACTCTCTCTCTCTCGGGTAACCTTCCTGGGAGACCCTACAGAGGCTATTTGTGGCTGAATGTGAATAGTTGCAGGGTTCTGGGTAACCCAGGCTGTACCAGGCAGCCCCAAGGGTTGAGGGGATCATTATCTCATGTCCCACTTACAAACATTAGATTCAGAACTGTATACCTAAGCAGACTGCTTGGTACCCTCTGATTCAGGTATGTGACTTAAAACAGCCTTGAAGAACTTTGAAAGTAATATAAAAAATGGCAAACTTCTCTATTTTACCCTTTCTTTACCTAGACTAAACCTGCAGCCTCACAGGAGCTGAGAACATATTTATTCTTTATCTTTTACTTCAGACACTCAGCAGGAAGGAACACACTTTGAATGAAAAAGGACAATTCAAGTTAGGTTGGTGCTTTGCCTAAGCCAGAAAGGTTTAGGGAGAGAAATTGAGGATGAAGAACACAAGAGACAAGCTTTTTCCTTTTCTTTTTTTTAACCTCTCATGGTTTGACTTAATTCTATTATTTGAATGATTTTGAATTGATTTGGACACACCCACATTTAAATATAAGTTCAGAAATGCATTCTAAAGTCAAATGGAAAGTAATTTGTGTGGTCTTGTTATGAAAATAATTGTTTTATTCTCTGTACACTCCAGTCTCTCCACTCATTTATTCATACTTGTATTCATCTATTTACACATCATTCATATATTCACAAAATATTTGTTACTGTGGATACTATACCTGGTATTGATCTAGGTGCTGAGCTGGAAAGGTGAAAAAGTCATTATCATTACCTTGGAGGGTCTCCCAGTCTTGAGGGGAGTCATAGAGGTTAACACATAATTATTGTACAGTTGGACAAGTATCATTATAGTCTTATGAACAGAATATCCGGAGAAAAATATTTTATTTAGTCTTATTATGTATTTGAGTATTCACCTGCCCAAGATGGAAATCTATCTAATAGAGTTTGTGCTTTTAAGGACATAATCCAACATGATATTTTTTATTTGCTGAGATCTTTTCTCCATGAAGTGAATTAGGAGCCCAGGCTTCTTCTATGTCCTGACTCTATTTCCTAGGGCCTCAAAGCCTTTGGAATGTAGTTGGAAGACAGAGGAGAAAAGGGTGTAGAGGCTCTGCTCTTAATCACTCCATCCCAGAAGTGACATTCATTACCTTTGCTCACATTCCATTGACAGGGTATACATGCAGGAGGTGCTGGGTCCTGCAGCCCTGGCAAGTTAACATCTAGCAATAGTTTTACACAGACGAAGGCTAGGAGCTCTTTGCTGAATTGCTCACATTCTCTGGACAAAAGTAAGGAAGTCTGTGGCTGTTTATCCCCTTCTCAAATATATGCTTCATTTTTTTCCATTCTTCTAACTCTAATCATGGGCAGCAATATTTCTTCAATATTTTATCCACTCACACTGTCCAGGGAGGTTTCTTTGGCACAACAGGCAAGGCACACTGGGTTTATTTTTATAGCACATTTCCCACAGTCGTATCAGATAAAATGCATTACATCTCACCGGGTGACTGCTGAATAATCTCACAACTGTGGCTTCCATGTGAAAGGCAGAGGTGATTAGCTTCCAAGGTGTTTGTGGGCCAGAATTGCTCTGCTTCTCTTAACTAGGTAGGTTAGTAGCTGTTCGAGTTCTTTGAGCTTTGTATACTGTTCCCTTGATTCACAGGAAGAAATCATAGACTTAATAGTCTGGTTGTGAGGATTAAATGAGATATTTTATATAAATTGCTAAGCATGGCTTTAGGCACATATAGAAAGCAATCCATAATTGAGGCTCTTGTCGTTGCTAATTAAGGATAGGATATTAAGCGAAAGTGGAAGTGTCCTTTTTGTGGAGGAGGATGATATACTGAAACATTTAAACGTATTATTTGCTGTAACTAGTTTCTAATGAGATTTCAATGTGTGCTTGCTGTCTGATTCCCCAAGAGAATGGATTTTCTCCCTCACTTTATCACATAGATATTGCCTGAATAAGGTCCTAATACCTGTAACTGAATTCACTTTTAGGATTGCACTATCCTTTAAGAGGCAGCAAAATATATTAATAAAGAGTGTTAGTTCTAAACTCAGATTTCAAGTTGTAACTGGGTTACTTATCAGCTGTGTGACCTTGATCAACCTGTTTCTGAATCTGTGAAACCAAAATTATCTGAGAAAACCAAAATTCAAAAAGATTCATGTACCAAAATGTTCAGTGCAGCTCTATTTACAATAGCCTGGAGATGGAAACAACCTAAGTGCCCATCGTCGGATGAGTGGATAAAGAAGATGTGGCACATATATACAATGGAATATTACTCAGCCATAAAAAGAAACGAAATTGAACTATTTGTAATGAGGTGGATAGACCTAGAGTCTGTCATACAGAGTGAAGTAAGTCAGAAAGAGAAAGACAAATACCGTATGCTAACACATATATATGGAATTTAAGAAAAAAAAATGTCTTGAAGAACCTAGGGGTAAGACAGGAATAAAGACACAGACGTACTGGAGAACGGACTTGAGAATATGGGGAGGGGGAAGGGTGAGCTGTGACAGGGCGAGAGAGAGGCATGGACATATATACACTAACAAACGTAAGGTAGATAACTAGTGGGAAGCAGCCGTATGGCACAGGGATAGCGGCTCGGTGCTTTGTGACCGCCTGGAGGGGTGGTATAGGGAGGGTGGGAGGGAGGGAGATGCAAGAGGGAAGAGATATGGGAACATATGTATATGTATAACTGATTCACTTTGTTATAAAGCAGAAACTAACACACCATTGTAAAGCAATTATACCCCAATAAAGGTGTTAAAAAAAAAAACACACAATTTAAGTTCTGAAATATGCATATACCCATGGACCTGCCAACACAATGAAAAGAAAGAACATATCCATCACTTGCAAGTGTTTTTATGCCTCATTCATAAAGCCCCTTTTTTCCCCCTCACATTCCACCCCTCCACATCCCCAAGTGACCACTGATATGCTTTCTATCGTTAGACATGTGTTTGCATTTTTCTAGAAATTTACATAAATGGATTCACACAGTGAGGACTCTTTTATCTGGCTTCTTTCACACAATGTAATTATTTTGAGAGTAATTCATATTTTTGTGGGTAGCAATAGTTAATCACTTTGCTTTGCTGAGTAGTGTTTCACTGTATGAGTATACCACAGTATGTTTATTCATTTGCCTATTGATGGGTGCTCGAGGTTTGTTACAATTCTGTCTATTAAAAATAAAGATGCTGTGATGATCCATGTACAAGTCTTTGTATGAACATACGCTTTCATTTTTCTTGCATAAATATCTAGGTGCAGAAAGGCTGGATCATACGGTAGGTGTATGTTCAACTTATAAGGAAACAGCCAAACTGTTGACTGAAGTGACTGCACCATTTTCCTTCCCACTAGCAGTGTAAAAGACTTGCAGTTCCTACACTGCCTCACCAATACTTGGTGTGGCTGGACTTCTCTAATTTTAGCCATTCAATACGTGTGTAGTGGTATCTCCTGGGGCTTTCATTTTCATTCAGCTAATAATTGATTACATTGAGCAACTTCATGTGGTTATTTGCATCTGTACACCTCCTTGGCAGGATCTCTTTTTAAATATTTTTACCCATATTGTTAATTAAAAATTTTTTTTCTAATTACTGAGTTTTGAGAGTTCTATACGTGTTGGAGACACAAGTCTTTTCAGGTATATAATTTTTTTTAAAATATTTTCTTCCAACCTGTGGCTTTTCTTTTATTAATAATGGCTTCCAAAGATGAAACCCAATTTATCACTTTTTTTCTTTTATGGATCTTGTTTTTGGTGTCATCTCTAGGAAATCTTTGCTTAACCCAAGGTCAAAAAGATTTTGTCCACGTTTTAGAGATTTATGTTTTGATCTACATTTAGTTAATTCTTTATATGGTGTGAAGTAGGGATCAAAGGTCTTACTTTTGCATATGGCTAGCTATGCACAGTATCCGTGTGCTATATGCTTCTGGCACCATTGGTCAAGAAGACTATCCTTTCTCCTCGAAATTCGCTTTGCAGCTCTGTTGAATAATCAATTGTTCTTATATGTGTGGATACGTTTCTGGGATCTACGTTCTATTAGATTGACGTATTATATGTGACTCTTGGTTATAATATATTCTTGCACGGATGTCTTTCCACTTGCTCATGTAAATAGTCTCCCAGTAATATAGCCTTACCATTTTACTGGACATACCTATGTATACCAGAGATGCATTTGATAAATCGATGGAACTTGCACTCAAACTAGGGTTACTTTCCAAAAACACTTAAAATGTTCAGGTGTAAAAACTATGTACTCTACAGCCTTCCTGCCTCAACCAAGAGTATGTTAATGCATCCCCACAAGCTATTTTGCACGTGTATGGGGCTGTAGAGTCTGGGGAGTATGAGAGTGGTGTGTGCTGTCTATCCCAAAAGATCATCATAGGACACAAAGGAAACATTAAGGAAATAGACAGGAATAGTCAAATGCCAAACGTTAAAATATTTCTCATGCGTTTTTAATATTTACATTGAGATAAGCAAATTATAAAATAAAATACAAAAATTTATAGAATATTTCAAAATGCTCTTTTTTGCCAGATGCAACCAGATACTAGGAATAAATAGAGGAATTTTCTGGAACCAGCTTGTCTTTCCTTTTTTTATCACCATTGAGTGATGGGGTTGTATTTTATTCAGTCTAGTACATGTGGGTGTGAATAAGATGGAACTTCTCTCAAAAAGAGATATGAGCAAAGAATATATGTTGTCAAATTGTCTAAAACATTTTTTCATGTTCTGACTAATTTTCCTTTGTATTGGCATTTCAAGGGATTTTGTTTTTTAATTTGACTTTTAAGAAACCTTGATAACTTCAGTGATATCCCATGAAGATAATATAAACAACTGTAATGGAAAATGAAAAGATGATAATAGCAACCAACACTGTGATATTTCTTGTCATAGTTCTTTTCTATTTAGGATAGTAACAAACCCCATATTAATTTGACTTTTTGAACTTTAGCCTTTACTTTGGTGGAAGAAGTTCCTTTCACTTTGCTTATTATCTGTTTGCAATTAAAAACAATGAATGGGGGCTTCCCTCGTGGTGCAGTGGTTGAGAGTCCACCTGCCGATGCAGGGACGCGGGTTCGTGCCCCGGTCCGGGAAGATCCCACATGCCGCGGAGCGGCTGGGCCCGCGAGCCATGGCCGCTGAGCCTGAGCGTCCGGAGCCTGTGCTCCACAACGGGAGAAGCCACAACAGTGAGAGGCCCGCGTACTGAAAAAAAAAAAAAAAAAAAACAATTAATGACCATACTTTGATATGATCATCTTAGAGTTGTATAGAGGGAGGATAGTTATGCAACTATTTATATATCTGTGGGTTCAAGAAAGTTTAAAGGCTTGATATTTGAATCCTGTGGAATGTAGCCTCCTTTCCCAGAGGGAAATGAACATATACATGTACTAACTGTAGTTTAAAATAAAGCGACACCTGTTCGTAGAGGCACCTTCTATTCCAGGCATGTTTAGGTATAGGGAAGGGGAACAAGAGCTATAAAACATAATTCTTGTCTATAAGGAGTTTACAGTTTAGGGGAGTTGAGGACACTCAATGACTCAACGAGGATGAGCCTGATGCAGGTGGCTACAAGGTCACCCTTGGATAAAGTCTGCTTTAGGAAAGACCAGCTTACTCTTATTCTGTTAAACTCTTCAATGCGGTGTCCAATAAACCTGAATATCAAGCTCAAAAGCCACTTTAGAAATGTTTCCGGGGGGTAACAGCCAAGAAGTTAATATGATTCCTACACACTTAACACAACTCACCAGAGGTCTTGAATTCGGTGAGCATATTGACCTCCTTTAAGAAAGATCACCATTTAAATTTCGAATGCTAAGTTCTAAGAGAATGAAGTAAGTAATAAGTGATATCAGGTTCAGAGGTGGAAGAGAAAAGAGGTCTCCCCTTGAGTAGAACATTTTGTTGGATTCTCCAAAGTGGCAAACAATAAGGAGAACACTAACCAGCTAAGACTCTGAAGAAGTTGAGAATTAAGATGAAAGCCTAAGATGGAGGTCAAAATGTCCCCTAGATTTAAGGATACACTTAGGCTGAAAGGGAAACTATTGAAAAAGATGTAGAAAATGCTAAGTATTTCACAAAAAATTTATTAGAACTAATAAAACTTAGCAAAATTGGTTTGCAGAATATGAAATCAACATATACGCACCACTTGCATTTCTGCACATTAACAATGAACAATCCGAAAAAGAAATTAGGAGAACAATTCCATTTACAATAGCATCAAAAAGAATAAAATACTTAGGAATAAGCTTAACCAAAGACATGAAAGACTTGTACACTGAAAACTACAGCATTATTGAAAGAAACTAAGGAAAACATAAATAAATGGGAAGACATCTCACGCTCATGAACTATTGTTAAAATGTCCATATTACACAAAGCTACCTACAGATTTAATGCAATGTCTATCAAAATACCCTATTTTTGCAGAAATAGAAGAAACGACTCCAAAATTGATATGTAACCACAAAGGACCCTCAACAACCTAAGCAAACATGAAGACCTGACACTCTCTTTTGAAATGAAGTTTTCTTGTTATTGTGGGTTATAAATCCAAAGTCCTAAAAGTCCATAAATTATCCTCCTAAATTTACATTTTGGTTCATTTTCAGTGACAGGCCTTTCTGTGCCTGAGTGGCAGTGAGGGCTGCTTCAATATCTGTAGCTTGGACTTCTGTCACTGACATGGTGTGGGTATCTCAGAGCCTTGGCTCTTTTACCAGTCGATCAAGTCCCGCATGAACCATGCTCAGAAGGGCCCCACGCTTGCTTGGTTTCATGCTGTGCTATTGCTGTCTTGAAATTCTTAATGATTTTATCTTTGAACTTACGTTCTGTAAGTAAAATTTATAGGACAATAAAATAAACACATGAGCAGAGGAGACATGTGCAATATGTGTGTCTGCCACCATTCCTGCTGCCCCATTCACATCTAGTTTTCACCCTGCTTATGGTGTGCTTTCCATGACATGCTTATTTGGTACCCATTTGGAGTCTTACTGAGTTCCACCAGAATTCTGTGCTACTGCTCATATCCAAGACTAAGTGAAGGTGTTAACAGCTCCGGGAGGCCATGCTTTCCATTTGAATCTGAACTTACTTCTAACACAGAAAGAAAGCAGTTGTTTTTTAAAAAACAAGACTATCCAAGGAATCTTATCATATCCTTTCTTACTCGTGTTACTTCCCAATATTAGCCAAACACTTCTGCTGAAAAAGATGACATATATGAAAAACAGAAGAGAGAATAACCCATAGAACCCATTTAGGGCTCACCCTAATCTAGTATGATGTCATCTTATCTCGATTCTATCTGAAAAAAGAATTTACTTGGCCACATTCACAGGTTCCAGGTGAACATGAATTTGGGGAGGACACTATGCACCCCAGTGCAAATACTTTCAACAACACTATTTCTTTGCAGTTTGAACAAGAGGCACTATATTTTCATTTTGCACTGGAGCCCACACATTATGTCACTTTTTACTTTTAGAGCCCATGTTGGAAAATGGGGTTTCATGAGACAGCCAAGTGAGTCTGTCAAGTGAATTCTAGAATTATCCAGACTTACCAACACTTTGTTGCAGCAAGTTGGTTCCAGGCAAACCCATGTGAAAGGGGCATGTCCACAATGGAGCAGAGAACTTTTGTCTCTCTATCACCAGACTCACTCCCAAAATGAAGGAAAGAAGAGCTTAGCAAAGCATGGCCAGTTATTCTTCCCAACTTTGCCAGTCAAGTAGGTCACCTCACCTAGCCAGTGTCAGTGAGTATAAGAGCAGGGAGGTTAAAAGTTATACTACTCAAATTCCCTTCACATGCTGGTACCATTAGGAACGAGAAGGGAAATTGTCACTAATGCTTCCCTGTTTCACTAATGTTTCCCTGTTTTTTTCAATCTCAACCCACTCAACTATGCCTTTAAGCCTGTAATTAACAGAATATGGCTCTCCCTTCAGGACAAAGAAAAGACCTTTATTGGGACAGTCCTGCTCGCACTTTTATGGGGCTACTCGTTTGAGTGGCTTCTGGGAACTGCTGGTGGACGACTTAGAGTTTCATCCCAGAAGTCTCTGATATGGGTGAGAAATTGCTTTAATTTAAATTAACTCCATGGCTACTCATATCCAATGATCAGAAACAACTTTTTGTTCTACCAGCCATCCACAGCACAGCTAACCATAAAAAGTTGATGAGGTTAAGTGACAAACTAAGATTAAATACATAAAAGCATCCAGTAATACAATTCAGAAATCATAGAAATGTTGCAAATTTGAAAGTACACCTCTGCCAGTATCAAATTCTTCACAGAGAAATTAAAAGGGCACACATTAAACGCTCTTATGAGTTAAGGTCCCAAAGTATTAAAGCCCAATTTTGAAATCAAGTTTCCTTGTTACTGTAGGTTAAAAATCCAAAGTCCTAAATGTCCATAAACCATCCTCCCAGATGTACATTTGGTTCATTCTCAGTGACAGGGCTTTCATTGCCTGAATAGGACTGAGGGCTCCTTCAGTATCTGTAGCTTGGACTTCTGTCACTGACACGGGTGTGGGTCTCTCAGGGCCTTGGCTGTTTTATCAGTTTATCAAGTTTCTCATGAACCATGCTTTTAAAGAGTCTAAGGAGTTACTAAGATACAATTTGATTTTACAGCACTATCCCCAAAATTTAAAAACAATCTCAAAAGCAAGCCAATGCCCCACTCCAAGAAGACAGAAACTAGGCACGTGTTTGTTCCCAGAATCCAGTACAGAATTTGACCAAAGAACAAAGCAGAAACTCAATGGCATTTGAGAGAAAGATAAAGTCTCTTTCATTTTAACGTCACTAGGATGTCCATTAGTCTATGCCATTTAACTGAAATTTCTGACTCGCGAACTTCGAACCAGGAGGAATCTTTGAAGCCTGACGTTGAGTTGTCACTATGAATTTGCCACGTGCAGTGCACAGCCCTGAGCATCTGTCACACATGGACTCTTGAGTTATCCTTCCTCTTTGATGACCTTGTGGTTCACACTGCAGTACTGAACTGATTACGGGATCTGTCAAGTGACATTACACCTCCAGTTCTGATGCGTAGATTTGACAGTCCTATGCTGCCATGGCCATTTTCACTGCCTCCTGCTATGGAACTGCATAGACCAAAGGCGGCTGCCTTTAAGAGAACATTTCTTTCTCCAGCATAATTGACAAATCCAGTGTCAGCTTGGGTCCACATGTAAAGGGAGTCACTTCAGCCTACGGTAGACCATATGTGTCAATGCTGACAAGTTCTACAAGACATGTTTTCCTTACAACTGGGTCTTTGTCTCAGTCAAGCCTGCTTGGGAAAAACTGTACCTGAAGAGTAAGGCAAGGTGGACAGCTGCCTGAGACTTTCCTGCCCTGTAAACTCCTGCACACTCTCAAGTCAAGTGCCAGGTAAAGATCTCTGTATACTAAAGACCCTCCAGGTGCCTTATTCATTCCACTCCAGGTATTGCTCAGTCACCTGCAACTCCCTAACGCCCCTTTTCTTTATGTCAGACCTTTACTTAAGTGACTCGAAAGCCACTCTCCCACACCATAAGCTGCAGCCATCAGCCAAAATCAAAGTATCTTATGGCTGGTTGGATAGGTGGCCCCCAAAAGGATATATCCATGTCCTAATCCTTGACTGTTACCTCATTTGAAAAAAAACAGTTTTGCAAATGTCGTTAAGGATCTTGAGATGGGATTTCCATCCTATATTATCTGGATGGGTCTAAATAGAATGACAGTTGTCCTTATTATACAAGAAGGGCAGAGGGACATTTGAGACAGACAAAAGAGAAGATACAGACACAGAAAGGGGGTGATGTGAAGACAGAGACAAAAACTGAGTGATGTGGCTTCAAGCCAAGGAAGATGGCAACCACCAGAACCTGAAAGAGGGAAGGGATAGAATCTCCCCTAGAGCATCTGTAGGGAGAGCTGCCTTGCTGACACCTTGATATCGCACTTCTGGCCTCTACAACTGTGAGATAGTAAATTTCTCTTGTGTTAAGCCTCCAAGTTTATTAGTCTCCTAGCAAGCACGGGACACTTATACAGCATGCATTAAACCTTTTCTAGGCTTCAGCAGTTTACTGCACAAACCTAAATATTTTCAAACAGTCAAAGGTCTCAAAATCCCACCATACATTAAAATCCAAGGCACTAGGCTACCTTCCTTGGCAGTAACAAAATATCTTCCACAAGGACAGTTTGCTCTCTAAAATGTCTGCTCCTTTCTTTTTATTTCTCAGTGTTCCCAGGTAATGCACCAAGTGTTAGGGTCTTTTAATTACCTTCCAGCTAGTACAATGCCTTAATTCCATTTGGTTTGGAATAAATTAGGAAACAAGATAAAAGCGAAAAGATGGAGGGCCGAATATTCCTGTTACTGTTGATAGCCCTGGCTTGAGAATCCAGTTTCAATGAAATGATCGTATAACAGAACTCCGGAATTGGGCAGATTTACTAACTAGTAATACACAGAATGAGACAAACAGAAGACACTCACTCACACTCTCAAGGGAGAGAACAGAATTAGTCAAGGCAAGCATGCTCACTTAATTCTTTTCAAGATTTCTATATAAGTCACTTGATCACCCTGGGGCAGAGTCAGTAAAGAAGCAGGGCTGAAATGACCCTAAGAGCTCTCTTGACAGGACTGAAACAGCAGCAGCAGGAAAGGAACATTCCCTCACTCCTCACCACCACCACACCCAGGAGTAAAAAATGATCATCCACATTGACAATGTAAATCAGAAACTATGCTAACTCTGATTCACTCTTAGTATACCAACAGCTAATCAGGAGCCTTCTGCAAAAACATCTTGATTAGTTGCTAATACAAACTCTTTAGAAGCAGACCCCTCCACATGCCTCAAAGGGAACATGCAGACGTGTATGCTTCAGGATTTTCTCACGAAAACCCCACACAGCCTTGTGCTCCAGGGGTGTGAGAAAATGGTAATGTTGCAGAAGGAAAAACTTGCACTTTGCGTGGAAGCCTGACAGGGGAGTTTTTTCCAGGGCAGCTTTCAGGGCGAACGTTGACCGTTTACTGGAAGCGTTCAGAAGGCGGAGTCTTTAGTGTTACCTGCTTAGACGGGTTCCTCTTCCACGAGGAGTAGCGCTTGCTTCCTGGGTAGTGCAGGCAGAGTCTAGTGGCAGAGCCCTTTCCTTAGGTGGAGGGTCAAATGGAAGTCAAGTGCGAGGTGAGCCCTGTTAAAGGGACAGCCGTGCGAATTAAGAAGAGGCATGCCCTTGAAACATGCCCTCGTGCCAGCGTACACGGTGGATTCATCTAGAGTGAAGGCTGTGTGAAATGTGTGTCGTCCTAGCTTCTCTCTGTAGACCATGGGTGAGTCTCCTGAGTGCCAGACCTCAGAAATGTCACCCATTGTATCGATTCGGCCTTTGAAACTCCTTGGTCTCTTTGGAATAAGGCTACAGTCCCTCTGGAAGGCCTATGCCGCAACGGTTTCCTCACGTTAGTTTACAGCTGCCTTCAGGTAAGGGAGCCAACGGTGAGTTGCCTAGAAATCGTTGCCACTGCCTGAAACGATCCGTATTCCGACCAGAAATACTTTCGTCTTGTCAAATTGAGGCAAAAGGAATTCCGCCTATGTTGTACTCTCTGCCCAAGAGTGCACACCAGAGGGCGCAGTGTGTTAGAACGGTTGCAGAGCTCTGCCTTAATCCTCTTCCTCTTCAGCCCAATGATGAGAAGCGCTCAGCTTAGTATCCTAGTGTGACTAGAGTCGACCGCCTTTAAGTTTGTTTGAGAGGCTGGTGTCCTACTGCTAAAACATACGTGCGTTTTCCCAGGCACAAGGAGGGAACCCCTATCTTAAAAGACATAGGGGTCAGAAACTTAGGAATCACCATCATTGACAGCTATTTCTCCCTCACCCTCATCCTCAACCCACCACCAGTGCTAACAATGATACTGCCTACATACCTCTAGAATCTGTCCACATCTTTCCACCAAAATGACCACCATACCCTGGTCCAAGCCACCATTATGCCCAGTTTCTACAAAAGTCTCCTATCTTGTTTCCTCGCTTCCACTCTTTCTCCCTGCAGTGTATTCTCCACTCGGTAGCAAAATGATAGGTTGAAAATGCAATTGGGTATGTTCCATGCACTCACCTTCAACAACAAAGTTCAATGGTTTTCTATTAAAGTCTGAAACCTTAAACATAAGCCTGCACGATCGAGCTCCTGCCCACACTTGTAGCTCCATTATAATCACATGCTCCCCCAACAGCCCCACCTTCCTGGCCAGTTCCTCCAGCACAGCATATGCTTTCCTCTTATAGGGTCTTCTGCTATTCCTTATGCTCAGAAATCTGTCCCCAACGTCCCTATCTGGTTAATACCTACTCAACCTTCAGATATCAGCTGAAACATCCCTAAATAAACCTTCTCTAATCTCCATGATGAGATCAAATCCTCCCTAAAATATGTTCTCATGGTACCGTGTTCCTCTCCTTGGCACTTGTCAGAGATGTAATCCTACATGCAGTGTATGATTCTTGAATATCTATTCCTTCTCTGGACAGTTAGAATTCACAAAGGGGAGGTCAAGTCTCTTCACTCACAAAATTTCACAAGTCTTGTTGCTAGCACTCAGCACAGTTCTTAAACATAACACATGCTCAGTAAGTATTTCCTGCATGAACAACCATAAATTGGTACAGTGTAGCAACGTACACAAAATCATAAGGGCATCAACTCTTTGATGCAGAAGTCCCATTCTGAGTGAAGTTAACTGAGACAAAGCATATATATTCAAAGGTGTTCACACAGCAATGTTCATTACTTTGACGTTTTATAATATCATAAACTTCAGACTTTTATGTGTTCATCAGTGAGCAAAGGAACAATGCAGCCTTAAAAAAAATAAGCAAATGGGACCTAATGAAACTTAAAAGCTTTTGCATAGCAAAGGAAAGTATAAACAAGACGAAAAGACAACCCTCAGAATGGGAGAAAATATTTGCAAACGAATCGACAAAGGATTAATCTCCAAAATATATAAATAGGTCATGCAGCTCATTATTAAAAAAACAAACAACCCTATCAAAAAATGGGCAGAAGACCTAAATAGACATTTCTCCAAAGAAGACATACAGATGGCCAAGAGGCACATGAAAAGCTGCTCAACATCACTAATCATCACTCAACATCCTGCTGCACTTGATTCTTTTATCATAATTAACCCACTTAGAGTCACTACACTGTGTGTTTTTTTATTTGTTGGTTCTTGATGAATACTCTGTCATATTAAGCCTCCTGTTTTTAGCGTGCAGAGAATGTTCACCGAAACTGACTGCTGCATGTTGTCAGATAACCTTTTAACATCTGCCAGTTTGGTCCTGTATTTTATTCTCTTTCACTTATTAATTAAGTTGTTGTATCAATGTAAATAATTATATTAATAGATTTTCTAAAGTCGCGTTATCCTTGCATCCTTGGAATAACGCCTTTTTGTAGTCCTGGTGTATATCATTCTTTAATAATTATTGATTAGATGTGCTGATATTTTCTTAGGATTTTTATATCTATATTTGTAAAGCAAAATTGGACCTTTTCTGCAAAACCTTGATTTTCTTTTCTTTTTATTTACAAATGACTCGAATTTTGTTGTTTTTTAGATATTTGGTTGATGTAGAAGGCATGTGGCCAGATGATGCAATTGGATGTAAGTATAAGGGTTGTCACTACTTTTCCCTTTTTATAAAATTTGAAGGTAGAAGTGTAGGGGAATTTCTCAAATTTTGGAAAAAGAGAAGAGTTTGTAATTCATTTGTTCTGACATAAGATAACCTTTAACCAAAAGTTTTGAAAGGGATGTATCTGGAAATAGCGAGATATAACAGCCTGAATAATTAGTCAGTGGATTTCAGCATTTTTTTCTTTTTAAAATTTATTTAATTAATTACTTTATTTTTGATATTATATCCACTGCACCACCAAGGAAGTCCCTTTTTCTTCCTTCCTTCCTTCCTTCCTTCCTTCCTTCCTTCCTTTAAAGCTCCAAGTCATTTAAAATATATGACTTCTTACTAAAAATCTCCAGTTCATATAACCAATGGGTTTATAACTTCTCCTCTAAAAGTTATATTTCTGGGACTTCCCTGGTGGTCCAGCAGTTAAGACTCTGTGCTTCCAATGCAGCAGGCGTGGGTTCAATCCCTAGTTGGAGAGCTAAGATCCCACATGCTGCGCACCCAAAGAAATTTTTTTAACAAGTTATATTCCTGTATTATTGAATTTAGTGGTTTAGATTTTCTTTTAATGTTTAGAAGATTTCAATTTATTTACCAGGAACAAACAAAACAAAATGTAAAAATCGTTTTCCTGGAAACTATTTCCATCATTCTCTTCTTCCCTTTCTCCTGCAGACTGGTGTTTTATCCTTACAAGTTCTCTGTCATTCCATAAGAGAGCTGCTCTTCTTCTGGTTTCATAAGAGATGGTGAACAGTGGTAAAACATCCAGTTTACCTAAATTTCTAGAGTACACTTCAGGGAGCGAATGATGGGGTGGGATGTTGGGGCAGAGTGAGAGATACAGATTCCGGCGAGACTGAGAGTCATTCACAAAAATTACTGGGCTGTGGTGAGGGGAGAACCAAAATAAATCAGGTTCCTGCTGGTGGACAGGAAGGCAAAATGAAGAAGAATGTTGCGTAGCTGGGCAGTGTAATTAGGCCCATAAGTGCTGTGTCTTCTGAAACTAATTATGAACAGAAATCAACTAATAATTACTCATAACATGTAGGTGAACAATCCTTGAGAGCTGAGGCAGAGAGAAGGAAATATGGCATTATACCTTGTCTCTGGTTCATTGAGTTTCCCAGGCTGGATTGTGACCAATCTTGGGTGAAACCATAACTAAATCATTTTTGCTAAGGAGATCAGCCTTTGTGGGGTCCTTTCTCTGCACTCTGTCCAATGATAAAGCCCACTGGTTTATGTCTCCTGGAAAAGAGTTATTTCAAAACAGTGTGTGAAGCACTGATGAAACAGCCATGAGGAACACGTTTCCACATGGCCTCGCACCTCCTTTTCAAAGTGCTTTAAAACTTTTTTCAACCAAAAATCATTAAAAGAAAAGGATTGGGATCAAATCCCGCACAGAGGTAGTGTAAGAAAAAAGAGAATAAGGAGCAGAATAGGATCTCTTCAGACAATAAAATCAAGTTGGAAAAGACAGGTCCACAAAACAGATCAAAACTGTAATCTATTATTTCAAAGTGGGCTAAAAGATGTTAGGAAAAACAATGGAAAAGATGAAACAACATGAATCGAGGAGGGAATGGGAAGTTATTGTTTAATGGCTCTAGAGTCTCTGTTTAGGATGGTGAAAAAGTTCTGGCAATGGTAAATGCTGATAAATGCCACCTATGGGTGTTTGGTTTTAGTTGATCTTCTTCCATGAAACGGTTTGGAGAGATTCAGAAACTATGCTGCTGCCTCCATCTTTCTGAGGTCCTGCTCAATCTTTAGACATAATTATTTTGAATTTGGATAGTGGTGATGGTCGCACAGCATTGTGAATGTATTTAATGTCACTGAATTGTATACTTGAAAATGGTAGAAATACTAAATTTTGTTTTATATATATTTTACCATAATAAAAAAAAGATGAACAAACAGCATAAACCAGAATTAGTTAAGATGATAGAACTCAGGACGGAATTCAAAATAAAAGAAAAAACATTCAGAAATGAGGACTAAATTTAAAATAATACAAGAGTGGGGACTTCCCTGGTTGTCCAGTGGTTAAGAATATGCCTTCCAATGCAGGCGATGCAGGTTCGATTTCCAAATCGGAAAAGAAGTAAAGCTGTCACTGTTTGCAGATGACATGATACTATACATAGAGAATCCTAAAGATGCTACCAGAAAACTACTAGAACCAATCAATGAATTTGGTAAGGTAGCAGGTTACAAAATTAATGCACAGAAATTTCTGGCATTCTTATACACTAGTGATGAAAAATCTGAAAGTGAAATTAAGAAAACACTCCCATTTACAACTGCAACTAAAAGAATAAAATATCTAGGAATAAACCTACCTAAGGAGACAAAAAACCTGTATGCGGAAAATTATAAGACACTGATGAAAAAGTTAAAGATGATACAAATAGATGGAGAGATATACCATGCTCTTGGATTGGAAGAATCAACATGGTGAAAATGACTCTACTACCCACAGCAATCTACAGATTCAATGCAACCCCTATCAAACTACCCCTGGCATTTTTCACAGAACTAGAACAAAAAGTTTCACAATTTGTGTGGAAACACAAAAGACCCCGAATAGCCAAAGCAATCTTGAGAACGAAAAATGAGGCTTTAGGAATCAGGCTTCCTGACTTCAGACTATACTACAAAGCTACAGTAATCAAGACAGTATGGTACTAGCACAAAAACAGAAATATAGATCAATGGAACAGGATAGAAAGCCCAGAGATAAACCCACGCACATATGGTCACCTTACCTTTGATAAAGGAGGCAAGAATATACAGTGGAGAAAATACAGCCTCTTCAATAATTGGTGCTGGGAAAACTGGAGAAGTACATGTAAAAGTATGAAATTAGAACACTCCCTAACACCATACACAAAAATAAACTCAAAATGGATTAAAGACCTAAATGTAAGGCCAGACACTATCAAACTCATAGAGGAAAACATAGGAAGAACACTCTATGACATAGATCACAGCAAGATCCTTTTTGACCCACCTCCTAGAGAAATGGAAATAAAAACAAAAATAAACAAATGGGACCTAATGAAACTTCAAAGCTTTTGCACAGAAAAGGAAACCATAAAGAAGACCAAAAGACAACCCTCAGAATGGGAGAAAATATTTGCAAATGAATCAACTGACAAAGGATTAATCTCCAAAATTTACAAGCGGCTCATGCAGCTCAATAACAAAAAAACAAACAACCCAATCCAAAAATGGGCAGAAGACCTATATAGACATTTCTCCCTAGAAGCTATACAGATTGCCAACAAACACATGCAACATGGCTCAATATCATTAATCATTAGAGAAATACAAATCAAAACTACAATGAGATATCATCTCACACTGGTCAGATGTGACATCATCAAAAAATCTAGAAACAATAAATGCTGGAGAGGGTGTGGAGAAAAGGGAACACTCTTGCACTGTTGGTGGGAATGTAAATTGCTACAGCCACTATGGAGAACAGTATGGAGGTTCCTTAAAAAACTACAAATAGAACACCCATATGACCCAGCAATCCCACTGCTGGGCATATACCCTGAGAAAACCAAAATCCAAAAGAGTCATGTACCAAAATATTCATTGCAGCTCTATTTACAATAGCCTGGAGATGGAAACAACCTAAGTGCCCATCATTGGATGAATGGATAAAGAAGATGTGGCACATATATACAATGGAATATTACTCAGCCATAAAAAGAAACGAAATTGAGCTATTTGTAATGAGGTGGATAGACCTAGAGTCTGTCATACAGAGTGAAGTAAGTCAGAAAGAAAAAGACAAATACCGTATGCTAACACATATATATGGAATTTAAGAAGAAAAAAAAATGTCATGAAGAACCCAGGGGTAAATCAGGAATAAAGACACAGACCTACTGGAGAACGGACTTGAGAATATGGGGAGGGGGAAGGGTGAGCTGTGACAGGGCGAGAGAGAGTCATAGACATATACGTACTAACAAACGTAAGGTAGATAGCTAGTGGGAAGTAGCTGCATGGCACAGGGGTATCGGCTCAGTGCTCTGTGACCGCCTGGAGGGGTGGGATAAGGAGGGTGGGAGGGAGGGAGACGCAAGAGGGAAGAGATATGGGAACATATGTGTATGTATAACTGATTCACTTTGTTATAAAGCAGAAACTAACACACCATTGTAAAGCAATTATACCCCAATAAAGATGTTAAAAAAAAAAACAACTACAAATAGAACGACCATACGACCCAGCAATCCCACTACTGGGCATATACCCTGATAAACCAATCATTCAAAAAGACTCATGTACCAAAATGTTCAATGCAGTTTTATTTACAATAGCCAGGACATGGAAGGAACCTAAGTGTCCATAAACAGGTGAATGGATAAAGAAGATGTGGCACAGGTATACAATGGAATATTCCTCAGCCATAAAAAGAAACGAAACTGAGTTATTTGTAGTGAGGTGGATGGACCAAGAGTCTGTCATACAGAGTGAAGTAAGTCAGAAACAGAAAAACAAATACTGTATGCTAACACATATATATAGAATCTAAAAAAAAAAAAAAAGATCATGAAGAACCTAGGGGTAAGACGGGAATAAAGACACAGACGTACTGGACCATAGACTTGAGGATATGGGGAGGGGGAAGTATAAGCTGTGACAAAGTGAGAGAGTGGCATGGACATATATACACCACCAAACGTAAAATAGATAGCTAGTGGAAAGTAGCCGCATCGCACAGAGAGATCAGCTAAGTGGTTTGTGGCCACCTAGAGGGGTGGGATATGGAGGGTGGGAGGGATGGAGACGCAAGAGGGAAGAGATATGGGAACATATATATAAGTATAACTGATTCCTTTGTTATAAAGCAGAAACTAACACACCATTGTAAAGCAATTATACTCTAATAAAGATGTAAAAAAAAAACCAAATAAACAAACCAATCCATAAATGGGCAGAAGACCTAAATAGTCATTTCTCCAAAGAAGATACACGGATTGCCAACAAACACATGAAAGAATGCTCAACATCATTAATCATTAGAGAAATGCAAATCAACACTACAATGAGAAATCAACTCACACCGGTCAGAATGGCCATCATCAAAAAATCTAGAAACAATAAATGCTGTAGAGGGTGTGGAGAAAAGGGAACACTCTTGCACTTTTGGTGGGAATGTAAATTGCTACAGCCACTATGGAGAACAGTATGGAGGTTCCTTAAAAAACTACAAATAGAACACCCATACGATCCAGCAATCCCACTACTGGGCGTATACCCTTAGAAACCCAATAATTCAAAACGGGTCATGTACCAAAATGTTCATTGCAGCTCTATTTACAATAGCCAGGACATGGAAGCAACCTAAGTGTCCATTAACAGATGAATGGATAAAGAAGATGTGGCACATGTATAAAATGGAATATTCCTCAGCCATAAAAAGAAACGAAACTGAGTTATTTGTAGTCAGGTGGATGGACCAAGAATCTGTCATACAGAGTGAAGTAAGTCAGAAAGAGAAAAACAAACACCATTTGCTAACACAAATCTAAGGAAAAAAAATATACATGGAATCTAAGGGGGAAAAAAAAGGTCATGAAGAACCTAGGGGTAAGACGGGAATAAAGACACAGACGTACTAGAGCATAGACTTGAGGATATGGGGAGGGGGAAGGGTAAACTGTGACAAAGTGAGAGAGTGGCATGGACATATATACACTACCAAACGTAAAATAGCTAGTGGGAAGTAGCCACATAGCACAGGGAGACCAGCTCAGTGCTTTGTGACCACCTGGAGGGGTGGGATAGGGAGGGTGGGAGGTAGGGAGACGCAAGAGGGAAGAGATATGGGAACATATGTGTATGTATAACTGATTCACTTTGTTACAAAGCAGAAACCAACATACCATTGTAAAGCAATTATACTTCAATACAGATGTTAATAAAAATGAAATTAGAAACTAAAAAGTAAAACTGACAAAAACATTTGTTATTATAAATAACAATGGAAATTAGTATGTTATTATACCCTTAGAACTACTGTAGAACATGCTGTTCTTTGCTGTTCCACTTGTGGCATGATTCATAGTTTTTCTAACAGGTACAGATCCATATGCTTGATACTGTGCGGAAATGTTATACTTGAGCGCCACTTTTACCTCTCTCAGGCATTTTTTGGAATTGTCTAAAATGTAAATCCATACTGTCAACCTCCAGCATGATACCAGGCACATAATAGAAACCCAATAAATGTTTCACTGTGAGTGGAGTATAAGTTGATAGAATAATTTTGAAGGTTGATTAGGCAGATTAGATTGATCGAAAATCTTTCAATATTTTAAGTTTGCATCTCTTTCATTCCAGAATTTGTATGTCTAGAAATTTATATATAGTTATATACATGTGTAAAGAGGTTCACATTGCAGCCTATCTGAAACAGAGGACAAAACCAGAAAACAAACAAAAAACCGCAAACTGAAAACAACTAAAAGTCCATCAATATTGGGCTGGTCATGTAAATTATGTAATGTTACGCAGCTATTGAAGAGAATAGAATGGATGTACGCAAAAATTGACTGGGAAAATCACTATCCAAGATAGATTGTAGACTATGTACAGTATGTTGCTCTTCTATAAAATACAGGATATCCCTTACGCACAAATACTTACATACAAGATACAGGTGTGTATGTAAGCACTTGGGAAATATGTGAAAGAACCACACAAGAAAGTGGGAGAGTGGGACAACTTTCCATGTCCCGTATGATTGGAATTCTGAAGGGTACACACACGAACTAATGGACCTCTGCTACCAGCCTCCTGCTAAGGAGGGAAATTGCAGGCATCAGAATCCTCTTTACTAATGAAGAATCTCAGTAGGCCGACGTGATGACATCATCTCGACGGGCGATGGTGATTGCGCAGTAGAAGGAGGTCTGCGAGCTGCGTGGGCTTGTGCCTAGGCGCCTATGTTTCGTGGCCTTGTGCTGGCACCGCGGGCGCCGGGTTGGCGACTTTGGCACTCTTGACGTTGGGTGGACGATATCTTGGGGGTCACATGAGCCAGTGGCATCATGCCCGCGGGCGCTGGGGCCAGCGTCGCGGCTTTTCCGGACGTTCGTCGGCCAAGAGGAAGGGCGGAAAGCACATCCTGGAAAGGTAATACGCCTTGGCCCCTGGGCGTTGCCGGTGGAGCTCAGAGCCCTGGGCCTTGGCTTCGTCTCTTGTGCTGTCGCCTGTCACAGTTGCTCCCGCGAGCTGGCCCATCCGTGCTGTGCTAGGGGGTATTGGTCGTCTCGCAGCTCAGTTCACAGTAGCTGAAAGGGACAGTGTGTGATGTTCTGATTTCTCCCCACCGTTTTAAAAGGGAGGCTCTGGCCATTGCTCCTCGGGTAAAATGCAGAGTGACTGCTTTTTAAGATGGGACTGTCAGTGTTGGGGACCCTCCTTAATTACCAGGATGGAATCCCCTTCAGTTCCTCAAGCTGTGTTGATTTGGCACAGAAAATGTAAGAGGAACTGGAACTAAGTTTGAGTGAAAAAACACACGGGTACCTCCGAATTTTCCATCGAAACAATTGATTTGTGTTGTCTCTTGGAATGATAAAGGGCATACTGTTGCTTCCTAACTGATGTCATTTGAGAGATCTACCTCTGTACGATGAAATGATTAATTTTGAGACTTTGCTCATATGTGCAGTAAACGCTTTAGTTCCCTAAGACCTTCCTTTCCTCCATCTCATACCCCATTAAGCCCGCTTCAGTTTATCTCCTGAATTTCTTCTGAATCTGTCAGCTCTTCCTCAACATCCTAATACTGAACTTTCCTGTCTGTTGCAATTAGGTCCTAACTAGTGTCCATATATCTTGTTTCCTTCCAATCCATTCTTCACACAAGAAACCTTAAAAGCAAGTTGGAACATTGCCCATAAACATAGCTCAAAACCATTGTTTTGAGAATAGAAAACAAACCGTTGGCCTTTAAGACTTTGCGTGGTCTAGAATCCTCTCTTCTGCTCTGGCCCAATCTTGCGCCACTTTTGCCCTCACTTTCTATGCTTCAGCTACACTGAATTAACCTTAGTTCTAACTCATCTTACAGAAGTCAGTTCAGATATTATTTTTCACTGTGATTCCTAGCATTAAGGAATTTTATCATCAGGTTTTGTATGAGGACTGAAAATAAACTGTGAAGTGGAAGAATTGAGTTTGAGCTATTTCAGTCAGCACGCATGTATTAATGATACCTTAGTAGTCAACAGCAGGCTAGGTTTTATCAGGGATACAGAAGTTCTGGCCATCTCTGGTTTTAGATATCCCTTATTTGTTGAGACCTTTGCATTGTTTCGTTGCCTTTTATCTGTTATCAAGATGGGACAACAGGAACAAGGGAAGTATAGGTTATTACTAGGTGGGGTTGATAAGTGGAGCAGCAAAATGCAAAGCAGAAAGAAGAGGGACCTACCCTACAGGGATATGATTTCCATTTTCAAGGCGCATTCATCCTATGCAGGGAGACAGCCTAACATAAAATTTTCCTAACAAAAAATATATTAACAGGTGGAAGGACTATCTCCCAGTTGGACAGCGGATGCCTGGGACTCGTTTCATTGCTTTCAAAGTTCCTTTCAGAAAGGTAAGCAAAAGTTAATACCGTATTCTTCCAGAAATCTGAATTCACCATATAGAGCCCTGGCTCTCAACCCTGTCGTACTCCATTTTCCCTTTTTATAGCAAATACTTTTTAATACCTCCTTTACTCTCCAGAAATGGAATTCATAGATAAATACAACCTAATTCTGTACTTAATTGAAAAAAACAACAACAATATAATGCCTTAACTATAAATAAAGAATAAAGTAATTTATAAGAAAGTAATATGTATCTCAGTATGTAAATGTTTAGAGATGACCATACTAGAAATATAGAATAGTCAGTTACTTGTACCATGAATGCAATAAACTATGGACTTTGAATGATAATGATATGTCAGTGTTGGTTCATGAATTCTAACAAATGAAGCACACTGGTGTGCCATGTTGATCATGGGGAAGGCTGTGTGGGATGAAGGAGAGCGGGTATAAGTGGGAACTGTGTACTTTTTGCTCACTTTTGCTGTGAATCTCAAACTGCTCTAAAACTAGTCTACTAATTTAAAAAAAAGTGTGTGTTGCTGACACTTGAATAACCAAAGAGATCAATGGAACAGGGTACATGTATAAGCCAAATACATGAAAGAATATTTAGCAGTGAAAGCCATCCTTCCTATATGTAGATATTCAAGAAGTATTTATTTTTGTGTCTATTTTCAGGCACTCTGATTGGAGCCAGCAATACAGTGGTAGGCACAATTGATGTGGTCCCTGCCTTCTGGGAGTTTACAGTCTGGTTAGGAGACCAAAATGAAACAAAGAAACATAGAAATAAATATAGAGAAGTGAACTTATTTTCTTCCATCTAATCTCTCTGGAAGAAAGGATTGTAATATCGCTTGTAAATTCCAGAGGAGGAAACTTTACTTTGAATCTCATATGTTAGCATCACAGGGTTTGAATAAATGGATAATACAGTAAAGGATTTTAAACACATGTGCTTTCTTATTTTATTCTTTCTGATTCTTTTCTGAGTTTTGAAAAGAATCTTGCTCCAGAAGAATAATTTTCCCCCTTCGATCTTTTTTAA
Source organism: Pseudorca crassidens (assembly GCF_039906515.1). NCBI lineage: Eukaryota > Metazoa > Chordata > Mammalia > Artiodactyla > Delphinidae > Pseudorca > Pseudorca crassidens. The sequence goes on from NC_090309.1 coordinate 28,622,705, forward strand.
CAACTGCAAGAGCAGAATGAAGAACTTGGGCTGATTATTGACTTAACATATACTCGCCGCTATTATAAGCCAGAGGTAAATGGAACCCATAATTGAAAATGACCTTCTTTCTGATACTGGAATAATTCATAGTAATTCAGTAGTTATCATCTTATGCTAAGGTGAATCCTGGCCTTCTTTCATGGGTTCAAAAAGGGAAGCTAGTGGTTTCCTTAAATACACATTTGTAATTGCTGTTTCAAAATGAGATTAAAGATATGAATTGAACTATATATTTGGCAGTAGTCTCTAGATATGCTTAAGAAATTCTATAAGCTTCCATGTTCTATATTTTGAAAATGAAGTAAACTTTTACTAAGAATAGTAGTAGCCTAAAAGGAAAGAAAGGTATGTCCATTATGTCTTTAGCCCTTATTTTAAGCAGTTGCCTGAGCATGTTTAAGCATCACAGTAAAAGACAATTGTTCTCTAAGTTTTATGCTTTCTTTCCCTAATATCTTCTGATATAATACAAAAACCCATGTATCCTCTTGGCCCATGTAGGACATACCAGTGCAAAAGAATTATCCTTCTTCTGACCTGTTCCATGGCCTTGGGAGACAGTAACACCTCATGTTCGTTAAGATTTGTATAGCAGTTTGCCATTTAGAAAGTTCTTTCACATGCATTGACTTAGTTAATCTTCACAGCAATCCTTTGCTGTTGAAGTGGAAGTAGTACTGATATCTCCTACTGAGTGCTTACCCTGCACTAAGCTCAGAGGATAGACAACTACAATTACTAATTTTACAGGCGATGAAACTGACTCTCGGAAAAGGAAGAATTGAAATTTCAGCTCAGTTATTTCTCTTTTTTTTATTGTGGTAAAATATAGATAAATTATATTTATTTCAACCATTTATAAATATGCAGTTCAATGGCATTAAATACAGTCACAGTGTTGTGTAACCATCACCACTGTCTATAACCAAAACTTTTTCATCATGCTCAACAAAAACTCTGTAACCATCAAACAGTAACAACCCCATTTTCCCTCCCACCAGCCCTTAGAAACCTCTATTCTATTTTCTGTCTCTATGAATTTGCCTATTCTAGGTACCTCGTGTAAGTGGAATCTACAACATTTTTCTTTCTATGTCTGGCTTATTTCACAAAACATCATGTTTTCAAGGTTCATCCATGTTATAGCATGTAACAAAAGGCCATTCCTTTTTTGGCTTGATAAATCCCATTGTGTGTATATACCATGGTTTGTTATTCAACGGTTGATTGACACTTGGGTTTTTTCCACCTTGTAGGTATTGTGAATCATGCTGCTATGATCATTCGTGTACAGATATTTGTTCAAATCCCTGCTTTCAGTTCTGTTAGATGTGCAGCGTAGGTAGTAGCAGAGTTGTTGGATCATATGGTAGCTCTACACTTAAACTTTGAGAAAGTGCCAAACTGTTTCCTACAGTGTCGTCTTGTTTTTAAACAATTATCACAAATTTTAAGCATATACAAAAGTATTAAAATACTGTAAGTGTTCCTTGTATACCCATGAAATCATCCAGCTTTATTATTTACCAACTGATGGCTGTCATGTTTTATTTGTACCCCCACCTGTTTCACCCCATTCCATATTATCTTGAAGCAGCTTGGAAATAATATATATTTTCATGGTTTTGCCTTGTAGGACTTACAAGAAATTATTCCTTATTTAAAAATTTGTACAATTGGGCATCTGGTGCCAGATGATCACACCATTTTTAAATTCCAATGTGCTGTTAAAGGGTTTCTGAAAGAAAATAAAGATAATGGTGAGTTGTTTTTGTTTTTTTTTCCTTTACCTGAACTTTGGTATGCATTTTGAGTGGGATTGGGGATTTTTAACATTTTTAATAGTTCTGATATTAGGCCTGTTGTGTTTGGTAACATTAAGGTGGAAATGTCAGATGGTGCTAATAGAGTACGGTGTTTTTCCTGTTTATGGTCACAACAATTTAGTTTAGTTTGGAAAGTGATTTTTGTGAGAAATCTCAACTGAACTAGCTTACTTACCTCTTTTTTAAAAATTTGAATGGAAAATACATAAAAACATAAAAATGTTCTTCTGTCCTATTTATTGGTTGAGAGGTGGAAGAAAAGGTTAAGACTCTCAGGGTCTTAGCGTATATAAAAGAGAAAACAAAAAGCAAAGGTTCGGAGTGAGACACATCCGTAGAAGCAAAACAAAACAGAGTGGACAAGAAGAGCGGCTTCCTTATCGTATATGTGTTTAAGATATTTTTGCCGCTTTTACACTTCGGGTGCAAGTGAGGAAGAACACTCCCACCTCTTATTCTTATCTTCAGACAGGAAGAACTTAAAAGGCTGATGTTTTCTTGTTTCCACTTTAAGATCTACTCTGTTAATAGTAGGTCTTAATAGCGTGTGAATTTAAGGTTCCACTTGCCTATTTCTAGCATCTAGCTATCAGAAAGAACATCGTATTTGTCATGTTTTAAGACTGAGGAATCTTTTGTCTTTGGAACGCCACTGACCCTCATGAGAAAGTGTTCATTTTGTCCTCTTTCTAAATTTAGCCTGAGGAGTGTGCACTTTATTAAATAAATCTAACAGACAGTAAATATTCCGTGTATATATAAAAGGATGCACATATATACATAAAACAGGGAGTAGGGGAGAAGGAATAGAGATGGAGGTGGGAAGATAGGGGATAGGAGGTGAGAGAGGAGGGCGAGACTGGAATTTCAAGATGACTTTTCATTCTATAACCTGGTTGCTTAATGCAGGTACTAGCTCTTAAATATCTTCAGCCCTATTCACAGATCTTCCCTGTACTTTAGCTTTAAAATTTGAGAGACTTGACCTTGCGTGTGATAACCAGGGTGTCTAGAAAGGAGGCAAATTATCTGATTCGTGTAAACTGTAGTCACAGAAATATTACCTCTTAAGAGGTTAGGGTGCAGCTGCCGGCCTACTCACTTCCTCCAGGCTCCTTTGTGTGTGTTCTGTCTGTTCCGCGTGGGCTAGTAGATCCTTACAAGTGCATGAGAACACGTTTGTAAACCTTGATTGTTCACATGTTATACCAAGTGTAGTCCATTGCATATGCTGACTCCTCTGTGGGTCTTCTGCATGCAGTGGGCTAACTTCACCATGCTCTCTGCCATTGCAGTCTCACAACCTTAGTTATGATCCATGGGTGACTTCCTGTGGTATAAGCCCCTCCCACAGGTGCCAGGCTCACTGATAATGAGGAGACTATACTATCCACTCCCTAGAATTGGTAGAGACTCAGAAAATAAATTGTTTCAGTAAACACTGAGAGCCTTATAGATTTGTTGTTAGGGCACGGGGATACAGAAGTGAGTAGAAGTCTTTGTTCAGTAGCAACTTACAGTTATCTAGGAAGAGAAACATGTAGTGACTATAAGTGGGTTAATTATAATAGAAGAATCAAATGCAGCAGGAATATAGAGGAGAAATTGAGGAAGGCCTGACTGAGGAGACAGCATTTGAGCTGGGCTTTGGGGAAGAGGATTTTTCCGGAATGAGGAAAGGACAGCCCAGGTATTGGGGACAGGTACAGAAGGCACAGGGCTTGAACTTGTGCTCTGGAGGGGCAGCCTCTGGTGTGACTAGAGGGTAGTGTGAAAGGGCAGAGAATTCATACATTCATTTTCAGCAAATATTTGTATAATACCTTCTACATTGAAGGCACTCTTCTAGGAAGTAGGAACAGAACAAAGTTCTTGCTCTTACGTAATTTACATTCTAGTGGGAGAGAGAGATGAATAAATAAGTAAATATATGGAGTGTCAATTGGTGGTAAATGCTTTGGAGAATAACAAAAGAAGATGAAGAGGTGAGGGAATGTGGTAGGTGATCAGGGAAGTCCCCTCTATTAAGATGTCGATTGAGCAGAGCCTTGGAGTGAGAAACAAGCCATTGGCTATCTGGGAGAGTGGAGATGGGGTGGGAGAGTGTGTTCTGGGAGAGTGGAGATGGGGTGGGAGGGTGTGTTCTGGGAGAATGGAGATGGGGTGGGAGGGTGTGTTCTGAAGCAGAAGGAATAGTAGGTGCAAAGTCCCTGAGGCATGACTGTGCTTGGCATGTTTGAGGAATAGTAAGGAGGCCAGTGTGGCTGGACAGGGGTAAGTGAGTGAGGGCAGAGCAGTAGAGAATAAGATCAGGGAGGGTGGCAGGGGAAAGGAGGGAGGTGGATGATGTAGGTCCTTGTAAGTCATAGTTTGAACTTATAATTCAGTTGGAGAGACAGAGTGATATTTGTTTATATAGAGTGCTCAATGCTATGCTAAAAACTTGGGCTTTGTTCTGTTCTAAGTGAAGATGTTTAAGCAACAGAGCAATCCAGCCAAGTTTATATTTTAGAAAGATACCATCTTCCATGTGGAGGAGCAGTTGAAATAGACTTTTTTTTTTTTTTTTTTTTTTGTGGCACACAGGCCTCTCATTGCCGTGTTCTCTCCTGGATGCACAGGCTCAGCGGCCATGGCTCATGGCCCCAGCCGCTCAGTGGCATGTGGGATCCTCCTGGACCGGGGCATGAACCCGTGTCACCTGCATCGACAGGGAGACTCTCAACCACTGCGCCACCAGGGAAGCCTGGATCAGTTGAAATAGAAGAGATCGTTAGAATTGTAGGGCGGCAGTAATCCAGGCAGGAGATGACGAATGCCAGACACCACCTAGTCACAGACATACCTTTTGCAGAGATCAGCTACATGTTGTTGTTTTTTATTTACTTTCTCATATAATTTTTCCAGTGCTGGACCACGAAATACTGTGGCATACTTGGAAAAATCTGAGACTCGATTCTAGTCTTTTTTCTGTTTGCGTGCTGTGCAGCTTGGGCTTACGTCTCAAGCCTTACTTTTTCATTGTGAAATAAGCACGGTGTTACTTACCCAAGAACTGCACAGGCACATAGACCCATGACGTGTGAGCAGCAGTGAATGAGAGAAGGAATGGAAGTGCTTTGGGACCCCAAGAGCCCTTCAGAAACTGTTTGTTCTTTTTAATATGGAGCATTAAAAGTGAAGGCATTCCATTTGTTTCACTCAAAATCAAATTGTATTCTTCTGATAGCCTGGTTTTTTTCCACTCCCTTTTTCTATAGTCAAATCAGTTCCTTTGGGGCATTCTCCAGTCCACACTATTGCATCTGATTGGAGGCTATGCAAAATTTCCCAGAGACAATGAATTTTGACTTTATAGTACGGTCCTGCAAAAACACTCTTTTCTTCAGAGTTTTTCCTTTTCAGGATAGTGGTAGTGTTGTGGTAACTAATAAAGGCTACTCTTCAGAAAATTGTATAACTTGTTTTTAGTGTATCTACTTTGCTTACTTAATTCCATATTCACTGTTTTATAGACAGGCTTATTGGTGTCCACTGTACCCATGGTTTAAACAGGACTGGCTACCACATCTGCAGGTGAGTTGTCAACCCCAGGAGGCAGACCTTGTTTAAATTGTACTGTATACAGTAGTAACGTAAGCTAATGTAAGCTGAATGCAAAACATGCAGTCAGAGAAATGTATGAAGTGGAAGGCAATTTTGCCCCCTACTCAGAGGTTAAGACCAGTAATTATTTAGCACATACTTTTTCAGACGTTAAAAATGCAGATATAAGCATATACAATTGTCCCTTGGTATCTGCAGGGGATTGGTTTTAGGACTCCCCATGGATACCAAAATCCTCGGATGCTCAAGTCCTGTATGTAAAATGGTGTAGTATAGTCGCCCTTCCATATCTGCAGGATATGGAACCGTTGGATATACAGAACTGACTGTACATGTGATTTAATGGTATAGTATTTAGACATTCTGGTTTATAATTTACTATATGGTACACATCTTCCTATGAAAATATTTGGAGACCTCAGTCTTATTTATTTATTATTATTTTTTCCTCCAAATTTGCTTTATGTAGTTGGATATAAATTAATGAACAAAAACTTAAGCAAGATACATGTAAGAGTTTAATAGAACCTGATATTCTAATTCTTTCAGTTTTTTTCAAACTCGTCATGGGGCTTATAAGAAAATTAACCAACATGGATACTACTACAGTTGAATGTCAAATTCTTAAGTGCTTATGACATACTAAATTCTTCCCTAATGCACTTATGAAGAACCCTTCAAGAGACTTGTATGTTGTATGTAGAAAAGTGTTGATTTATTTGAGGAGTGAAGCATTCAGCTTTGGTGGATATATCCTTGTTAGGCTGAGGCAATCATTATCATATCCCTCTTTGCCATGAATTGTCTTATGAATGGTCATATCAGTCTGTTTTGGCAAATAAGTAAACAGGGGAAGGCTGTTACTGTGCTTATGAGAATGATATTTTTCTCTGAAAAAAGATAAATATGCATTAGGAAAATGACCATTTGGACTCTTTTTCTGCTTCCTCCTTGTTTTGTGAGAATATGATACTTGGTTTTACAGCAGCCATTTTGTGACCATGAGATGATTATATGCCAATAACGACAAATGGTAGATTAGAAAGAACCAGCAAAGACAGAAAACAGCAACATCAATAGTAACAACAATCACAGCAAAAGAACAATGGGACCTTAACTTGTGGAGTTCCTATAAAGTAAAAAATAAATGCTCTATGTTTATTCTAAAAAAAAAAATAACTATGCAAACAAGCTTAAAACTACTTTTTTTTGTGCCAGTGTTATAAAATGTAGCTTTAAATAAAACCTTGACCCAAATGCCAGCAACTTCAGAAAAGAATTTGGGTAGGGGGAAGAAGAAAGTTATCTCACTTAGGAAAAACAACCACTATCTTTATCCTAATCTTCGACACACAATTGAAACATATATAGCTGCTGTAACACTTTACACAAATCCTATGTACTGGAGCAATAACAAGATCTAAATACAATTATATTTTTAAACACTGGGTGAAGGCTTTACATAAAAATAGCATCTTACTTTTCCCCCTAAATTTCTAAAATATCACGTACTTTTCCCCAACATCTGCAGCCGTTCAGGAATTATTAGGAAACTTTCATGCATTATCTTAATTCCTAATCCCCGGCTCTTTGGGCTCAACGACAAAAGATCAAAACCACCAAAAATAATGGTTCTCTTGAAGTCAGGTGAGAGACACTGGCTCAGTTAGTCTCGTAGGACAAAAGCAGTGCTGCATCAACTGTCTCCTTGCAGGAGGGGCACGTGAAGGATCTCATCAGCCAGTCATCTGTACAGCCCAGGTGACCTGCATACACAGCAGAAATCAAATTGGGTTGTCATAAACAAAGTCCATCACACAGATCACACACTCCTGGATCTTTTTTTTTAATATTTGTTTTATTTTATTTATTGATTTTTTTTTTTTTTTGGTTGCGCCGGGTCTTAGTTGCAGCCGGTGGGCTCCTTAGTTGAGGCATGCAAACTCTTAGTTGCAGCATGCGTGTGGGATCTAGTTCCATGACCAGGGAACGAACCCGGGCCCCCTGCATTGGGAGTGCGGAGTCTTTAGCCAGTGCACCACCAGGGAAGTCCCCCGGATCCTTTTTTCTGATCCATTTCTTCCAGGATCATAAACTCCTTTAGGCTGATGCTGTATGAGGCCTATTCTTTTGAGCTATCCTATTCTGTTCCTCTCAGCTGAGTTGCTAGGCGAGTCTGGCTAGGTGTTGTATGATAGACCAAAACTGGAACTTGATCCAGATATGGCAGCAGTGGCTCCTGATCCAGCTCCGTCCCCTTGCCGAAGCTAGCCCAGTCGGACTGAGACTTGTGAGGCAGGGAGATGTCATCCGAAGTGGGGTACTTAAGGCACTTCCCCATCTTCTGGGGCTTGAGTGTGTGATCTGTGTGCTGTTTTGACAGTCTTCCAACCTCATTCTTTTTTTTAAATGATTATTAATTAATTAATTTTAAAAATTTATTTATTTTTGAATTTAAAAAATTTATTTTTATACAGCAGGTTATTAGTTATCTATTTTACACATATTAGTGTATATATGTCAATCCCAATCTTCCAATTGATCTCACCACTACCGACCCCCACCCTGCCCCACTCTCCCCTCTTGGTGTCCATACGTTTGTTCTCTACATCTGTGTCTCTATTTCTGCCTTGCAAACCAGTTCATCTGTACCATTTTTCTAGATTCCATATATATACATTAATATACAATATTTGTTTTTCTCTTTCTGACTTACTTCACTCTGTATGACAGTCTCTAGGTCTATCCACGTCTCTACAAATGACCCAATTTTGTTCTTTTTTATCTCTGAGTAATATTCCATTGTATATATTTACCACATCTTCTTTGTCCATTCATCTGTCAATGGGCATTTGGGTTGCTTCCATGACCCAGCTATTGTGAATACTGCTGCAGTGAACATTGGGGTGCATATGTCTTTTTGAATTATGCTTTTCTCTGGGTATATGCCCAGTAGTGGGATTGCTGGGTCATATGGTAATTCTATTTTTATTTTTTAAGGAACCTCCATACTGTTCTCCATAGTGGCTGTATCAGTTGACATTCCCACCAGCAGTGCAAGAGGGTTCCCTTTCCTCACACCCTATCCAGCATTTGTTGTTTGTAGATTTTCTGATGATGCCTACTCTAACCTGTCTGAGGTGATGCCTCATTGTAGTTTTGATTTGCATTTCTTTAATAATTAGTGATGTTGAGCAGCTTTTCATGTGCCTCTTGGCCATCTGTATGTCCTTTTGGAGAAATGTCTATTTAGGTCTTCTGTCCATTTTTTGATTGGGTTGTTTGTTTTTTTAATAGTGAGCTGCATGACCTATTTATATATTTTGGAGATTAATCCTTTGTTGATTCGTTTGCAAACATTTTCTCCCATTCTGAGGGTTGTGTTTTCATCTTGTTTATAGTTTCCTTTGCTGTGCAAAAGCTTTTAAGTTTCATTAGGTCCCATTTGTTTATTTTTTTTAAGGCTGCATTGTACCTTTGCTCACTGATGAACATATAAAAGTCAGAAGTTTTTGATATTATAAAACATCAAAGTAATGGACATTCCTGTGTGAACATCTTTGAATATATATGCTTTGTCTCAGTTAACTTCACTCAGAATGGGACTTCTGCATCAAAGAGTTTATGTCCTTTTGCTTTTTGTGGATGTTGCTACTCTGTACCAATTTATGGTTGTTCATGCAGGAAATACTTATTGAGCATCTGTTATATTTAAGCACTGTGCTGGGTGCTAGTAAAAAGACTTGTGAAATTTCGTGAGTGAAGAGACTTGACCTCCCCTTTGTGAATTCTAACAGTCCAGAGAGGGAATAGATATTCAAGAATCATACACTGCATGTAGGATTACATCTCTGACAAGTGCCAAGGAGAGGAACACGGTACCATGAGAGCATATTTTAGGGAGGATTTGATCTCATCATGGAGATTAGAGAAGGTTTATTTAGGGATGTTTCAGCTGATATCTGAAGGTTGAGTAGGTATTAAGCAGATACGGACATTGGGGACAGATTTCTGAGCATAAGGAATAGCAGAAGACCCTATAAGAGGAAAGCATATGCTGTGCTGGAGGAACTGGCCAGGAAGGTGGGGCTGTTGGGGGAGCATGTGATTATAACGGAGCTACAAGTGTGGGCAGCAGCTCAATCGTGCAGGCTTATGTTTAAGGTTTCAGAATTTAAGAGTAATAGAAAACCATTGAACTTTTTTTTTGAGGTGAGTGTGTGGAACATACCCAATTGCATTTTCAACCTATCATTTTGCTACCGAGTGGAGAATACACCGCAGGGAGAAAGAGTGGAAGCGAGGAAACAAGATAGGAGACTTTTGTAGAAACTGGGCATAATGGTGGCTTGGACCAGGGTATGGTGGTCATTTTGGTGGAAAGATGTGGACAGATTCTAGAGGTATGTAGGCAGTATCATTGTTAGCACTGGTGGTGGGTTGAGGATGAGGGTGAGGGAGAAATAGCTGTCAGTGATGGTGATTCCTAAGTTTCTGGCTCCTATGGTTGGTTAGATAGGGTTTTTAGATATGATGTTAATATTTATCCTAATTTGTCTTTTGTTATTTGTTGGTTCTTGATGAATACTGTGTCATATTAAGTCTCCTGTTTTGAGTGTACAAAGCATTTTGACCAAAACTGACTGTTGTATGTTATCAGATAACTTTTTTTTTTTTTTTTTGGTACGCGGGCCTCTCACTGTTGTGGCCTCTCCCGTTGCGGAGCACAGGCTCCGGACGCGCAGGCCTAGCGGCCATGGCTCACGGGCCCAGCCGCTCTGTGGCATGTGGGATCTTCCCGGACCGGGGCACGAACCCGCGTTCCCTGCATTGGCAGGCAGACTCTCAACCACTGTGCCACCAGGGAAGCCCTCAGGTAACTTTTTAACATCTGCCAGTTTGGTCCTGTATTTTATTCTCTTTCATTTATTAATTAAATTGTTGTATTAGTGTAATATTAATACAACTACATTAATATTAATAGAAAATATTAATAGATTTTCTAAAGTTGCGTTATCCTTGCATCCTTGGAATAAAGCCTTTTGGTATTCATGGTATATATCATTCTTTAATAATTATTGATTAGATGTGCTGATATTTTCTTAGGATTTTTATATCTATATTTGTAAAGCAAAATTGGACCTTTTCTGCAAAACCTTGATTTTCTTTTCTTTTTATTTACAAATGACTCGAATTTTGTTGTTTTTTAGATATTTGGTTGATGTAGAAGGCATGTGGCCAGATGATGCAATTGGATGTAAGTATAAGGGTTGTCACTACTTTTCCCTTTTTATAAAATTTGAAGGTAGAAGTGTAGGGGAATTTCTCAAATTTTGGAAAAAGAGAAGAGTTTGTAATTCATTTGTTCTGACATAAGATAACCTTTTACCAAAAGTTTATAAAGGGATGTATCTGGAAATAGTGAGATATAACAGCCTAAATAATTAGTCAGTGGATTTCAGCATTTTCTTTTCTTATTAAAATTTATTTTATTTATTTATTTATTTTTGGCTGCGTTGGGTCTTCGTTGCTGTGCGGGCTTTCTCTAGTTGCCACGAGCAGGGGCTACTCTTTGTTGTGGTACGTGGGCCTCTCATTGCGGTGGCTTCTCGTTGTGTAGCTCGGGCTCTAGGCACTCAGGCTTCAGTAGTTGTGGCGCATGGGCTTAGTTGCTCCGCGGCATGTGAGATCTTCCCGGACCAGGGCTCGAACCCCTGTCCCCTGCATTGGCAGGCGGATTCTTAACCACTGCGCCACCAGGGAAGTCCCTGGATTTCAGCTTTGATCTGCTTTCTCTGGGAAAGATTTGCTTTTTGTACAGTTATTTCTAACAGTTCATCCGCTCCTCAGTATTTAATAGGAGCTGTGGACATTGCTTAGAAAGACAAAACTACATTGAAAACCTTCAGAATGGTCTCATCAGAAAGTAAGTTGCATTTTATATATGAAATTTGTGGTTAGGAAGATCTATTTTATATCATTTAAGTTGCACATGTCCCTTCTTCTTGTAGCTTGTTTACTTGCTCGAGGAAACCTAAACAAATAGGAATGGGGGGAGGATGGAATTGTTATTTTCACAGGCCAAAATATAGTCACTAAATTGGCTACTGAATTTGCAGACCAGTAACATTTTGTGGAAACATTCTGTTTGAGGAATCGGGATTCCAGTGTATCCAGAACAAGTGGTTTTGATGACTCAGCGCATATGATGGAACCAGTTCACACAGCTAATAAGTCTGTTAACCAAGGAAGTATAACCTACATTAGACCCCAGGTTACCCAACATCTCGGCATTTCCGTACCCAGACCCAAGATTTGCAGCAATCAGAAAGGTATCTCTGCTTTCCCTTTTTCTAGAATTGAAATAGAAATTAATATTGTAAATTAGTGCAAACACATTATAATGTGAAGAACTGGTGTTTTCTTGCTGATCAGTGTCAACCAGGGGGTATTGTTTGTTCCATATTTTGCATTTAGGGGTGGAAAGTCAAGTATAGGAGGGGGAATAGGTGAGTTTTTAGAGGCAGTTGGGAAGAGGACTTAGAAATTTTCATTGATTCTTAAACTTAGTTTAAGCCAATAATTTGATGTGAGTGTCAGAAAGGATCTTACATTCTTAGGCTGCATTAATAGTGGTATAGTTTTCAGAATAAGGAAGTTTGCTCTATTTAAAGAGTAAATACAAATTATAGGGAAAATGGTAAAATTCCTGTAGAGAAACTTGCAAAGGGGTTGAACACATAAATCACAAACATACTTTTACTTGGGAAACAGGAAAAACCTCAGTACAATTAAAACAACAACAGTTTTTGCCATTTTGCTATTAATTTAGCAAGTTTTTGACAAGGTAGTCCAGGGTATTGATTGTAAGGCTGGACCTGGGTTTGCATCCTGGCTCTGCTGTTCACCCTGTATGTGATCTTGAGTAAGATCTCTAAATTCCTATTTTCTTATCAATTAGATGGAAATTTTACTAATATTATAAATAAATTTTTAATAACATATACCTTGGGATTGATTATTACATGAGTTAATAAAGTACTTTAGCACATTGTAAACTTCCAGTTTTCAAAAAGATGTTTTGACATTTTTAGCAGATGTAAACATTTCAAAAAGGTGTTGCTTGTGTTGCCAGGGGCACTGAAAAATGGTATAGCCCTTTTGAAACATAACTGTAATAGCCATAAAAATGTTCATACCTGGTAATTCCACCATGAGGTTACAGAAATACTTAAAAATATGGAAAAATCTACGTGCATTTAATCACTCAGCACATTCCTCAAACTCCCTACTATGTATCAGACTCTGGACTAGGTACTTAGGATACAGTTGTATATGTTCTGGGATGTTAATCCCAGCATTATTTACAGTAGTGGAAAAATTGGTAGCAGCTTGCATTTCTAACGATGAAGAATAGCTAAGTAAATTATTATATCCATACTATGATATTTTATAAAACCATTGAAAGTGATAGCTTACTTACGATAAGTGAAAATAATAGGTTATGATTCAGCAGTCAAAAAAAGATGCTAGGGGGAAAAAGACCAAAAGTAATATTAACCAGTTTACTTAGATTAAGTGGGATTGAGGGGTTTTGGGAGGTGTTTACTTTTCTCAGATCTCCAAATTTTCTTTTGTATGATTATATTAGATTTACTGATGTTACCTTTGAAACAATTAAATTCTAATTTTCCAAATTTGCTGCATGTGCCATGGTTAGAATTTCTACATTTTATAATTAATTTATATATGTGTTTACTTATAAAGTGAAAATAGGTTCCTGGTTTCAAAAATAAATAGCTTATTCTGTTTCATGTCAACACTGCCACACTTAGAGAGAATGTATCTGATTAGAATAGTATGGGCATTTATCTCTATAGGGAAAGGTGGAAAGGCTTCTGGGAACCTACAGTGTGCCAAGGCATTGTGGTGGGTAATTGAAGTATATCATCTTAATTTACCTTCAAAACAATCCATGAAGATGGAAGGTATTATTAGCTCTATTTTATAAAGAACTACGAAATCCAAAGATTAAGCAATTTTTTTTTTTTTTTTTTTTTTTTGCGGTACGCGGGCCTCTCACTGTCGTGGCCTCTCCCGTTGCGGAGCACAGGCTCTGGACGCGCAGGCTCAGCGGCCCTCACGGGCCCAGCTGCTCCGCGGCATGTGGGATCTTCCCGGACCGGGGCATGAACACGTGTCCCCTGCATCGGCAGGCAGACTCTCAACCACTGTGCCACCAGGGAAGCCCAGATTAAGCAATTTTATCTGCTAAAATCACACAGGTAGAAAACAGTAGAACCAGAGTATCTATGTATAATTTTATAAAGCTTATTATATATATTTATTAAAACTAATAATGGTGTATTACTTTTGTTTTGTTTAAGAAAATTTTCACAGAATCAAAACATTTACCAGAGAGGCCATATTCCTACTCCTGGTCCCCACGGAGAGGACTGTTTACAAAGGAGGTACTCTTGGAATGTAGAGCCAAACGCCAGTCAAGCAGCGCAGAACAGAAGGTGGTATCCTGGCAATTACTACAGACTACCCTGTCCGACCTATTATAGATGAACCAAGTGACACAAGCCTACCCTGGAAATCTACCTGGAGACAGAACAGGACTGAAGACAGCCAGAGTGACGTTTTATAAAATCAGGTCAAATGAGGTTTATAATCTATTTTAGTGCTCCCTTATGTGTTTGAGCTTAAGGAAAAATTATATTGATACTTAGCTCCGCTGATAAATTTGCAGTATTTACAACAGTGAAGGAAATAGTCTGTCATTCTAATCTTAAATTTTTTTAAAGGAGGATGATATTTTAGAACTGATAAAAAGTAATAAAGAACATCGCTTGTAAATTATTTTTAAAAATTCTATCTTCCTTTTCTGGTGTATTTCCTTCTGACTAGACTTGTAATGTTAGAGTGTGTGTGTGTGTGTGTGTGTGTGTGTGCAGAAAATTTTTAGTGTTTCTGTCATGTTCTGTTATTACCCAATCATCAGGATATCTCCCCCCCACCAAACTGTTCAAGATTTCTATCAAAATCTACCTAGGAGATAATCTCTTTAGAACCTAATCACTATTTGTAATTAGTTGTAGTATTTTTGTGATTAGACATTTCTTTCTTTCTTTTGGCAGTCTACTGTTGGATTTGACCAATTTCCTTTCACTGAATTGTCAGATACACCATCTAACACTGGATAAACTTTTAGGGATTGATTGTCAGTTGAGCAGGAGAGACCAATTGGTAAATGTAAATGCTAAATGCTGGGTAATTTACCTGACGAGGTAATTGTTATCAACTGGGTGGAGCTACTCAGAAAACTTGAAAACTTTTATAGACTATAAAGGTTGCTTGATGAACAGAATAGGGTGTGACATTTAAAGCCTGGAATATCTGGGGAGACTTGCATGGCTCCTTGTGTTGTTGCTTCTTTGTTGACCATAACCTGCTGCAGTCTTTCTCCACTTGCCTCTCACAGTGGAATGGTGCCTTGACCTTGACTTTTTCTAAGTTGCCCCTTCTGCTAGTTTACCTCTGGAACACACAGCTGGATCATGTGGGAGGTGTTAATTATTTTTAGTTGCAGAGGAAGCCAGAAACCTTTGTTTGCTCAAGAAAGGGTCTAACTGCCATGACATCATAAGCCTTGGTAAATATTTTATGAATACTTGGGCAAATTGGCTGCATTGTTTAAGTCTCTGATTTTGAAGTGTTGTATCATGGGAAGTCTGATATTGCATATGATAGTTGTTTTCTCTGTTCTGTGTTATAAATGAACATCATGTGGAACCTGACCCTAATGAAGTTCTCTAACTCAGCTACTCCCTGGTCTGTGTCTGATGAGCTCAGTCAGGTTACTACCTTTCATCTAGGTGGTGGCTCAGAAAGTTTTTTTCTGCCAGCCACATTTAACAGAGATACAAGAGTTCTTCTTGCCAGAAGGCTGCTTTGTGGAATTGTTCCTTCGCATACATCGTGAACTCTCCCTTGGAAAGATACTGGCGCAGCAAGACAACTGGTGAGGCAAAAAAAGAACCACCAGGGACAGGCATGTGAGTCCAGCTAATCTAATAGTTTTAAGGAGTTCCTGGGCAAGCAGTTTCTGAGGAGGACATTGCCAGCAGAAGTGTCATCTTAAGCACTGCCACCTTTGAAAACCTTCTTTGATCGTGTTGTCCTCTCTGTCCCCATCCCATTTCATTTATCAACACAGCTTATTGAAAACCAGTCTCCTTTTGCTATCTCGTGTCTCATTTATTCTTCAACACACTGTTTTCCCGGCTTCTGCTCACATCACACCACTGAAAGTCCTCTGGCTAAAGGAACAAGCAAATTTTTTTAAAGGTCTTTAGTGGTCTGTTTAAGCTTTTAATTTTTTTATTTTTATTAAAAAAACACAGGTAAGTATTGGGTTGGCCAAAAAGTTCATTTGGGTTTTTCTGCAGGATGTTACGGAAAACCCAAACGAACTTTTTGGCCAACCCAATAGTTTAAAATTCAAATAGTTCTACTGAGATGTCTATGAAAGAGAGTAGTCTTCCCATCAGCACCCCTGCCCTATCCCCTGATTGTCACTCCCCAAGGGCAATCACTTTAAGTATTTTTGCATTATTTTCTACCCAAAGGCAACCACTTTAAGTATTTTAGCATTATTTTCTAATATTTGCCTCCATATTTAAATACTAGGCTTATATTACCACGTCTTGATTTTTCAGTTTCTGATACTGTCTATTGACTTCCTACTGTGGAAAATGAGAATTTAGCTCTTTCACATCATCTGTCCACATACACACTTCTGTTCCCCTCATCTTTTCAGGATAGTTATTTCCCAACTTTTGGTTAATCAATATTCTAAGTTTATGTTATTTGCTAGGTAAGTATCATTCACCTCTGAACCATCGTGCACGGGTATGTTTCCATTCTTACACCATTTTGTCCCCTTCATTTTTGTTTGTGTCTTTTCCTATGAACCTATCACTAATTCATCCTCCAAATCTCTAACACCACTGTAACATTTCTCAGTGTGGATAGGGTAAACACATCAGATTCTTTTTTGTTTGAAATCTTTCCTGGATTGATTGGACTTGTTCTTGACCTGTTCTAGGTTGGGCACTGCTTTTAGTTTGCCAGAGCTGCCATAAAAATGTACCACAGACTGGGTGGCTTAAACAACAGATGTTTTACTTTCTTACAGTACAGGAGGCCAGAAGTCCAAGATCAAGGTGTTGGCAGGGCTGGTTTCTTCTGAGGCCTCTCTCCTTGACTTGTAAATGGCCATCCTCTCCCTTGGTCTTCACATGGTCTTCCCTCTGTGTCTACGTCCAGATTTCCTTTTCTTATAAGGATACCCAGTCATATTGGATTAGTGCCCACCCTAATGACCTCATTTAAACTTACCTCTTTAAAGATGTCGTCTCCAAGTACAGTCATATTCTGAAGTCCAGGTGGTTAGGACAACTTCAACATATGACTTTTGCGGGAGCACAGCTCAACACATGACAGGCACGTTGGTTGTTCTCTACACCTGGGGCATAGCTCTTGCCCTGAGATTTCTCTTTGCCTTCACCCTGGTCCTTTCTTATATCCCTCTTCTGTTTCCTGGATCCACAGCTGCTGCGTTCATGGTTTACTTCCCTGTTTGGTGGAGCATATCCTTCCATGGTTTCCCAAGGATTAATGGGATGTAAATTTTTTGAGGCTTTTGCATGTCTGAAATGGGTTTATTTTATTCTTGCACTGCACTGATAGTTTGATAGAATGTACAATTGTAGGTAAGCACTTTAAAATGCATTTATTCATTGTTTTCCATAGTTCATTGTTGCTGTTTGAAGCCTTGTACTATTCTGATTCCAGAACTTGTATTTGTGAACTGTAATTTTTCTTTCTGCAAGCTTTAGGATCTTTGTTTCAGGTGTCCTGAAAGTTCATGATATGACTTAGTGTGGGTATTTTTTAAATTCGTAATGCTAGATACTAAGTGAGGTCTTCCAGTCTGGCAGGCTATGTGCATCAGTTCTGGGAAATTTTCTTTTCACTTTATCTTCTCTATTTTCTTTTTGGGGAACTTCTATTAGTTGACCATTGGATTTTCTGAAATGTACCTCTAAGTTAATTAAATTTTTTCTTTTATTTTCCATTTTTAACCTTTCCTTTCTTCTTTTTTTTAAATCATAAGAATTTTCTCAGCTTTATTTCCACCCTTCTGTTGATTGTTTAGGTTTTCTTCTACATATTATATACATATTTTTCTGCTATATGTGTTTTTCTTAATAAATTTATTTATTTTTGGCTGCCTTGGGTCTTTGTTGCTGCACGCGGGCTTTCTCTAGTTGCGGGGAGCGGGGGCTCTTCTTCGTTGTGGTGCGCGGGCTTCTCATTATGGTGGCCTCTCTTGTTGCTGAGCATGGGCTTTAGGGCACGTGGGCTTCAGTAGTTGCGGCGTGTGGGCTCAGTAGTTGTGGTGCACGGGCTTAGTTGCTCCTCAGCATGTGGGATCTTCCCGGACCACAGCTCGAACCCATGTCTCCTGAATTGGCAGGTGGATTCTTAACCACTGCGCCACCAGGGAAGTCCCCTGCTATATGTTTTTAATCTCCAAGAGCTAGCTCTTCTTTTCTGAATAGTTTTTTCCCCCAGGCACTTCATTCTTTTATTTTTTTAAATGAATGCATTATCTTTTCTCTCTCTAAAGTTATCAGTTTTTAAGTTTCTTCTGTTCCCTGTGTCAGCTATTTTTGTTTTCTCCTGTTTGTTGATGCCTTTCTCTCCTGTTAGATGTGATCTTGAAATATCTGGTGATCTTTGCCTGTCATTTAGTACTTAAGATTGAGGCACTCAGAGCTGATGGAAGTGTATGGTAGACTTGAAATAAGGTGGTCAGGCACCTTGACTTTTTTGTTTAGTTTCCCCTTGCTGCACACAATTAGGTTTTATTTTTCTCCATTCTAAGAGTTAATATCTATGAAATTTTTATTGTTCTCTCTCTCTCTGTCTACCATTCATCATCCCTCCCATTCTCTTGTGAGTTCTTAATCTTTAGGAGTCTTATCTTCTTCGTAGGGTTTGAGTAAAGAGTAGAGATACAGGCATGAGTTCAATCTAGCCAGTGTAATGAGACTTTGCCATTAAATTGGTTTTGGGTTTAACCTCAGTCTGGTAAGCTTGATTTTTATGCCTCGTATCTCAGGACTGTAGGCCATTCAGTGCCCTAAGTCATGATTTGGACCCACAAAATCAACTACAAACACTCCTGCTATGGAGGTAGGCCCTATCTAGATCCTGTCTGAACCACATTTCTAATGTAATTCTAACAACTGCCCCAGAATTATGTCCTAAAACAAGCTCATTAATGTTATTCCACTCTTGGAAATCTTTAATGGCTTATGGCCTTCAGAATCCATTTCCAACTCCTTGTCAGGGCCCTGTGTAATCTGACTCCCAGCTGACTTTTCAAAGCCTCTGCTGTGTTCCACTCCATTCTTCAGTGTGCCAGCTGTTTCTTGACCACAACATTGTACATGTTTATGCCACGGTATCTTTGTCTTTCAGGTTGTTCCCTTGGCTATAATGGCTCTCATATAGCCTCTGTGAACAAATCATTCTTGAAGCCCCCTCTCCTCAGTAAAGCCTTCTCTCCCAGCCCTACCCCCCTACTGAATTACTCCTTTTTCTACAAGGTACCTTGTATCACTATTTAGCATTTATTTCATTTATATCTCCTGTTATGTGAAACACAGGTTCTAAGAATGGTCTCAGATTCCCTCAACCTCCTCCTCCTCCCTGAAGGTGCCATCTGCCACCTGGACCACACTCCCTGGTCTTGCCTTTGCCAGCAAACCTAATTAGCACTCTCTAAGCTCACTAGAGCCCAAGTTAAACTCTGGGCCTCCATACCAAGCCCTCTCCATTCTCAGCCATCCCTCCATGTTAGAGTTGGAGGAAATGCTACATATCAGGCCACAACTCTGGCTTTCTGAGCTGCCAGAGAAGGGTGAGATGATGAACAGAAGTGTAGAGGAGTTGGCTCCCATGGAAGGAGCCTTGATTAATGAGACGTGTAAGACAGGAGGAAGCCTGGCAGGCAAATTCCCGCTTCTCTCTCCCTTCTGTGGATTACTCTCAGGCATGGTTTTTCCTTTCAAGCCTCCCAAAGAAAGTCCAGCCTGCTGAGTGAACACATATACCAAACAACTGTGTGGCTTTTTGTCTCATTGTGAAGCCTGTTCCTCACCCTCACAACTCTGTTCTTACATACCCCAAATAAAATACCAGCATTTTAATCCTTGCCTCAGGCTCTGCTTTCTAGAGGACATCAGCAAGACAAATGTAACACATTTAAAATTCATAAATGTAGGGACTTCCCTGGTGGCACAGTGGTTAAGAATCCGCCTGCCAATGCAGGGGACACGGGTTCTTCCTGGTTGAGGAAGATCCCACGTGCCATGGACAACTAACCCCATGCACCACAACTACTGAGCCTGCACTCTAGAGCCTGCGAGCCACAACTACTGAAGCCCATGCACCGAAAGCCCTTGCTCCACAACAAGAGAAGCCACTGCAATGAGAAGCATGCACACTGCAACAAAAAGTAGCACCTGCTCGCCACAACTAGAGAAAGCCTGTGCACAGCAATGAAGACCCAATGCAGCCAAAAATAAATAACTAAAATTTAAAAATAATAAAATTCATATATTTATTATTTGTTAATAAATCTGGCAGTCATAGCTGTTAATTCTTCAACCACGCATATGAGACCAAGAAGTACCAGAGCTCTTCCACTGACTTGACATTGAGATCCTACAAATATTTATACCTTTTAGGAATACAGAGACGTCAAGTAACAGTTTATCAAGAAGTACAGATTTCATTTGGGGGGTTATTTTCACATGACACAGGAATGGTTCCAGTTGCTCACATGGTTCCAGTTGCTCACCAGCACTTATATTGTCAGTTTTTTCATTTCTTTGAGCTGTTCTAATACAGATGTAGTGTTGTCTCATGATTTTTAAAACAGCTTTAGAGATATAATTGACATCTGTTACACTGTACAACTGTTAAAGTGAACAGGTTGATAAATTTGACATGTATACATCCATGAGATCATTACCACAATTAAGATAGAATACATCTATTGATATTACCCCAAAGTTTCCTAGTGCCCCTTTGTAATTCTCCTTTTCCACCCCAGGCCCCCTACCCAAGCCACCGGTGATTTGCTTTGTCACTATAAATTAGTTTTATATAAATGGAGTCATACAGTGTACACTATTTTTAGGTCTGGCTTTTTTCAGCATGACTATTTTGAGATTTATCCATGTTATTTTATGTAGCAATAGTTGATTTCCTTTTTACTGCCAACTTGTATTCCACTGTATGGATATATAGTTTGTCAATTCACTTGATGAACATTTGGGTTGTTTCCAGCTTTTGGTGGTCACAGACAAGCCACTGAACTGGGACAACTTTTTTTTCTACGTCTATTTTTTTTTTTTTTTTTTTTGCGGTACGTGGGCCTCTCACTGTTGTGGCCTCTCCCGTTGCGGAGCACAGGCTCCGGACGCGCAGGCTCAGCGGCCATGGCTCACGGGCCCAGCCGCTCCGCGGCATGTGGGATCTTCCCGGACCGGGGCACGAACCCGCATCCCCTGCATCGGCAGGCGGACTCTCAACCACTGCGCCACCAGGGAAGCCCTCTACGTCTATTTTTTAATTGACTTTACTGAGGCATAATTTTATAAAATGTACTCTTTAAAAGTACATAATTTGATGAATTTTGACAAATTCATACTCCCTTTTAACTAACACCACATCAAGATACAGAACATTGGCTTCACTGCAAAGGTTCCCTTGGGTGTTCTTTTCAGTCACTGTCTCCCACTTGCCCATTCCTAGCAACCACTAATTTGCGTTCAGTCACTCTAGAATAAATTTGCAATTCCTATAGTTATAGAAATGGAATCATACAGTAACATAATTTTAGTTTCTTGCTTTTTTGCTGAGCATGTTTTTAGATACATCCATGTTGCAAGTATTGTTGCAAGTATATTCATTCCTTTTATTACTGAATAGTATTTCATGACATGAATTTACCACAATTTGTTTATCCATTGATGTGTTGTTGGGCACTGGGTTGTTTCCAGTTTGGGACTATTATGAGTCAAGTTGCTATGAACATTCACGTTCAAGCCTTTGTGTGGACACGTTTTCACTTCTGAGTAAATACCAAGGAGTGAAACTGCTGCATATGGTAAGAATACATTTAATTTCTTAAGAAACTGCCGAACTCTTCTCCAAAGTGGTTATACTATTTTATACTCAGACTAGCAACATGTGAGTGTTCCAGTCCTGCATGTCTGACAACACTTGGTATTTAAAATTTTTAAGGTATTTTAAATTTTAGTCATCTTACGGATATGTAGTAGTATCTCATTATGTTTTTAATTTGTATTTCCCTGATGACTAATGATGTTGAGCATGTTTTCAAGTTTCTATTGGCTTTTCATATATCTTTTGTGAAGTGTGTTCAAAAATATCTCCTTTTCTTAATTAGGTTGTCTCATAATTTTTGAGTTGGAGTTCTTTCCATAATCTGGACACCAGTCTTCTGTCAGAACAATTTTTTTTTCTTATATATTCCCACTGTGCTCAAGACACAAGGTTCTTTGCTCTTTCTTAAATAGGCTAAGGCCATATCTGTCTCAGCCTTTGAACACTCTTTGTTGCCTGGAATGCTGCTCTTCAAATACACAGAGAACTTGCTTCCAGATCTCCTCCAGTCACTGTTCAAATGGCCCTATTTGGTGAGATCTTTCTTAACCATCCTATTTAAAATAGTAATACCCACGGCCTGACATTACCCCATTTCCTCTGGTTTTGTCTTCATAGCATATAACCACCCTATTTGTAATTTACTTTTTTTAAAAAACATCTTTATTGGAGTATAATTGCTTTACAATGGTGTGTTAGTTTCTGCTTTATAACAAAGTGAATCAGATATACATATACATATGTTCCCATATCTCTTCCCTCTTGCATCTCCCTCCCTCCCACCCTCCCGATCCCACCCTTCTAGGTGGTCACAAACCACCAAGCTGATCTCCCTGTGCTATGCGGCTACTTCCCACTAGCTATGTATTTTACGTCTGGTAGTGTATATATGTCCATGCCACTCTCTCACTTTGTCACAGCTTACCCTTCCCGCTCCCCATATCCTCAAGTCCATTCTCTAGTAGGTCTGTGTCTTTATTCCTGTCTTACCCCTAGGTTCTTCATGACTTTTTTTCCCTTAGATTCCATACATATGTGTCAGCATATGTTATTTGTTTTTCTCTTTCTGACTTACTTCACTCTGTATGACAGACTCTAGGTCCATCCACCTCACTACAAATAACTCAATTTCATTTCTTTTTATGGCTGAGTAATATTCCATTGTATATATGTGCGACATCTTCTTTATGCATTCATGTGTCGATAGACACTTAGGTTGCTTCCATGTCCTGGCTATTGTAAATAGAGCTGGAATGAACATATTGGTACATAACTCTTTTTGAATTATGGTTTTCTCAGGGTATATGCCCAGTAGTGGGATTGCTGGGTCGTATGGTCGTTCTATTTGTAGTTTTTTAAGGAACCTCCATATGTTCTCCATAGTGGCTTGTGTCAATTTACATTCCCACCAATAGTGCAAGAATGTTCCCTTTTCTCCACACCCTCTCCAGCATTTATTGTTTCTAGATTTTTTGATGATGGCCAGTGTGAGATGATATCTCATTGTAGTTTTGCTTTGCATTTCTCTAATGATTATGATGTTGAGCATTCTTTCATGTGTGTGTTGGCAATCTGTATATCTTCTTTGGAAAAGTGTCTATTTAGGTCTTCTGCCCGTTTTTGGATTGGGTTGTTTCTTTTTTTGTTATTGAGATGCATGAGCTGCTTGAAAATTTTGGAGATTAATCCTTTGTCAGTTGCTTCATTTGCAAATATTTTCTGCCATTCTGAGGTTTGTCTTTTGGTCTTGTTTATGGTTCCTTTGCTGTGCAAAAGCTTTGAAGTTTCATTAGGTCCCATTTGTTTATTTTTATTTCCATTTCTCTAGGAGATGGGTGATAAAGGATCTTTCTGTGATTTATGTCATAGAGTGTTCTGCCTATGTTTTCCTCTAAGACTTTGATAGCTTCTGGCCTAACATTTAGGTCTTTAATCCATTTTGAGCTTATTTTTTTGTATGGTGTTAGGGAGTGTTCTAATATCATACTTTTACATGTAGCTGTCCAGTTTTCCCAGCACCACTTATTGAAGAGGCTGTCTCCTCTCCACTGCATATTCTGTTTTTTTGTTTTTTTTTTTGGTACGAGGGCCTCTCACTGTTGTGGCCTCTCGTGTTGTGGAGCACAGGCTCCAGATGCACAGGATCAGCAGCCAGGACTCATGGGCCTAGCTGCTCCATGGCATGTGGGATCTTACTGGACCGGGGCACGAACCCGTGTCGCCTGCATTGGCAGGCGGACTTTCAACCACTGTGCCACCAGGGAAGCCCTCCACTGTATATTCTTGCCTCCTTTATCAAAGATAAGGTGACCATATGTGCGTGGGTTTATCTCTGGGCTTTCTATCCTGTTTCACTGATCTATATTTCTGTTTTTGTGCCAGTACCATACTGTCTTAATAACTGTAGCTATGTAGTATAGTCTGAAATCAGGGAGCCTGATTCCTCCAGCTCCATTTTTCGTTCTCAAGATTGCTTTGGCTATTCGGGGTCTTTTGTGTTTCCATACAAATTGTGAAACTTTTTGTTCTAGTTCTGTGAAAAATGCCAGTGGTAGTTTAATAGGGATTGCATTGAATCTGTAGATTGCTTTGGGTAGTAGAGTCATTTTCACAATGTTGATTCTTCCAATCCAAGAACATGGTATATCTCTCCATCTATTTGTATCATCTTTAATTTCTTTCATCAGTATCATAATTTTCTGCATACAGGTCTTTTGGCTCCTTATGTAGGTTTATTCCTAGATATTTTATTCTTTTTGTTGCAGTGGTAAATGGGAGTGTTTTCTTAATTTCACTTTCAGATTTTTCATCATTAGTGTATAACAATGCCAGAGATTTCTGTGCATTAATTTTGTATCCTGCTACTTCACCAAATTCATAGATTAGCTCTAGTAGTTTTCTGGTAGCATCTTTAGGATTCTCTATGGATAGTATCATGTCATCTGCAAAGAGTGACAGCTTTACTTCTTCTTTTCTGATTTGGATTCCATTTATTTCTTTTTCGTCTCTGATTGCTGTGGCTAAAACTTCCAAAGCTATGTTGAATAACAATGGTGAGAGTGGGCAACCTTGTCTTGTTCCTGATCTTAGTGGGAATGGTTTCAGTTTTTCACCATTGTGGATGATGTTGGCTGTGGATTTGTCATATATGGCCTTTGTTATGTTGAGGAAAGTTCCCTCTATGCCTACTTTCTGCAGGGTTTTTATCATAAGTGTGTGTTGAACTTAGTCAAAAGCTTTCTCTGCATCTATTGAGATGATCATATGGTTTTTCTCCTTCAATTTGTTAATATGGTGTATACGTTGATTGATTTGTGTATATTGAAGAATCCTTGCATTCCTGGAATCACCCCCACCTGATCATGGTGTATGATCCTTTTAATGTGCTGTTGGATTGTCTTTGCTAGTATCTTGTTGAGGATTTTTGCATCTTTGTTCATCAGTGATATTGGCCTGTAGTTTTCTTTCTTTGTGACATCTTTGTCTGGTTTTGATATCAGGGTGATGGTGGCCTCGTAGAATGAGTTTGGGAGTGTTCCTCCCTCTGCTATATTTTGGAAGAGTTTGAGAAGGATAGGTGTTAACTCTTCTCTAAGTGTTTGATAGAATTCGCCTGTGAAGACATCTGGTCCTGAGCTTTTGTTTGTTGGAAGAATTTTAATCACAGTTTCAGTTTCAGTGTTTGTGACTGGTCTGTTCATAGTTTTTATTTCTTCCTGGTTCAGTCTCGGCAGGGTGTGCATTTCTAAGAATTTGTCCATTTCTTCCAGGTTGTTCATTTTATTGGCATACAGTTGCTTGTAGTAATCACTCATGATCCTTTGTATTTCTGCAGTGTCAGTTGTTACTTCTCCTTTTTCATTTCTAATTCTATTGATTTGAGTCTTCTCCCTTTTTTTCTTGAAGAGTCTTCCTAATGCTTTATCAATTTTGTTTATCTTCTCAAAGAACCAGCCATTAGTTTTATTGATCTTTGCTATTGTTTCCTTCATTTCTTTTTCATTCATTTCTGATCTGATCTTTATGATTTCTTTCCTTCTGCTAACTTTGGGGTTTTTTTGTTCTTCTTTCTCTAATTAATTTCGGTGCAAGGTTAGGTTGTTTATTTGAGATGTTTCCTGTTTCTTAAGGTAGGATTGTATTGCGATAAACTTCCCTCTTAGAACTGCTTTTGCTGCATCCCATAGGTTTTGGTCGTCGTGTCTCCCTTGTCATTTGTTTCTAGGTATTTTTTGATTTCCTCTTTGATTTCTTCAGTGATCACTTCGTTATTAAGTAGTGTATTGTTTAGCCTCCATGTGTTTGTTTTTTTTACACATCTTTTCCTGTAATTGATATCTAGTCTCATAGCCTTGTGGTCAGAAAAGATACTTGATATGATTGCAAGTTTCTTAAATTTACCAAGGCTTGATTTGTGACCCAAGATATGATCTATCCTGGAGAATGTTCCATGAGCAATTGAGAAAAATGTGTATTCTGTTGATTTTGGATGGAGTGTCCTATAAATATCAATTAAGTCCATCTTGTTTAATGTATCATTTAAAGCTTGTGTTTCCTTATTTATTTTCATTTTGGATGATCTGTCCTTTGGTGAAAGTGGGGTGTTAAAGTCCCCTAGTACGAATGTGTTACTGTCGATTTCCCCTTTTATGGCTGTTAGTATTTGCCTTATGTATTGAGGTGCTCCTATGTTGGGTGCATAAATATTTACAATTGTTATATCTTCTTCTTGGATCGATCCCTTGATCATTATGTAGTGTTCTTCTTTGTCTCTTGCAATAGTCTTTATTTTAAAGTGTATTTTGTCTGATATGAGAATTGCTACTCCAGCTTTCTTTTGGTTTCCATTTGCATGGAATATCTTTTTCCATCCTCTTACTTAAGTCTGTATGTGGCTCTAGGTTTGAAGCGGGTCTCTTGTAGACAGCATATATATGGGTCTTGTTTTTGTATCCATTCAGCCAATCTGTGTCTTTTGGTGGGAGCATTTAGTCCATTTACATTTAAGGTAATTATCAATATATATGTTCCTATTCCCATTTTCTTAATTGTTTTGGGTTTGTTATTGGAGGTCTTTTCCTTCTCTTGTGTTTCTTGCCTAGAGTAGTTCCTTTAGCATTTGTTGTAAAGCTGGTTTGGTGGTGCTGAACTCTCTCAGCTTTTGCTTGTCTGTAAAGGTTTTAATTTCTCCATCAAATCTGAATGAGATCCTTGCTGGGTAGAGTAATCTTGGTTGCAGGTTTCTCTCCTTCATCACTTTAAATATGTCCTGCCACTCCCTTCTGGCTTGCAGAGTTTCTGCTGAAAGATCAGCTGTTAACTTTATGGGGATTCCCTTGTGTGTTATTTGTTGTATTTCCCTTGCTGCTTTTAATATGCTTTGTTTGTATTTAATTTTTGACAGTTTGATTAATATGTGTCTCGGCGTATTTCTCCTTGGATTTATCCTGTATGAGACTCTCTGTGCTTCCTGGACTTGATTAACTATTTCCTTTCCCATAGTAGGGAAGTTTTCAACTATAATCTCTTCAAATATTTTCTCAGTCCCTTTCTTTTTCTCTTCTTCTTCTGGAACCCCTATAATTCGAATGTTGGTGTGTTTAATGTTGTCCCAGAGGTCTCTGAGACTGTCCTCAGTTCTTTTCATTCTTTTTTCTTTATTCTGCTCTGCATTAGTTATTTCCCCTATTTTATCTTCCAGGTCACTTATCCATTCTTCTGTCTCAGTTATTCTGCTATTGATCCCATCTAGAGTATTTTTCATTTCATTTATTGTGTTGTTCATCGTTGTTTGTTTCATCTTTAGTTCTTCTAGGTCCTTGTTAAATGTTTCTTTCATTTTGTCTATTCTATTTCCAAGCTTTTGGATCATCTTTATTATCATTATTCTGAATTCTTTTTCAGGTAGACTGCCTATTTCCTCTTCATTTGTTAGGTCTGGTGGGTTTTTATCTTGCTCCTTCATCTGCTGTGTGTTTTTCTGTCTTCTCATTTTGCTTATCTTACTGTGTTTGGGGTCTCCTTTTTAAAGGCTGCAGGTTCGTAGTTCCCGTTGTTTTTGGTATCTGTCCCCAGTGGCTAAGGTTGGTTCAGGTTGTGTAGGCTTCCTGGTGGAGGGGACTAGTGCCTGTGTTCTGGTGGATGAGGCTGGATCTTGTCTCTCTGGTGGGCAGGTCCACGTCTGGTGGTGTGTTTTGGGGTGTCTGTGGACTTATTATGGTTTTAGACAGCCTCTCTGCTAATGGGTGGGGTTGTGTTCCTGTTTTGCTAGTTGTTTGGCATAGGGTGTCCAGCCCTGTAGCTTGCTGGTCGTTGAGTGAAGTTGGGTGCTGGTGTTGAGATGGAGATCTCTGGGATATTTTCACCATTTGATATGTGGAGCTGGGAGGTCTCTTGTTGACTAGTGTCCTGAAGTTGGCTCTCCCACCTTAGAGGCACAGCACTGACTCCTGGCTGCAGCAACAAGAGCCTTTCTTCCACACGGCTCAGAATAAAAGGGAGTAAAAGTAGAGAGAAAGAATTAGTATAAGTAGGAAGAAAGAAAGAGAGAAAGAAAGGAAGGAAGGAAGGAAGGAAGGAAGAAGAAAAGAAGGAAAGAAAGAAAGAAAGGAAGGAGGGAGGGAGAGACAGTGGGAGGAAGGAAGGAAGGAAGAAAGGAGGGAAGGAAGGAAAAAAGAAAGAAGGAAGATAAAATAAAATAGAGTAAAATATAATAAAGTTATTAAATTAAAAAATAATTATTAAGAAAAAAATTAAAAAACAAAATGGACGGATAGAACCTTAGGACAAATGGTGGAAGCAGAGCTATACAGACAATATTTCATACAGAAGCATACACATACACACTCACAAAAAGAGGAGAAGGGGAAAAAATCATAAATCTTGCTCTCAAAGTCCACCTCCTCAATTTGGGATGATTCGTTTTCTAAAGGAGGGAAGGAAGGAAAGAAAGAAAAAGAAAGAAAGAAGATAAAGTAAAATAAAATAGAGTTATTAAAATTAAAATTTTTAAGAAAGAAAAAAAATTTTTTAAAAACGGACAGATAGAACCCTAGGACAAATGGTGGAAGCAAAGCTATACAGGCAAAATCTCACACAGAAGCATACACATACACACTCACAAAAAGAGGAAAAGGGGAAAAAATGGGCTCACGCCCATCTCTGGAGCTCCTTTAAGCAGCGCTCTTAATCCTCTCTCCTCACGCACCAGGAAACAAAGAGGGAAGAAAAAGTCTCTTGCCTCTTCGGCAGCTCCAGCCCTTTTCCCGGACTCCCTCCCGGCTAGCCGTGGTGCACTTACCCCTTAAGGCTGTGTTCACGCCGCCAACCCCAGTCCTCTCCCTGCGTTCCGACCAAAGCCCGAGCCTCAGCTCGCAGCCCCGCCCACCCCGGCGGGTGAGCAGACAAGCCTCTCGGGCTGGTTGAGTGCCGGTCGGCACCGATCCTCTGTGCGGGAATCCCCCCCTTTGCCCTCCGCACCGCTGTTGCTGCGCTCTCCTCCACGGCGTCGAAGCTCCCCCTCCGCCACCCGCAGTCTCCGCCCGCGAAGGGGCTTCCTAGTGTGTGGAAACCTTTCCGCCTTCACAGCTCCCTCCCACTGGTGCAGGGCCCGTCCCTATCCTTTTGTCTCTGTTTTTTCTTTATTTTCTTTTGCCCTACCCAGGTACGTGGTGAGTTTCTTGCCTTGTGGGAGGTCTGAGGTCTTCTGCCAGCGTTCAGTAGGTGTTCTATAGGAGTTATTCCACATGTAGATGTATTTCTGGTGTATCTGTGGGGAGGAAGGTGATCTCCGCGTCTTACTCTTCCACCATCTTCCCCTCTTCCCCTCGTCCTTGGCAGGCGGACTCTTAACTACTGCGCCACCAGGGAAGCCCAAAGGAAGGTTTTTTTTTTTTTGCGGTACGCTGGCCTCTCACTGTTGTGGCCTCTCCCGTTGCGGAGCACAGGCTCCGGATGCACAGGCTCAGCGGCCATGGCTCACAGGCCCAGCCGCTCCGCGGCATGTGGGATCTTCCCGGACCGGGGCACAAACCCGTGTCCCCTGCATCGGCAGGCAGACTCTCAACCGCTATACCACCAGGGAAGCCCCATGTCTCTTTCTTTAGGATAGCTTCCCTGAAGTGGAGTTATTAGGGAAGAGGATATGAATTTTTTAATACCAGAAAGGTGCCATTTTGCACTGGTAATTGGCACAAGTGTGCCAGTCTCAGCAAACTCGCCAACAATGCCTTTTAACTTTTCAACATTTTCACCATTTTGAGTTGTCAGACTACTGGTGAAGTTGAACTGTTTATTAGTTTGCTATGAAGAGTGTTTTGAAAGGGTTTATTTCTGTAACTATTTATAATGTTTTCAACTCTTTGGGAGCCTTTGGGTGAAGAAGAAAAGTAATGCCATTTCCTGGGAAAGAAGTTAACGTAAGCTCCACAAGCTTTTTCTCAAAAAAAATTGATCCAATTTAGGAACAATGTTCTTTGTTCCTAAATTAACCAGGTTGCTTCAGAGCCTAAAGGCTCCCCAGCAAAAGCAAGCTGTAATTATAGGGACTTTGGTGCTGGCAGAGAAGGGATGCAGTTTGGTAGGACACCCTTATCTAGCTCCCTAGTCAAGGGTTACATATTAAAGTAAAAAGCCAGCTGTCTCTGGGATAAGGTGAGGGAAGGGGGCTCTGTTACCCAGGCAATCATTGTTGCCATCTCCCCAGTCTTGGGAACAACTAAGGCTGTAACTACAGTGAAATGGTCTTTAATCCCCTATTCCCCTCCCCACCACACACTCAGAAGAACTACGAGAACTGCTCCCAAGCCCTGCACCTTCTTTTTAGAAGGAGCCTCATGGCTCACAGGATATTTCAGGCCTCCTGCTGCCATTCTCATTCTGCTTTTCCCTTGATGACCTTTCCACTTGTCTGCAAACTGCAGTAGTCAATTCCTCTGCTCTGGAACCTGTGCTGGGGTTGCAGCTGCTTCTCTGCTCCTGGCTTTGTTTTGCAGACTGACGTGCCATCTGTACTCCATGTTACAATATTGAGTAAAGCACAGCTCTCTAGGTTGATTGGGTGCAATGAGCAAAGTTTGTATTCATCAAATTTGCCTGTTCTTGTTTTCATATCCTCTGTGCCAGTAGTCTCCCATCGTTCCCTCCAGGTCACCCTTCATCTCTCTCCACTCTTCTCTCTGCCCTGGAGGCTGACTTACCATGTACCCAGCAAGAGGTCCTCCCTTCCCCTTGGCTTCTACTTGGGTTTGGCCAGTGTGTGTGAAGGGGGGAGGCTAGCAGGAGAACGAGGCGAGGGTATTTATTCTTCTGGCCCTTCCCTGCAGGACCCCTAGGCTGGCTTTGGCCCTGAACCTCTCAGGGCGGTCTGCGCTACTCAACTCCTGGGTCAGGCTCTTGTCACCTCTCCCTCCACCTCGCTTCAGGCCTCTGAGCAATAACACACCTCGTTTCCCCTCTACCCATCCACACCTTCATAATTAGGCCCTCTGGTGATCTATATCTGTAAAATCAGCTCGAGTTATCCTAATTTGAGTGCTGATACCATCTCCCTTTTGCTAAATTTCTTAAAAGGTTAAGTTAGGTTAGATTAGAAACATTTCTATAGAGCTGAATCATTGTTCTAGGATTTCTGAACATCCTGCCAAGGACCTATTAGTCCACTTTCTTTCCCCTTGAAATAATTTGCTGTTATTTCCTCTCATTCGTCTAAGTTATGAGTTCTCAGTGGGAGACCAGGGCACTGACCTGAGGCTAGGTTATTGGGAGCCCCGATGAGAGATCAGGGGAGATGATGTTCTTTCCAGGACATTTTCCTTCTCTTTCGGAGGCTTCTAAAACACTATGAGTCTTGATTGTCTACCTTCCATTTCTTTATTTTTTTAAACATCTTTATTGGAGTATAATTGCTTTACAATGGTGTGTTAGCTTCTGCTTTATAACAAAGTGAATCAGTTATACATATACATATGTTCCCGTATCTCTTCCCTCTTGCATCTCCCTCCCTCCCACCCTCCCTACCCCACCCCTCTAGGTGGTCACAAAGCACAGAGCTGATCTCCCTGTGCTATGCGGCTGCTTCCCACTAGCTATCTATTTTACGTTTGGTAGTGTATATATGTCCATGCCACTCTCTCACTTTGTCACAGCTTACCCTTCCCCCTCCCCATACCCTCAAGTGCATTCTCTAGTAGGTCTGTGTCTTTATTCCCATCTTACCCCTAGGTTCTTCATGACCTTTTTCCCCCCCTTAGATTCCATATATATGTGTTAGCATACGGTATTTGTTTTTCTCTTTCTGACTTACTTCACTCTGTATGACGGACTCTAGGTCCATCCACCTCACTACAAATAACTCAATTTCGTTTCTTTTTATGGCTGAGTAATATTCCATTGTATATATGTGCCACATCTTCTTTATCCATTCATCCGATGATGGACACTTAGGTTGCTTCCATCTCTTGGCTATTGTAGATAGAGCTGCAATGAACATTTTGGTACATGACTCTTGAAGAACACTTGCCTAATAGACCAGCTCAGTCCAGAAATGGGCCAATGAAATGGAAGGTAGAG
This sequence comes from Pseudorca crassidens, assembly GCF_039906515.1. NCBI lineage: Eukaryota > Metazoa > Chordata > Mammalia > Artiodactyla > Delphinidae > Pseudorca > Pseudorca crassidens. Next base: position 28,655,023 of record NC_090309.1, read on the forward strand.
TCATGTACCTTCCATTTCATTGGCCCATTTCTGGACTGAGCTGGTCTATTAGGCAAGTGTTCTTCATAAATGCAAGCATGGGATTTCACTGACATGCTGCTCTCAAGTCCCACAACTCTGGGAATAACAGTGATTCCAAAAATATAATTATCTATTATATTATATATTATATAATAATAATATATAATATATATAACAATATATTATATTATATATATAAATATTATATATATTAATAATAATATATTATATTATATTATAATCAGGCTCCTATAGGCAATAGAAAAATAAAATAATTTATCCAGTTACTTGTAACTGTTTAATTAACTGTAATAAGTTAACAGTTACTTGTTAAGTAGGTAACAAATTAACAGTGATATAAGTGCTTAATGAGAAGTGCAAAGGCTTCAAAGAGGGAGCAGATACAAGATCCATCTGGTTGGGAGGGGTCAGAAGTCTTGATGGAGAAGGTAGCACTAAACTGGATCTTGACGAAAGAACAGAGCCTTAGTCACGTATTGGAATTTGGTCAAGTATGGTCTGACCACTGGTGATAGGGGCGTAATGAGGCTTGTAGGTGACTCTTGCATCCCAGCAGACAGAGCTGGTTCTCCTGGAATACAGTGCTTTACACTACTTAATAATTCACTTGTCAGACAGCTGCCTGTTGGGGTCAGCATGTGGTACTGAAAAAGCAAAATGTTCAGGCCTTCAAGTCAGAGCTGCCAAGGCTTGGGTCCCACCCTGCCATGTTCTATGGGGTTGTGGGAAGGATATTGCAGACTTGTGGGCTTCGGTTTCCCATTTGTAAAATGGAAACAATATCAACCTTAGCTCTTAGGTTGCTGCCAATATCAAATAGTACAGCATAGGAAAAGTGCTTTCTCACAGTACCAGGCATCTAACATCTCAGTGAATAACGGCTGTCTCTCCTTCCTTGTATGTACCTGCATAGTGCCGAGGTAGATAGTAAAACCAAATAAGACTCACTGCTGGTGGCAAAGTAAAACTCTGGACAACAGTTTGGCAGCTCCTCAAAATGTTAAAATAGAGTTACCATATGACCCAGCAATTCCACTCCTAGGTATATACCAAAGGAATTGAAAACAGGTGTTGAAACAACCACTTGTACAGAATGTTCATAGCAGCACTATTCACAACAGCCAAAAGGTGGAAACAATTCGGTCGTCCATCAATGGATGACTGGATGAACAAATGTGGTCTATCCATACCATGCAACATTATTCAGCCATGAAAAGCAATGAAGAACTGATACATGCTAGGACATGGGTCAACTTTGAGAACAAAAGTGAAAGAGGCTGAACGTAAAAGTTCACATATTACGTGTTTCCATTTAAATGAAACATCAAGAATAGGTAAATCCATAGAGACAGAAAGCAGGTTAGTGGTTGCCAGGGGCTCGGGAGCGGTGGAAATAGGGAGTGACTACCTACTGACTAACAGTTCTCCTTTTGGGTAAAGAAAATGCTTTGGAACTAGATAGAGGTGGTAGTTACACAACATTGTGAATGTACTAAATGCCACTGAATTATACACATTTAAATGGTTAATTAAAAATAAAATAATAGAATAAAATAACACACCTGCCTTACCTTTAGGAGTTCACAATCTTAGCTGGGTCTCTTTAGACTCTTAAGAGTTGGCTGAGGGAACTTCCCTGGTGGTCCAGTGGTTAAGAATCCACCTTCCAATGCAGGGGACAAGGGTTCGATCCCTGGTCAGGGAACTAAGATCCCACATGCCGTGGGGCAACTAAGTCTGCGCCACAACTACTGAGCCTGTGCACCACAGCTGGAGAGAAGCCAGTGCGCTGCAACAAAAGATTCCACGTGCCGCAACTAAGACCCGATGCAGCCAAAAATAAATAAATATTAAAAAAAAAAAAAGAGTTGGCTGAGGCACATTTGCATCAACATGGATGGACCTAGAGATTATCATGCTAAGTGAAGTCAGAAAGAGAATGACAAACACCATATGATATCACTTATATGTGGAATCTAAAATATGACACAAATGAACTCATCTACAAAACAGAAACAGACTCACAGACGTAGAGAACAGACTTGTGGTTGCTAAGGGGGAGGGGGCGTGGGGGAGGGATGGATTGGGAGTTTGGGATGGTCAGATGCAAACTGTTATATATAGGATGGATAAACAACAAGGTCCTAATGTATAGCACAGGGAACTATATACAATATTGTGATAAACCATAATGGAAAAAAATCTGGAAAAGAATGTACATATATGTATAACTGAATCACTTTGCTGCACAGCAGAACTTAACACATTGTAAATCAAGTATAGTTCAATAAAATAAATTAAAAGAAGAAGTTGGCTGAGGCAGAGACAGGTAGATTCCCAAGCCTCAGTTTCATCATCTGCATGCAGGGCCAAGAGTCTGGAATGTGCTGAGACTTCCAGACTTCATTTCTTACACAGAGAATTACCCATAATTCCTCTATCCAGAGACAAATGCTGCCAATGTTTGGTGTAACCGTTCAGACTTTTCTCTCTGCATGCTTGTGTGTATAAATTATTTTTGTTATATTTTTCCAAAAACGAATGAAAACATACTGTTTTATAACCTTTATAGCTTGGTGCTATATTTTGACAATTATTTTTCAGGTCAATAAATCCTCCTCATTATTCATGGCTATGAGGAAGGTTGAAAAGCCTGAATGTAAACCAAGGACATTGGGTGTTGAGGAAGCCACAGAAGCTGGTGAGAATACAGGAAAGAGAGGGCAGGGACAGATCAAGGACCTCTGGCCTCTCAGCTTGACTGTTAGGTTTCTGACTAGTTATTATTAGATAGACTCATTAGGGATACTCAGCTGTACTTTGGAGCCTTCTATTCTCTTTTGAGTCTTACTTCAAGTTTTGCTTAACATTTAAAAAAATATTAAAATGTACTGAAAACAATGTAACACACCCATGGCTCACCACCCTGCCTTCACATTAGTTAAATCCTTGTGGCCTTTTTGCGTGCTGAAGATCTGGAGCCTCTGCAGTCTCCGTCACCAGCCCTGGATTCCAGCTGCCAGGATGGCACCTTTGGGGTGGTCATGATCTGTCTCTCCAAGTCTGGTCTCTCTCCAATGTCTTCCTAGATGCTCTTGCCAGAAATCTGGCTGTCATCTCTGACCACTTCTTCATCCTCAGATCATCAACTCCTGCCATTTCTACCCCCAAAATGCACCTCCAAGTGGGCCAGGTCACACCCATGGCCCAACTCTGGTCCAAGTCACTGCTTTCTAGCAGGACCAACTGAGCAGCGACACCTTTGAGCAAATAAGAAAAAGGTGCCTTTTCCTTTGGTCAGACTCAGCTCTGTGCCAGGGCTCATGGATTTTAGTTCCCACTAGCCTTCTTGGGCGAGGTGCTCTTTTACAATGAGCAGCCTGCATATCTGTATCTGGAGGCCCTTCTTTTGCCTGGACTGCTGTGCTAGCCTCTGGGGGCAGGGGGATATATGCTTCCATTCCTGGCTCTTCCAATCTATTTTCCACATGTAGCCAGAGTAATAGACACACACCACACACCCCACCCCTACCTCTGGTTATGTTACTCCCCAGCTAAAAGCATAGCAATGGCCTCCTGGTATTCTTGGAATAGAGTCCAAACTTCCTAACCTGGATGATAGGCCCTGCATGGCCAGGTCCCTGCTGCCCTCATCCAGCTGTGAAGCACCTTGTGTGCTGAGCCAGGGGACTTGGACTCTGGTCTGTGATGACAGAGCACAGGGTGAGGGGCAAATTCGCCAGGGTCATAGCAGCTGTGTGGAGGGGCTGAGGGTGGACATCAGAGAGCACCAAGGTGCTGGGTGAACTGCCATGGTGTGGGGTATAGGCCATCCACAAAGGCAAGGACTCCTGAGCTGTTCCAGACCCTGCGTACCCCTCCAGGTTAATTCCCCAGTGATCAGAGAGTGCAGAATGGACTCCCTGCTCCATCATAGCCCAGCTACTTGAGCCTGGGATTTATTATGAACGAATATCCAGGAGCTGGCCAATGAGGTGCCATCCAGGACCTGGACGTGGAGCGTGCCCTTGCAGTCTCTCCTGGATGCCAGCTGGAGGCTGGGGGCAGTGGCTGCCCTGGACACTCAAGGCTCTTGTGGTAGCAGGTGAGAGGCCATGGGTGGAAGGACAGTGTTCTTAGGTGTGGCCTGGAGCTCTGGACCCTCCTCTGGCTCTCAAGGCTGGTCTATTTTTGGTGTTTGGCTCTTCAGCCACCTCAACAGCCTGAAAATTTGCAAACAAGTGGGAAGAAGCCTTTGTTGAAACTTGTACTTGGAAACACAGGACCACTGCAGTGTACGGTCCCTGGGAGAGGGACACATGCTTGGCTGCTGCATGGTGCCACCCCAATGTATGGAGAAGCTGAGAGCCAGGGAAAGGGGAACGAGGGAGAGGGGAGGGTACTTCATAACCAGAGATTTGTATATGTTATTTTATTAAATCCTCTAAACAACTTCAGAAGGCAGGTTCTTGGAGAAGATTATGGAACATGCCCAAGGTCATGCATGGAGACAGGACCAAATGCAGACCTTTCTGCTGACTCTACACCTTCTCCCAGTGCTTGTGGCCTATTTCCTCTTGGGTAGAAGCAGAAGGACACATCCTTGAGCAGGGTCATCCCCGGTTCTGGGGGGTGGGAGGATAAGCCACTCACATGGCTTCTTCTCTCTCCCCCAGGGCTGCCAGGAAGTCATACAGGGACTCCTACCTCTCTCTTGAACTTTGAGATCCAGACACAGAAGTCTCCCATGGCTCATCAAATCCACAAATACCAGGAAAATTATCGCAAATGGGTCGTGGGCTTGTTCTCCAAGGTGATGACCGAGCACCTTCCCACAACCTTCCACCACATCCTAAAGCTGCCCCGAACCCTTGTGCTCTTGCTTGCGGGGGCCCCTTGCCCTATTCCTGGTCTCTGGCTCCTGGGTCCTGACCTTCGTGGCCAGCCTTGCCCTCCTTGCTGCCCTGAGGTTTCCTGCCAAATACCACTGGATCCAGTTTGAGGTCATGTCTTTGCACAGACATGTCTGACATCACCAAATCCTACTTCAGTGAGAGTGGCTCCTGCTTCTGGGTGGTTGAGTCTGAGGGGCAGGTCGTGGGCATGGTGGGAGCACCACCTGTTAAGAAGGCCACCCTGTGGAATGAGCAGTTGCAGCTGCTTCACCTACGTGTGGCCCTGGAGCACCGTGGTCAGGGGATAAGTAAAAGCCCTGGTCAGGACTGTCCGAGTCTGCGTGGCACCAGGGTTACAGCAAAGTGGTCCTCAGCACCAGCACACTGCAGTACTCTGCCCTGGCCCTTTACCAGCACCTCGGCTTCTGGAAGATGGGCTAGTTTTTCTTCTCCACAAGCTATAGGCTAGTTGCTGTCTCTGCAATTCAATTTATCTACCGTCTCCCCTCTGCTCAGGTCTCTCAGGCACTGGAGCAAGAAGGGGGCCTATGATCTGTGTCGTTGTGGATTAGTTAGGAGGGATCGGCTCTGCTGCAGTAATAAGCAAACCCTGAAGTCTCACTGCGACGACACAGTAAAAGCTTACTGCTTGTTCACATTGGAACCCGATGGCCTTGGTGGTGGGGTGGCTCTGCTCCATTCAGTTTTTGGGGTTGCTACTGTTTCATTTATCTAGTGCCACGAGAATGTTGCATAAAAAACCACCACAAAATAATGATAAACATTTTTTTAGCTCATGAGTCTGTGGGTCAGCAGCTTAGGCTGAGCTCAGCTGGGCCGCCCCTTAGATCTCCAGGTGTCATGCCCTGCCTCTTCAGTAAGAGGAAATGCGAAGTCATGTGGAAAGGGCGTGGAGAAGGAGTGTGAGAAGAATCCACGTGAGAAGGATCAGGGCCAATGATGCCATCAGTCTGCTATGGCCCCAAGGTCGCTGCTGAAGGGCAAGAAGGCAGCCAGGGACAGAGTGTGGGATTTGACATGGACTAGGCCTAGAAGTGGCACAACCCACATCCCACTGGCCAGGGCCAGGCCATGATTTAAATCAAGCTTCTGTTGCCTCTTGAGTTTTGTCTACTAAAGGCTAACGGCCCCGAAGGAAGCTGGAATGAGGCTAGGAGGTAGCTCTGGACCCAAGGCACCTGTGTCTGCTGAGAGTCTCTGGGCCCACCTGATGGCTACCCTAACCAGACACTGCCTGACACCAAGTCAACAAAGGGCTCTCACCATGTTATGCTGCATTTCTTTTCCTTGACTGGTGCTTTTAGATTGAAGTTCCCCACACACCTCAGGGAGACACTGCATAGCTCCCTGCACCTCTACAGATGGGAAATAACCCTCTGCTGCTTGCTTTACTATGAGTCAATCAGAAGTTATTTTCTATAAAAACACATACAAAAAGGGACTTACTCTTGCCTAGAATTAAGATAATACCATTGTAACAAACGTCCCTGTGGGCAAGGCCACTGTGGAGAAAGTATTGCTCCTGAACCATTAATAATCTTAGTCATCATTCTACCCAAGACTCTTCAGAAGGTTACTACTTCTAAATTACACATGGACAACAAGATAAGTTTTATTAAACCAGACTCATAAAAGTAAGGATTGTGCTCCTCCAGGCTGATAAAATATAATTCCAAGGCTCTGAGGAAAATATTCTTATGTCAGTTCCAAGGAACTTTTCTCCCCAAGAGTTGATTGGTCAATTTCTGTGGAAGAAAAGAAAGGCAGGAAAGAAGTTAGATACTCTTGCCACTAGAGGCAGACAGCCACTCCTCACCCCAGACATGTTGCTGAAGAGACCAGTGTTGTTCTCCCCAAATCTTATCTTCCCCAGCTACAGAAACGATGGTAATTGTACAAAAAATACTTCCTGAAGTGTTTAGGGAAGATGATCTGTAGTCTATTATAGTCTATACAGAAATATAATATTAATATAATCCTAATAGACTAATCCACCTATCAGTTCACAAACACACAAGCACAATAAGAGGCCTGGCCTTGTGATGCTGACACACCAGACAGGTCATGTAGTGCCTGGGGCGTCCCCACTTGAGGGAGCCCAGCCTGAGCCACGGTATGCGCTCCAGAAGCAGCTCTCCAATCCCACATCGGTCTGGTATGAACTCGTCTCTTGGTTTCTGACTTTCAGAGTCCTCTGGGGGTGAAGTGAGGGGGCTGGGAAAGAAATGAGAACACTGAAGGATCTGGACCTTCAGGCATAGTAGCCCATCTGCTTTCTCAAGGAATTAATTGGTAGCAAGTCCCCTGGACTGTAAGGTTCTAAAACTTGCAGTACCCCTGATTCTACTGGGGCTGTGGGCAGGAAATGGTAGTGGCTTCAAGGCTCTGAGTACCCAAACTGCCAACTTGTATGCTACACTTGGACATTTTCCAATTTATTTTAAAAGTTCTAGTGGTATATGATTCACCCATAAGGGGCATAAAACTATCATTTGGGACTCTGGATGAAAACTCATCAGTTCTGAAAGATGTGGGCATTTCCAGCATGGCGTCTAAACTGACACCCAAGTATGAAATTTGGTTTCATTCCAAATGTATGCCTGGAAGGTGCCTTATTTATTTATTTATTAAACAATCTTAAAACATTAAAACAATTTTTTTTTGGCCGTGCCGTGAGGCATGTGGGATCTTAGTTCTCTGGCCAGGGATCAAACCTGTGCCCCCTGCAGTGGAAGCACTGAGTCTTAACCACTGGACCATCACGAAAGTCCCTGGAAGATGCCTTTTTTAGATTTGCCTTTCTAGATTTTCAGATTTGAAGTCTAGTTACAGGTGCTTTTATCTTCTAAATTTTAGTAGTGGTATAATGCGTTATGAGCTTAAGTTCACTCTCCAAATGTGGTTAATTCAAACAGGTCAGATGTGTTTTTCTCAGTTTCTCTTTCCCCTGATAAACCTCATCAATCCTGCTCTAGGACTGACTGACCTTTTTATATAGCTGGGCTCGCAGCCGGTACGACTTATATTCCAATCTCCTCTTCTCCTCTTCTCTCTTTTTCTGTACTTCTGGAAGCTGGTCATAAATCCTTAGAAATGGCACCGATGGAAAGACAGAAAGCAGTGAGGCCACCTGACCACAGAGGCACACGATCACTCCTCCCCACATCTCCCTAAGCTCTACTGCTCTCCAGGCACTCAGTCCCTCAGACAGGCTGTGGGCCTGTTGTGTGTCCAGCTTCCTGTTAGACACTTGGACACAAAGAACCCTGGCCTGGAGTGCTCATGATCTGAAAAGGGATACAGATAAAAATATAATAAAATCCTGCTAATAGTGGTTACTTATGGGAAAGAAGTGGAATAAGGGGTGGAGATGAACTTCTTTTCACTCTATATGGAAAAATGTATGGTTTCAATATAAGATAATGATTTTGTATTACTACCATATTTTTAAGCATGAAAAATAATGCAAAAGAAAATACAATAATCGTCATATCTACAAAATGCTACATAGGAAAAGAAACAAAACTTATTCTGATTGAAGGAGGTCAAGGAAGACCAGAGAGGAGACTAAGCTTGAGGTAGGTCTTGAAGAATAGTTAGGAGCAGAAAGGGGAGGTGGGGAGAAGGGAGTGTTGATAAGAATGGAGTCAAGGCTTCACGGAGAGAGTGTAGGGGAACAGGAGGGAAGCAGATGGGGTGAAGGTCTCGTAGCCGTGTGAAAACCTTGGGCTCTGTCCTATCAGGGACTGGATGCCACTGATTTTAAGTAGGGAGGAACATGATCAAACATTCACTTGATAAATACACTCTAACTGGAAATAATGTAAATCTCCAACAAAAGAACAGTTAAACAAATTATGGGCTATAATAAAATTATTACAAAGCATAAAATGTTTCAAATAGTTTTTATGCTATGGGAAAACGTTCACAATACAATGTTAAGCAAAATAAAGCAGGCTACAAACCTGTATATATAGTATGATAAACAATCTGGGGAGAAAGAAGTGTGTTAACACAGGTCTCTGCAAAATCCCCATAGAAACAGGACTAGTGTTAGTTATGTTTAGATGGAAGAATTATGAGTGACATTTATTTTCTTCTTTCTAATTTTTTCTATATTTTCCAAAGTTTTCTATAATCTGAAAAGAAAATCATTGATAATGATGCAGCGGCTCTGTGGAAAAGAGATTAGAGAAGATAAAGAGCAGAAGGGGGAGAAGAGCAGTCCTCCAAGAGAGGAGGCTAAGCCCGCATCAAGGCAGTGAGGAGAATGGGTTCCAGGGCAATCATGAAGGCGAGTCTCCAGGACGCACTAGCCGGCTGCACGAACAGTGCGGGGTCACGGAGCTGGAGGCAATAGCTCCCCAGCTTTTCTAGTGGGTGAGTGGGTGGCCCAAGTAAGTGTGGGAGAGGAAAATGGGCAGTTCCACTTTGGACACAGTGAGGATAATCACTAAATGAAAACACAAAAGTGGAGGTCAGGAGAGAGACCAAAGAAGAACAAACATATTTTTGAAAGTCACTGTTGATGAAAACCACAATGAGATAGTACATCACATCTGTTAGAATGGCTATTATCAAAAAAATAAGAGATAACAAATGCTGGTGAGGAGGTGAGAATGTGCTCCGTTGGTGGGAATGTAAACTGGTGCAGCCACTATGGAAAACAGTGTGGAGGTTCCTCAAAACATTAAAAATAGAACTGCCGTATGATCCAGCAATCCCACTTGTGGGTACATATCTGAAGGAGATGAAATCATGATCTCAAAAAGATATCTGCACCCCCATGTTCATTGCAGCACTATTTACAATAGTGAAGACGTGGAAACAACGTACGTGTCCATCGACGGATGAATGGATAAAGAAAATGTGATATATATATCTACGTATAATGGAACATACATATAATGGAATACATATAATGGAAAATGTGATATATATATATACATATAATGGAATAGCCATAAAAAAGGAAAAAAATCCTGCCATTTGCAACAACATGTATGGACCGTGAAGGCAATGTGATAAATGAAATAAGTCAGACAGAGAAAGACAAAACTGTATGATCTCACTAATATGTGGAATCTAAAAACATCAAACTCATAGAAACAGAGAACAGAATGGTGGTTACCAGGAGCTGAGGGATGGGGGAATGGAGAGATGCTGGTCAAAGAGTATAAACTTTCAGTTTTATGATGAATAAGTTCTGGGGAGCAAATATGCAGCACAGTGACTGCAGTTAACAACACTGCATTGTATACTTGAAAGTTGCTACGACAGTAGAACTTTAATGTTCTCACTAAAACAACAACAAGAAAAATAAAATGGTAATTATGTGAGGTGAAGGATGTGTTAACTAACTTTATTGTGGTAAACATTTTGCAATACAAATGTATGTCAAATCATCACATTACATAGCTTAAACTTAAACAATGTTAAATGTCAATTATATCACAGTAAAGCTGGAAAAAAAGTCACGGTTACAGAAGGGAAAAAGACGAGTTATCCCAAGGAGAACATGTGATGTGACGAGAAAATCTGCTTGGGCCAGTAAAGGTTGTATTCTAGGGCTGGAAAGCTGGGAGTCGGGCTAATCAGAGTAGCCAGAAATTGCATTTTGTGAATGGATCCTTGAAAGCAATTACTACATACTATTGGAACTGTCTGTCTGCTCATGGTCTGGAGTCAACTATCTTTCATTTGTAGTACCTAGTCCAGTGCCTGGAGCATACCCAAATATATGCATTAATAAGTTAGTGAAAACACTTCTCTTAAAGGACACATTGGAAGAAATGCTTCAAGTTAAGAGAGTCAGGTTCTCTCTTCTCCAAATCTTTTCTTATCAGAAACGTTTAAACATCTTTGGCAGAGGTAGGTGATGGGAAAAGATGATGAGTGACACAGAGCTCCAGAGCTCCAAGTCCGCCACATGATACACCTGAAGGAGTGCTAGGTGGGGAGCCTGCTGCCGGACTCTAACCCCAGCTCTGGCCCTGACTTGCTGGCAACCTCTCTCTGGGTTACAGTTTCCTAAAAGTTAAAGGTAGACTAGATGACCTTTAAGATCCCATTCAACTCTATGATTCTCACATGGAAGTAGATGGCTTCTTTGAAAGGGGGCCATATCAGAAATAAAATGGAACAGAAGTACTCTAATGAAAATGTGTCAATTTAAAACCTGTCTCTTCCTAGAAGATGGGTACTTAATCCACCCCTACAACTATACTTATATTTTAAAGCACAGATACCTTTCAGAAGATGCCCTACCTTCTTGCAGGTAAGCTTCATAGTCCCATATAGCAAGGACTCCTCTTGCTGAGGTGAGAGTGTTATTAGCTGCCACACAACGAACACTATGTAATTTCCATTAATTAAATTTTGTGACATTCAGAATGAAGCAATAATTCTCAAAGTTTTTGGACTTTCGACACCTTTATACTCCTAAAAATTGAGGGCAATTTTGGTGAAAGTGGATTTTATCTATTGATACTTACTGTATTAGAAATTAAAACATTTAAAAAGAATTTAAAAAATACTTATTTCACAACCTAAGTGTCCATCAACAGATGAATGGATAAAGAAGGTGTGGTATGTATATACAGTGGAATACTACTCAGCCATAAAAAGAATGAAATTCTGCCATTTGCAACAACATGGATGGACCTAGAAGGTATTATGCTTAGTGAAACAAGTCAGACAGAGAAAGACAAATACTGTATTACATCACTGACGTGTGAAGTCCAGAAAATAAAACAAATGAATGTATATAACAAAACAGAAACAGACTCACAGATACAGAGAACAAACCCCTGGTTTCTAGTGAGGAGAAGGAAGGAGGGAGGGGCAAAATAGGGGGATAGGAGTAGGAGATACAAACTATGGATAAAATAAACAAGCAACAAGGATATATTGTATAGCACGGGGCAACATAGCCATTATCTTGTAATAATTTTTTTTTTTTTTTTTATGGAACGCTTCACGAATTTGCGTGTCATCCTTGCGCAGGGGCCATGCTAATCTTCTCTGTATCGTTCCAACTTTAGTATATGTGCTGCCGAAGCGAGCACTATTTTGTAATAATTTTAAATGGAGTATAACCTATAAAAATATTGAATCACTATGTTTTATGCCTGAAACTAATATAATATTGTAAGTCAAATATACTTCAATAAAAAACTTGTTTCTTAATTTATTAAAAAAAAATAAGCCTGTTACATGTTAACATATAAAATAAATATACTTTACAAAACAAAAATAAGAAGAGTGGCATGTTATACATATTTTGCAAATCTCTTTAATGTCTGGTTTAATAGAAGATGGCTGAATTCTTATATTTGCTTCTGTATTAAGTTTGCTGTTATATGTTGTTCTGGTTAAAGTGTACATTTAAAAAAATCCAGTTTACACACATATGTAGTTGGAAAAGAAAAGAGTATTTTAATATTCTTTTCAGATAATTGCCGATTTTCTTTTTTTTTTGGCTGCTTAGCTTTCGGGATGTAGGATCTTAGTTTCCCGACCAGGGACTGAAACTGTGCCCTCAGCAGTGAAAGGGCCAAGTCTTAACCACTGGACCACCAGGGAATTCCCTGATTTTCTTGATACTATACCAAATCTTGACAAGTGGTAGTTTAAATGTTGACATATTTACTTATATAATATGAAAAATATTACAATTATTTACGTCACTGCTGATATCATCAGAAGAGTCTAAGTACTGGGAGATAGTCAATCTCATAGTGGTAGACATAAGTTTTCTAGAATTCTATTCTTTACTTGAAAGTTCAGATTTTCTCTTTGGCAATAAATACTGTCAGCTGTTTTCCCAGAGAAGTGACAGATTCACTTCCTCATTTTCAAGAAAATATCTGTCATATACCCAATTTGGAATAATTAGTTTATCAGTCATTCTTTCAAGTAAAAGCTATGTTCCATGAAAAAGGCAGCTAGTTCAGCTCACTACACAAACCAAGGCTTTTCCTTGAACCAATCGTCGTATCTTGGTATGCAGCAGAAGTGCTTTATGTGTACTTCCATTACACTGCTGCCATGTGGCTGTGAAGAATAAAATGCCAACTAGACTAGCACAGTTTGGTCCACTGTCTCAAATAGTGCTAAGGCATCAGCAGTTTTAGTCCTCCCTTCATTACTTTTGCATCATCTGTATAAATGTCAATAGTTAAAAAGACACATAATATCCTAGTATTATTTTGAAATTTGTTTTGACCTGACAAATCCCCTGAAAGGGTCTCAGCAACTTCCAGAGGCCCATGGACCACACTTTGAGAACCACTTGATTAAAGCATCCCTTTGAAATACCTATAAGGAAATGGTTTACTAAATGGAGAGTAAAAAGATTTCAAGAGCAGAGCAATGTTTTAATTTACCTAAGATAAATTGTTTTCAAGCACTATGCCAACTATAAAACTGTTCTTATTAAAGGAAGTCTCCAATGACCTCCTAAGAGGTAACCAACCATTAACTTAGTTATATGGCAGTCTCATGAGCAATATATGCATATCTCTAATTAATTAATTGCTAAGGAATGCAAAGGCACAAAATTTCAAAAGGTAAAAAAGTAGTCTTTCTCCAACCTCTGTACCCCAGTCACTCAGTTCCTTGTCCCAAACGCAACAACTATTACAAATTTTTTGGGTATCCTTCCAGAGATAGTCTATGCATATACAAGTATATGCATCTATGTAAGCACAAATACTTTTTTATTAAAGACTACAAATGGTGGCAGTGTACACATGCTTCTGAAACTTGATTTTCTTTTAAGCCTAATTTACTGTGTTTTGGAGACTATTCCCCTATCTCCCATTGTACTGGATACAATTCCTAGTAAAAGGATTGTCTAGATGTAAGGCCCCAGATATTTACTTTTATTTAAAAATATTTTTTATTTATATTTGTTTCTAACAAACACAGCCTGATTAAGGCAAGCAAATTAGTGGCGATTCTTTGTCTTTTTTATATATGAGGCATCCATACCATGATCTGCTATTTTTCATTTCTTTTTTAGTGCCATAAGTGAGAAACTATTTTTATAACTAATTTTCTCATAATGTATTGTTTTTTTCTTTTTTAGCTCTCAAAATGTTTTAACTAGAGCATATGCCTTTATTCTGGGGCCAAGCTATAGCTCCTGACCATTTGGTGGCCTGATTTATACTTTTATAGTTACTTATCCTTTTGGCCTTACCATTTAGACCGCTGAATCATTTCCTTCTTTCCAACAGGCCTTTTCTTTTGGGCAGCCAGGAAGCCTAAGCAAAAGAAGAAGAGGTTTTTTTAATGGATTGTATCTTTTTTTTTTTTTAATTAAGGTATAGTTGATTTACAATATTACATAAGTTTCAGGTGTACAACATAGTGATTCACAATTTTAAAGGTTATACTCCATTTATAGTTATTATAAAATATTAGCTATACTCCCTATGCTGTACAATATGTCCTTGTAGCTTATTTATTTTATCTCTGAATCCCCTACCCCTATCTTGGCCCTCCCCGCTTCCCTCTTCCCACTGGTAACCACTAGTTTGTTCTCAATATCTGTGGGTCTATATCTTTTTGTTATATTTACTGGTTTGTTGTATTTTTTAGATTCCACATATAAGTGATGTAATACAGTATTTGTCTTTCTCTGTCTGATTTATTTCACTAAGCATAATACCCTCCAGGTTAATCCATGCTGCTGCAAGTGGCAAAATTTCATTCTTTTTTATGGCTGAGTAGCAGTGGTGGTGTCACCCATACCAGCCCCTAAAAACTGAAGGACCTGTGACTTGATTTATCTCTCTGTTTCCATACCAGCCCCTGAGAGCTGAAGGACACTTGCCCTGATTTATCTTTGTGTTCGTTTCAAAAGTACCTGGCATTTGGCAGAGATGTTTTGCAGCTGTACTTTGAGAGATACATGCTTTGAGAGATATATAGTGGTGAACTCCCCCAAACCGGTTCTGACTGGACCGTAAGAACAAGCGTGCGCGGATGAAACCTGGAAGTGTCCAAAAGTTACCTTTGCTTCGTTACCATGCTATGATCTCTGCTCAAAGGGGACATTTGTACTCTGCTAGGCACAATCTGTGGCATGTGCAAAGGACCATGGAAGACTGTGCATGTCCTGGCTGCCCCCGGCTGCCCCTGAAAATCTCCACCCCTTTCCTCAAGCCCTAATGACCTATCTGCCTCCTAACCCTTAAAATCCTTTACTCTGCTCCCTTCAGGGAGAAAGTATCTTTAGAATATGAGTTCTCCTTTCTCCATTCCTTGATCAATGAATAAAGTCTATGCTCTGCTATGTCGAACCTGGTCTCATTCAATTGACATCTGTGACTCTAGGCAGAGGACCCATTGAGGGGTCCCCGACACTTAGGGGATCAGTAACAGGGTATTGTGCCTTAATAAGGAAGGGTGTGTTGCTCAAGAACTGTGAGAGGGAGCTGCTGGGACTTTGCACCCCTACCCTGAGCTGGCAGTGCTGGGTGGTGAGTAATGGCCAAGGCCAAGGCCAGGGTTAGACTATGATGACTATGATAGCAGCCTGAGGCTTCTGAAGACACAACACTGTGGCACAGACTAGACAGTGTGCATTGAAACACTGACAGTTTACAGGTAAGGCTGTGATGAAATCATTAGGTAGTACTTTATAGTTTTCACAGATTTCACATATTATTTTATTGAGATCTTACATCTAGCATAATTGTTAAGAGAACAGACTCTAGCGCCAGCTCACCAGGGTTCAAATCCCAGTTTAACAGGTGTGTAAATCTTGGGCAAGGTACTTAATCTCTCTTTGGCCCAGTTTTCTCATCTGTGAAACAGGGATATTCATAGTATCACCTCAGAGAGGCTCTGTAAGCATTAAACAAGAACAATGTCTGGGCAAAACATAAGGGCTATATAAGTATTTATTATTATTATTATTGCTACCCTATGAGGAAGGCAAGACTGGAATCAGCCCCAAGCCCCTCAAAACATTATACTTTTGGAACTAACTTGCTCATGGTGACAGAGCTGGTTTTTAAAAACACCATTCTTGGGAATTCCCTGGCGGTATAGTGGTTAGGACGCTGTGCTTTCACTGCTGAGGGCCCAGGTTCAATCCCTGGTCAGGGGACTAAGATTCCACAAGCCATGTGGCGCCCCCAAAACAACAACAAACCCAAACACCATTCTCACTGCACACTCTCACTTTTAAAGTGTAGTGACAGGGCAAGAGTAACTGGGCTTATTTGGATTGTGAAAGTGCTGAGAGCTAAATTGGGCAGGTTCTGCTACCTAAGGAGATTTGAGTCTCAACAAGCAAAAGGTCACTTTCTGACCTGTAACTAACCTGGCACTGAGCAGTGCTGCCTTGCATGAAGCAGACCTTGCCCTCTCTACCAAGTCATAGGAAAGTGAACAGGAAGAGTATACCTCTCTTAGGGAGCAGGTGCATGGCGTCCCGGTGGCCCTGCCATTCTCGCACAGTGTTGAACAGTGCCTCCCGTTCACTCTGTAACATGTTCTGCATCTTCCTCTCCTGGACTACTAACTTCAGGCGCTTTATCCGTTCCCCAGAGCGGGAGATGAAGTCAGGTCTGTGAAGTTGCAGTGATTCCTGAGGAGGAGAAAAAGCCCCCAACCTCACATTAATGATGTAGGCTTTTCTCCAAGGGCCTAGAAAAAACAGTACCTGCCTAACAGGTTTGGAAAGCCTGTTTGTAACTTATAGAAAATATCTAGAGTTGAAGAATTATCTAACAACTCCCTGTGCGGGAAAGCTCCAGTAGGAAAATCAGAGGGATCAAAGAAATGCCTTTGGAATAAGCCAAGAACTAAGACTGTGGCAATTACAACTCTCCCCAGTGTTGATGGGATAAAGCTTGGCCCATTGTGCTATTTTTAATTTCCCTTCAAAGAAATACATCATTTAAAAAAAACATTTTCTGGACTTCCTTGGTGGTACAATGGTTAAGAATCCGCCTGCCAATGCAGGGGACACAGGTTCGATCCCTGGTCCGGGAAGATCCTACAGACCGCGGAGCAACTAAGCCCTTGTGCCACAACTACTGAAGCCCGCGTGCCTAGAGCCTGTGCTCCGCAACAAGAGAAGCCACCGTAATGAGAAGCCTGTGTACAGCAAGAAGAGTAGCCCCCACTCGCCATAACTAGAGGAGGCCTGCGCGCAGCAGTGAAGGACCAATGAGGCCAAAAATAAAATAAATAAATAAATAAAATTTAAAAACAAAACAAAAACATTTTCTTTAGCTCCCCAGGTACTTATAAAGAAGAAAGACAGTGCCTTTAAAACCCTGTGTTAAGCAGAAACAGGAGTTATGTAAATGCAGGAACAAATATAAGGCTGACGCAAACATCAGGCCTCTACTGCACTCCACGTGCTGGTATGTATCTACAAACCCAATGAGCAGCTACACAACATCCTCCCTTCTAGTGCCTTGCCCCAGATACTGAGGGTGATGCACGATTTATAACAGCTAACAGTAAGGCAGCCTTTGATTAATGAGTGTGAGAACAGATGAACTGTGGAGGTGCTAGAAACGAGGATCAGTTGACTGTACTTCAGAAAGCCAAGTCACAGGTTTAACTCTTTTGTATCTTGCTCCTTCTTCCTCCTTAAACATATGGCTAAAATTAACTCAATGTCATTGTACCTGTAGGGTTGCTCTCACAAATGGCTTCAGTGGATCTCTGCCTGGGCCTGCTAGTGAACTGTGGCTGTCCACGTGCTGTCCTTGCCAGTTCTGTTCCTGTAGTGGCTCCCTCCAAGGTGTGGTGTTGGTTACTGGTGCAAACCAGGAGACACCAGGGCCATGAAACTTGGGCAGGTTTTCCTTCTTAGGACCAGACTTCACATTTTCCACAGGAACAAACCATGAAACTCCTATAGGAATTATTTTTAAGAAAAAAAGAAGATTTTTCACTTTTTTCATCAGAGACGTGCATAATATAGGCTCTCAGGGACTCAGCTGTCAGCGGCCACCAGGAGGCCCTGGAGTCTGCTTAACTGCAGGTGTGACTCAGGAATTGTAGTGTTGGATGCAGTCAGCCCTCTGTATCCATGTACACGGGATCCTTGGATTCAGGGGGCAGTACTATGCCATCTTATATAAAGGACTTGAGCAACCATGGATTCTGGTATCCATGAACCAATTGGTTCTGTATCTAGAACCAATCCCCTGCAGATACGGAGGGATGACTGTACTTTGAAAATTTGCCAAGGTGGTGCTGGGGAAAAGATAGGGTCAACATTAAATCATTTAGAAACAAAGAATCTTAGCTTTGCAAAAGACTTGAAATTCACTAGTTTTTCTACTAAGAAAGCAGAATTAGAAACTGACCTTCCCAGCAGCTCTGCTTATTCTTCCTTAACTTTCTGTCCCCAGGATAACTGGTAAGGAGCCTTTTCTCTTCTATCTTTTCTTCTGACCAAGAAGTCACATCACTGTCCTCTTCTACTCTAGCCTCGCTAGAACTTGGAGTTGGGAAAGTCATTCCAACATCTCGAGTGTGTTTTCTGACACCATTCACAATCTCCAACGTACCTAAGGGGAATGATCACAGCTATCTCTGGGAAGAGCCTTGGGACTTGGTTGGCAGGTATATTCAAGTCAGTAAATGAAAACTTAAAAAAACAACTAATCATTTATTTTCTATTCTGCAAAGAAAAGGAATTGAGAAGATCTATAATTTTCATATCTAAATCTGGTAAAATAGGGAATTCCTGGCGGTCCTGTGGTCAGGACTCCACACTTCCACTTCAGGGGGCACAGGTTCAATCCCTGGTTGGGGAACTAAGATCTCACGTGCCGCACAGTGTGGCAAAATAAATAAATAAATAAAATAAATAAATAAATCTGGTAAAATATTCAAAACAATCATTGAGACATATTTTTAACAAGTATCGTTATGTAAAAATATTTGTTGAAGATAGTGCTCTGAATGAATGCAAAAGACAATGCAAGCAGAGTTGAAAGGCGATATAAACTGTTTTGGAATCATATTATTGTACTTACTACATCAAGCCTCTTCAAAGTTTTACTGTAATTTCGGTATGTGAGATTTTATATTTCCTTATTTTTTAGAACAAGTTAGAGTTGTATTTTCTCTTATTGTCATCAGAAAGTATCCTAACTATGATAAGTAATATACATGTTTTTCTTATTATGATACCTGAATAAGGAAGGGTAGTTTCACTATTACCATTAGAGTTGGATTTTTTTATTCCACTTCAGTAAATGAAAAAAATTTAAGCCTTCAAAATCGCAGGCTACTGCTTCCTCTTGGGTGGGGTGAAGGCGTATGAGGGAAAGAGAAGAGAGGGAAGACGAGGGTAGAGATAGAGAGATGGAGGGGGTGTGTGTCTGTGACAGAGAGAGAGAGGGAGAGAGGGTTTTCATTTGTCACTTTAGATATTAGAGGGAAAGAACTACTAATATGGATTCAATGGGAAAAGGATTTCAGTTCTGGTCCCACGTGAGAGGGACAGTAAGTGCTTATAGTCCTACTGGCAGTTACCCAGGTAAGGAAGAGGTTAACAGATGTAAAGACATGACTCGAAGGGAAAAATAATCAAGGGGCAAGTTTATTTCTGTGTTATAAAGTCAAAAGATATAGGAAGTCATAAAGTGAAAAGCCTCCTTCCCACTCTTCTTCTCCATTCATTAAGTTTTTAACCCTGTGATTCCAGAGAATTTTTTGCACACATTCAAGCAATTCTCTTCCTTCCTTTATTTTTTGAATACATGTAGTAGCATGCTATACACTATTTTGTACCTTGCTTTTTCTTTTTAACTATATATCTTGGAGATCTTGACGTATTAGTAGCAAGAGCTTCCTCATCCCATGTAGGACTTCATTATATGGATATACAATAATTTATTTAACAATTTGGCTACTGGTGGACATCTAAGTTGATTTTACTGTTTTGCTTATAATAAACAATACTCCAGTGGTTAATTCTGTACACTTGCCATTTTACACATATGCACTGTATATTTATAGGCTAAACTTCTAAAGTAAAAGTGCTGGGTCAAAGTAATTTTGATAGAAACTGCCAAATAGGGGTTGTACTCCCAACTTATATTCCTACTAGAATGTACCTATTTCCTTGCAGGCTTGCCCACAAACTTACTATCAAACTTAGATTTTTGTCAATCTGATAGGTGACAAATGGCATTTGAGTACAGTTTTAATCTTCATTTCTTTTTTGTGAGTGAGGTTGAGTATCTTATCATAGTTTTAAGTGCTACCTGTATTTCAATGGAAATGTTTAAATTAATTTACCTGCTTGTATGCCCTTATTTAACATATGTACATTTTGCTTGTTGCAAAGGGTAGAGCTCGAGCTCCAGAAACTGCTGGTAGAAGACGAAACAGAGTCAGAAGAAATATGGTCTGTCACCTGGAAAAACAAGAGATCCTGTCATCATTACCTGTAGTCAATGGCACAGTTACCCAAGGGATAAGAAAATACTATCACCAAGAGCCCTTTCTAATTCAGTTCAAACTGTTGAGATGAGGTTGCCAGGAAGCTTGTGACGATGTGAACATGCTACTACACACTTCTGGATGGGGAGGGGGATGCTGCTGCAGTTGGATACAGGCCTGAGCTGTTTTAAGAAGGCAGGAGAGACTGGCTATGCTCCCAGGACTTGAAAAAACTCTGAAGAGGATGCAAGAGAAAGATTAGCCTGGTGTGCCTTCAGAGTGAAATTCTGAGTTGACACCAGCATAAAATTTTGATGAGAGATAAAGAAGGCAGGGGATAACTAAAGAGAGTGAGTGATGAACTGCAGAGAGTGCTTTCCAGTAAGATCTGACTTAGAAACTTAAAGGGTAAATGCCAAAGACCTGAGAGGCGCCATGAGAAGTCCTGAGTGAGTGGAATATTGTAAAAAGCACTTAAAGATTTGAGCCCAAAAGGTTGTTTTTAGCAAGCAGAGCAATAAAGGGAGTTGATGGTGGAATGTTAGTGGATGACAAAAAGATTACCAAAATATAGTCGAACAAATATGATATAAAATAGTATTTCTTAAACTTGTTCATCAGAACAATCTCCTGAGGGAGGGTCCTAACCCAGAACAATGAATTGGAGTTTCTAGGTGAGGGCTCTGGGCATCTATATTTTGAATAAATGTCAGATGCTTGTCTACTTAAACACATTTGGTAGAGTAAATTGAAGCCCAAGTCAGGAAAGGAAACAGAATATCTGCTTCCCTGAACTAGATAAACTATATTTCAGGGTCTTCAGGGAATTTGCAACAGATCCTGGAGGAGACGGGGCTGGCTATGTTAGATGTCTGGGGACAGGAAATACTTTAATTTTCAAAAAGATAAGCATTGCAAACTGCGGGGTTTAATAATGATGACCTGTAAAATTCTAGCATGGATCACAAATTTGATAATTTGCAAGCATTTAGAGGTTAAAGAAAAGATGAGAAAATTTTAGCCAAGGTTCATTAAGGCTGGCAGAATAAGCCCTGCCAGGTTAGCCTTGTTTTTCCTAGTTGACATGGTCACAACTAGATTTGAATAAAACAACAAAATTTCTCATTATGTACTTGAGGGCAAGATGGAGTTATAGGGGTTGAAGGATAAGTTGGTGGAACCAGCTTTCCCATATAATGCACATCTGGGAGGGCCGAAAGTGCTGTCAGGATCCCAAATAATAACAGGCATGATAGGCCAAATCAAACAAGGGATAATTGTCAGGCCCTACACATCAGGCAGGAGGAATAGCAGCAACTCTGAGGCAGTAGAAAAAGCTCTGAGTCGGGTGTCCAAAGACCTAAACCAGTCTCAGATCTTCCCTTTACTAGCTGTCTCTACTTGAGCAAGCCATAATCTCTGTGCCAGTTTCCCCATCTAGAAAAGGGAACACCTAAATTTCTGAAATTATAGAAGTGTTACAAAGAACAAATGATTTAGATTAAAAAATGTAAAAAGCTACTAATATAAAACTATGAGACTATGATGATGTTAAATCAATATGTATGAAAGGGTGGTGAGGAAGATCTGACTGGCAATCCACTATAATTTTTCTGCAGTTGTTTTTTTAAAAAGAAGAGAGAGAACACTTTATGCACTAAAATGGACTTTCAATATAGACTGTCAAGTACAAAAAACAAAGTTTGCTGCCATTTTTGTGAAAAGGGAAGAAAACATATGCAGTTACTTGCTTTTTATGTATAAAATATCTGTGAAAGAACAGAACCCAGATTGGAAAGGAAGAAGTAAAACTTTTTATTTGCAGATGACATGATGCTATCAGTAGAAAATACTAAGAAATCCCCGAAGTATTAGAACTAATAATAAGTTTAGCCAGATTGCAGAATACAAGATCAACAAGATAAAAAAATCAGTTGTATTTCTATATTCTAGCAACGTGCAATCTGAAAATAAAATTAAGCAAAGAAAATTAGGGAATAAATTTATCAACATAAGTGCAAGGCTTGCACACCAAAAACTATATAACATTGGTGGGAGAAATTAAAGGTTTAAATAAATTGTGAGACATTCCACATATGTAATTTAAAAATGGACAACAGATTTGAATAGACATTTCACCAAAGAAGATATAACAGTGGCCAATAAACATATGAAAAGATGTTCAACATTATCAGTCATTAGGGAAATACAAATTAAAATCACAATGAGATACTACTTCACACCCACTAGGATGGCTATAATAAGAAAGATGGGCAGTACTAAGTGTTGACAAGGAAGTGGAGAACCTGGAAACTTCACAAACTGCTGCTGAGAATGTAAAATGGTACAGATACTTTGGAAAACACTTTGGCATTTTCTTAAAAGCTAAACATAAACTTACCATATGACCCAGCAATTCCAGTCCTACGTATATATGCAAAAGAAATGAAAACATATGTCCACACAAAAACTTTTACAAAAATGTTCATAGCAGCATGATTCACATTATCCAGAAAAAAAAAATCAAACAATCCAAATGTCCAACAACTGGCAACTGGATAAACAAAATGTGGTAGAGCCATACAATGGAATACTAACCAGTCATAAAAAGGGGTACTGATACATACTATATAACAAGGATGAATCTTGAAAACATCATGCTAAGAAGCTAGATGCAGAAGACTAGATATTATATAATTCTTTTTACATGAAACGTGCAGAAAAGGAAAAAGGCAGATTGGAGGTTGTCTGGGGCTGGGAATGTGGATTGATTGCAAACAGGTATAAGGGACTTTACTGGGTGACAGAAGTGTTCTAAAACTGGATTGTGGTGATGACTGCACAGCTCTGTAAATTTACTAAAAAGAATTGAATTGTATACTTAAAATGGATGTACTTTATGGTATGTAAATTATACTTCGATAAAGTTTTAAAAATCTCTGTAAAGATTTGCAAGAAAAAAAAAAAAAAGATTTGCAAGAACAAGTAACACTGAGTAGCTCTGGAAAGGAAAGATGGGTGCCTGGGAACGGGAGAGGGAAGACACTTTATCAAACACTCTTTTATATATTTTTAATTTTGTACCATGTATTATCAGTTTAAGAAATGAGAACAAACAAAACAAAAACTTATAAGGAAGAGTGTGGCAATAAAGGTTTAATGGCTTTGGTGAGTTCAGTAGGGGTAAAACATATGTTAGGCCATAGAAATATTCTAGCTTACAGAAAGGAAGATGATAAATCCTCTGTCACCACCTGAAGCACAACATGCTTAGTTCAAAGGGACATGCTTAAAAACAGGATGCCAACAAATAGACCCAGAAGCTGTCAACTTAGGAAAGAAGAGTAGAAAGGATGACCTGTGAGAAATGGTTCAAAGAGTGAAGACCTGAGGGAAAATACTTCAGGGAAGGAAGTGGGGACCTGAGAGGTAGAAGATTAGATCTCTTTTCTGTGCCTTCAGAGAGCAGAACTGGAAGCAGAGCCAGGAAATCTAGTACAGGCAGATTTTAGATCTTCTGAAGTTTTAAAACCTTTGCCAACTGGAGCCTTAGACAAATGAAACAAGTTGCCAATGAGCGGTAAGTGAGTGGTGGAGCTGTTGAAGCAGAGGCTGGAGCACCCTGGGGAGCAGAGGCAGCAGAAGTGTTGATGGTCCCTTCCAAGAACGAGTCTGAGAACCTCTGGCACTTCCAAAGTACATGGTATGCACCACTGGGTGTAAAGCACACACGTTTACATCGGATTAAATGAGGAGCCTTGGTGTGTGTGTTTCTGCTTCTAGTTTCAATCTTTTTGATTAAGTTCATTCCTGCCTATAAAACGGTAAACATTTAAAAATAGAAAATAGTCTAAAAATAAATTCTTTCTCAACGAAGTGTATCTACTTAGCCCTCTAGGATGGTGAAAATCAAAAGGACAGACAAAAACAAGTGTTTTCAAGGATGTGGAGAAATGGGAACCTTCATACATTGCTGCTAGGAATGCAAAATGGTAACAATACTTTTCATAAGTCTGGTAGTTCCTCAAATGGTTAAATATAGAGTTACCATATTATCCAGAGTATATCCATTCGTGGGCATATGCCCAAAAGAAATGTAAAATACGTCCACACAAAAACTTGTACATGGATGTTCACAGCAGCTTTGTTAATAGTAGCCCAAAACTGGAAGAAATCCAAATATCCATTAACTGATGAACAGATAAGTAAAATATGTACATTCATACAATGGAATATTTGGCTATAAAAAGGAATGAATACATGCTACAATGTAGATGAACTCTGAAAATATTAAGTGAAAGAAGCCAGTCACAAAAGATCCATTTACATGAAATGTCCAGAATAAAGAAATCTATAGAGACAGAAAGCAGATTAGTAACCACAGCCGGAGCAGGGGCTGGGGCAGGGGTGGGAGATTGGGAGAAATGAATGCCTGCTAATGTATATAGGGTGCTTATGGTAGGTGTTGAAAATGTGTTAAAATTAAATTGGGGTGATGGTTGCACAACTCTCTGAATATACTAAAACACACTTAACTGTACACTTTAAATAGGTGACTTTTATGGTATGTTAAAGATCTCAAGAAAGCTGTAACAATGTGTTTATCCATGTACGCAAACTGAAATACATGTAGATTATGAAGCCTTATTTGGAGAAAAAAGGTTCTCGTGCTCTCTGTTCTTATATCTTCTGTTACTGAATCAGGGGTACAAGAACAATGGAAGGTGACCAACAGCGTCATTTCCATTTAACAGTGGACAGTCCTAACAAAAATGTGGGCGCTGGGTATGGTACGTATGGTTCAGCGCTACACACACTACAGCTAGCGCTAAGTGCAAACCGTCAGAACCGTGCCGTCACGCTCTTTTGACTTCCACAGATTCAATCAATAACCACAATTCACAGGCCTGCACCGTGCCTGACAATTTGTGCTGAGGACCCACCATAGGATAGAACATAATTGCTACTGAATTCATTTACAGATGCTGTCGTTAAACCACAACAATCCACTTTCCTTAGTCCGTGGGAGAGTCTCAGGCATTTCCTCTAATGATCTCATCGTCCCTTAGTGCCTGGATGTGAATCAACCCATCCAGTTCTCTGCAACTGGGCTTACACATAAAGACTTGTGACTACAAGTCAACTCACATTATCAGCTACCATGGTTTAAGCTTTCTGTTGCAGAGAGTCTTAAAAGGAGATACACACTGGCTGGCTTCTTCTGTTTTAATTTCTATTATTGTGAGAGTAAACTCACCTGTTACTGCCTTACTACAACTGGGGAAAAAGTAACTGCCGCCATCTCAGAGATGTTTCAGGCTTTACGTAGTACTTTTTAGTTTAATTAAAATCTACGTGAAATTCATTCCCATATTCATTGATCAGACAAACCATCATAGAGACCCAGAAAAAAAAAGATTTTCAATTAAATAATGACTTTTCAGGTGGAAACTGAGCTTAGGAAAACATATCAAATATAGGAAAAAGGCTATATTTTCTTACATCACCTTATACAGCTATTCTTCATGTATGAAGATTGTTATTGCTGACCTTCTGCCGGCAAGGTGCCTGCTGAAAGATGCTTTTCTTTCAGAAAAATGGGTTTATGCTAATTTATAACCACTAAAGTTTAGGACCAGAGATACACATTGATAAGACAGTCAAAATTAGAAATACAGTCGATGGCACCAAAAGACAGTCTTTTCTTGTGAAAAGTTTTTAGATATGCACGGATCAAACTGGCAACTGGAGTTTCAATACTAAAACTTACTAGCCAGTCTGCCCCCAAAATAACATTTTGATGTAGATTTAACTCTGAGAGGCAAGATTAGAACTTATAAAAGCAGGAACTAAGGTGATAACTGTCTATTATTCACCATCAGAAAATCAGAACTGGTCAATTATTTCTGCAAGTATGGTAGATGATAACTCTAATATACCCTCCCCCTCAAATCAAAAGTGCATTGTGCCTGCAGAATGGTCCTCAGAAAATTTCTTTTCATACATGAATGAGTAAAGATTGCAGAGACATAACGAATCTGAGTAATGCCAAAATTCAAAGTATGGCCATGAGACTGTATAGTTAAAATGTAATGGAAGTACTTGTCATTAGAACCAAGGTCAAGAAACTAACAGGATGGTAAGGTTTCCCAGATAATGGCTGGGTTTGGGGTAGAAAAGAAAGAAAATCAAGAGCTAAAGTCCTCAATTAATATACAGGAAAAACTGGAAGGTTAGCAAATGATCATTAAAATCTTGTAGAGGGTGGTAGAGCTAGATGACATAAGTCCCAAAGGATTTTCTATCAGGTTTGAAAAATTATGGTCTGGAAGTGACCCTCTCACTCTCTTTTCTTCTCTGCATTCTCTGAAATCTTTCCTCTTAGCTTTAGTATTTATGAGGATTATGATCACCTTTTTTACATGGATGGCTCTAAAATCTTTATTCCAATCATGACATACTCATGAGATCATATGTATCTATGTTTTTAGATATTTTCACTTGGATGTTTTGACCTAACTTCAAGTTTAATAAATAAAACTCGTTCATATTTCAGTCAGAATTAGTTTCCTCTTCCAATCTCTCCATTTTGATAAGGTGTTTGCATAGTATTTTAGTTGCTTTGGGTAGAAATTTCAAAAGAACCACGGCTATTAATTACCAAGTCCAAGTGATTAGAGTCCAGTTTAGTTTCTTCTCATAAATTAATTTATGAATATGACTTTATTTAAAAATCTCTACTGACAATTAGATAAACATTTGGCAATAAAATTATATCTAGACACACAAAATAAATTCCATGTGGATTAAGTGTTTAAATGCATTGCCCCCCACCTTAAATAAGTATTAAAAAAATAGGGGAGAATACTTTTTTATAATCTTGTGGTTGGGGACATCTTTCTTAGCATGGAAAAAAGAAATAAAGAAGTTGAGTACACAGCAATGCTATTACACTATTAATACAATATAAATAATGCTCAAGAATTAATAAGAAAAATTCTTCAGAGAAAAATGGGCAAAGGATATAAGCAGCTAATTCTCAAAACAAGAAATGTAAAGAGCAATCTCTGAAACCTAATATTTAAAAACTGCAATTTAAAGCAATGAGTTTTTTTACACATCAGATTAGCAAATATTAAAAAGACTGATACTACCCATAGTTGGCAAAGGAATGAAGAAACACATTCTCTCATACTTCTGGTGGGCATATATATTTGTACAAAATTTCTGGAGGGCACATAGTTAGAGGTGGGGAGGTCTACAGATTACTGACAGTCTTTTAAATTTCTATTATTAATGATCTACTTAGGATTTAAAACTTCTTGGCCAATTCTGTTCATATTTTCTTAGAAAATCACCCATCTAATTTAGGTTTTAAAATATATCAGCCTAAAGTTGCATACAGTAATCCTTTAAAAAAAAATCACTTCTTTGACTGTGGTTATACCCTTCCATACTATTAGTGTTGATCCTTTTCCTCATGGTCAGAATAACCAGAGATTTGGTCTATTTTTTCTTTTTTTTTTTTTTGAAAGAACTAGATCTTGGTTATATCGATCAATTCTGGGGACTGATTTATAGAATGCTTACTTGAGTTTGTTGAACTAAATATCATTTAATACATTTTCCTCTAAATATAGATTTAGTCACATCCCGTAAGTTCTGGATATGTGCTTTTACTCTCATTAATGAAAAAAAATTCTATAATCTCAATTCTTAGTTCTCCTATAGCCCAAAAGTTTAGAATGTTTTAAAATATTTAAGGAAAGAGTTGTAGTTGTTAGATTCCAACCTTATTGTATTGTGGTTAAAGAATATAAGCTTAGTTACAAATGTTCTACTTTGGGGATTTATCAACATTTTGCCTAAATGTACAGTTAATTTTTGTATACATTCCATGGGCATTTGGAACAACTGTGGATGCTGTGTTTTGGGAATAAAGTTTTATACAGATACTTTAAATCAAACTTCTTAATACTGCTATTAAAATCTTCCATATCTTTTATCTGTTTTATGTCAAAATCTGATAAAAACAATGAAAATATCCCATTCTTGTACTTTTGTCACGTTGTATATTGTAATTATGTCTGGATGAACATATGAATGCACTCTGGTGGAAAGCACAGCAGTAATTTTGGAAGTCTCTGAAAGACTCTTTCTTCCCTTGGAAATTACAGAGTGGAGATAGGGTAGATTCTCAAGACAAGTAACATTTAATTAAAAATGACCAAAAAACCCTACCTTTCCATGGTATAGAAACTTGTATTTCTTATCTGGCAAAACTATAAATTACTGGCAGAAAGGTGGAAGTATAGGAATTTTCATGCATTGCAGGTAGGAATATAGACTGGAAATTAATTTGGTACTAATGTAGAAAATTAAGTATACATATAGCTTATGATCCAAGATTTCCACTTCTGGGTCTGTGCAACAAAGGTAGTCTCACAAGGTCCATAAGGCAATATGGACAAGGATGTGCACTGCTAGTGTTTTGCATTGTTGGGAATTGACAGCGACCTCGGTGTCCATTACAGGGAAAGCGCATAGGTAAATTGGTAGATGCACTCAATGGAGTACTATGCAATGATCAGAAACCTGAATTATATGTATGTGTAGCAATGTGATGAATGTTAAAAATACAATGCTTAGCGAAAATAACAAAAATAATGATATACCTTTTATATAAACTGAAAATACATGACAAACACAGAATACATATTTTGTAAGAACTCTTGTAAGCCAAAAGATACTTACATAACAAGGCCAGTTCCGATGGGAGGGCAGGAATGAGGATTGGCTATGGGAATGAAATTTTAAAAAGAGAAGCCATGGATGCCTTAGGGACCAGGAGAAGATGGCCAAAGAGTAAGACGCGGAGATCACCTTCCTCCCCACAGATACATCAGAAATACATCGACACGTGGAACTGCTCCTATCCTATAGAACACCCACTGAATGCTGGCATAAGACCTCAGACCTCCCAAAAGGCAAGAAACTCCCCACGTACCTGGGTAGGGCAAAAGAAAAAACAGAGACAAAATAATAGGGACGGGACCTGCACCAGTGGGAGGGAGCTGTGAAGGAGGAAAGGTTTCCACACACTAGGAAGCCCCTTTGCGGGCGGAGACTGCGGGTGGCGGAGGGGGGAAGCTTCAGAGCCACGGAGGAGAGCGCATTAACAGCGGTGTGGAGGGCAAAGCGGGGAGATTCCCGCACAGAGGATCGGTGCCGACCATCACTCACCAGCCCGAGAGGCTTGTCTGCTCACCCGCCGGGGCGGGTGGGGGCTGGGAGCTGAGGCTTGGGCTTCGGAGCTTAGATCGCAGGGAGAGGACTGGGGTTGGCAGAGTGAACACAGCCTGAAGGGGTTAGTGCGCCACGGCTAGCCGGGAGGGAGTCCAGGAAAAGTCTGCAGCTGACGAAGAGACAAGAGACTTTTTCTTGCCTCTTTGTTTCCAGTGCGCGACGAGAGGGGATTAAGCGCACCGCTTAAAGGAGCTCCAGAGACAGGCGCGAGCCACGGCTATCAGCGTGGGCCCCAGAGACGGGCATGAGATGCTAAGGCTGCTGCTGCAGCCACCAAAAAGCCTGTGTGCGAGCACAGGTCACTATCCCCACCTCCCCTCCCGGGAGCTTCTGCAGCCCGCCACTGCCAGGGTCCCGTGATCCAGGGACAACTTCCCCGGGAGAACACATGGCACGCCTCAGGCTGGTGCAACGTCATACCGGCCTCTGCAGCTGCAGGCTCTCCCCGCACTCCGTACCCCTCCCCCAGCCCCAGACTGAGTGAGCCAGAGCCCCCGAATCAGGTGCTCCTTTAACCCCATCCTGTCTGAGCGAAGAACAGATGCCCTCAGGCGACCTACACGCAGAGGCGGGGCCAAATCCAAAGCTGAACCCCGGGAGCTGTGCGAACAAAGAAGAGAAAGGGAAATCTCTCCCAGCAGCCTCAGAAGCAACGGATTAAACCTCCACAATCAACTTGATGTACCCTGCATCTGTGGAATACCTGAATAGACAATGAATCATCCCAAATTGAGGAGGTGGACTTTGGGAGCAAGATAGATTATTTTTCCCCCTTTTCCTCTTATTGTGAGTGTGTATGTGTATGCTTCTGTGTGAGATTTTGTCTGTATAGCTTTGTTTTCACCATTTGTCCTTGGATTCTGTCCATCCGTTATTTTTCTTAATTTTTTTGTTTTACTTTTTAAACTTTTTTTGCAATTATTTTTTACTTTTTATTTTAATAACTTTATTTTATTTTATCCTACTTTATTAGATTCTATTTGATTTTGTCCCCTTTCTTTCTATTTTTTCTCCCTTTTATTCTGAGCTGGGTGGATGAAAGGCTCTTGGTGCTCAAGTCGGAGTCAGTGCTGTGCCTCTGAGGTGGGAGAGCCAACTTCAGGACACTGGTCCACAAGACACCTCCCAGCTCCATGTAAAATCAAACCACGAAAATCTCCCAGAGATCTCCATCTCAACACCAAGACCCAGCTTCACTCAATGACCAGCAAGCTACAGTGCTGGACACCCTATGCCAAACAACTAGCAAGACAGGAACACAGCCCCATCAATTAGCAGAGAGGCTGCCTAAAATCATAGTAAGGCCACAGACACCCCAAAACACACCACCAGACGTGGACCTGCCCACCGGAAAACAAGATCCAGCCTCATCCACCAGAACACAGGCACTAGGCCCCTCCACCAGGGAACCTACACAACGCACTGAACCAACCTTAGCCACTGGGGACAGACACCAAAATCAACGGGAACTACGAACCTGCAGCCTGCGAAAAGGAGACCCCAAACACAGTAAGATAAGCAAAACGAGAAGACAGAAAAAAAAAAGCAGATGAAGGAGCAAGGTAAAAACCCACCACACCTAACAAATGAAGAGGAAATAGGCAGTCTACCTGAAAAAGAATTCAGAATAATGATAGTAAAGATGATCCAAAGTCTTGGAAATGGAATAGAGAAAAGGCAAGAAACATTTACCAAGGACCTAGAAGAACTAAAGAGGAAACAAGCAATGATGAACACAATAAATGAAATTAAAAATACTCTAGAAGGGATCAATAGCAGAATAACTGAGGCAGAAGAATGGATAAGTGACCTGGAAGACAAAATAGTGGAAATAACCACTGCAGAGCAAAAGAAAAAAGGATGAAAAGAACTGAGGACAGTCTCAGAGACCTCTGGGACCACATTAAACGCACCAACATTAGAATTATACGGGTCCCAGAAGAAGAAGAGAAAAACAAAGGGACTGAGAAAATATTTGAAGAGATTATAGTTGAAAACTTCCCTACTATGGGAACGGATATAGTTAATCAAGTTCAGGAAGCACAAAGGGTCCCATACACGATAAACCCAAGGAGAAACACGCCAAGACACATATAAATCAAACTATCAAAATTTAAATACAAAGAAAATATATTAAAAGCAGCAAGGGAAAAACAACAAATAATACTTAAGGGAATCCCCATAAGGTTAACAGCTGATCTTTCAGCAGAAACTCTGCAAGCCACAAAAAAGTGGCAGGACATATTTAAAGTGAGGAAGGGGCTTCCCTGGTGGCGCAGTGGTTGAGAGTCCGCCTGCCGATGCAGGGGGCATGGGTTTGTGCCCTGATCCAGGAAGATCCCACATGCCGTGGAGCGGCTGGGCCTGTGAGCCATGGCCGCTGAGCCTGCGCATCTGGAGCCTGTGCTCCGCAACGGGAGAGGCCACAGCAGTGAGAGACCCCGTACCACAAAAAATAAAATAAAATAAAAAAATAAAGTGACGGAGAAAAACCTACAACAAAGATTACTCTACCCAGCAAGGATCTCATTTAGATTTGATGGAGAAATTAAAACCTTTACAGACAAGCAAAGCTGAGAGAGTTCAGCACCACCAAACCAGCTTTACAACAAATGCTAAAGGAACTTCGCTAGGCAAGACACACAAGAGAAGGAAAAGATCTACAATAACAAACCCAAAACAATTAAGAAAATGGGAAGAGGAACATATATATCGATAATTACCTTAAATGTAAATAGATTAAATGCTCCCACCAAAAGTCACAGACTGCCTGAATGGATACAAAAACAAGACCTGTATATATGCTGTCTACAAAAGACCCATTTCAGACCTAGCGACATATACAGACTGAAAGTGAGGGGATGGAAAAAGATATTCCATGCAAATTGAAATCAGAAGAAAGCTGGAGTAGCAATTCTCATATCAGACAAAATAGACTTTAAAATAAAGACTATTACAAGAGACAAAGGACGACACTACATAATGATCAAGGGATCAATCCAAGAAAAAGATATAACAATTGTAAATATTTATGCACCCAACATAGGAGCACCTCAATACATAAGGCAAATACTAACAGCCATAAAAGGGGAAATCAACGGTAACACATTCATAGTAGGGGGCTTTAACACCTCACTTTCACCAATGGACAGATCATCCAAAATGAAAATAAATAAGGAAACACAAGCCTTAAATGATACATTAAACAAGATGGACTTAATTGATATTTATAGAACATTCCATCCAAGAACAACAGAATACACATTTTTCTGAGGCGCTCATGGAACATTCTCCAGGATAGATCATATCTTGGGTCACAAAATCTACCCTTGGTAAATTTAAGAAAATTGAAATTGTATCAAGTATCTTTTCCGACCACAATGCTATGAGACTAGATATCAATTACAGGAAAAGATCTGTAAAAAATACAAACACATGGGGGATAAACAATACACTACTTAATAACCAAGTGATCACTGAAGATATCAAAGAGGAAATTAAAAAATACCTAGAAACAAATGACAATGGAGACATGAGGACCTAAAACCGACAGGATGCAGCAAAAGCAGTTCTAAGGGGAAGTTTATAGCAATACAATCCTACCTTAAGAAACAGGAAACATCTCGAATAAACAACCTAATCTTGCACCTAAAGCAATTAGAGAAAGAACAAAAAACCCTCCCAAAGTTAGCAGAAGGAAAGAAATCATAAAGATCAGATCAGAAATAAATGAAAAAGAAATGAATGAAACGATAGCAAAGATCAATAAAACTAAAACCTGGTTCTTTGAGAAGATAAACAAAATTGATAAACCATTAGCCAGACTCATCAAGAAAAAAAGGGAGAAGACTCAAATCAATAGAATTAGAAACGAAAAAGAGGAAGTAACAACTGACACTGCAGAAATACAAAGGATCATGAGAGATTACTACAAGCAACTCTATGCCAATAAAATGGACAACCTGGAAGAAATGGACAAATTCTTAGAAATGCACAACCTGCCAAGACTGAATCAGGCAGAAATAGAAAATATGAACAGACCAATCACAAGCACTGAAACTGAAACTGTGATTAAAAATCTTCCAACAAACAAAAGCCCAGGACCAGAGGGCTTCACAGGTGAATTCTATCAAACATTTAGAGAAGAGCTAACACCTATCCTTCTCAAACTCTTCCAAAATATAGCAGAGGGAGGAACACTCCCAAACTCATTCTACGAGGCCGCCATCACCCTGATACGAAAACCAGACAAGGATGTCACAAAGAAGGAAAACTACAGGCCAATATCACTGATGAACATAGATGCAAAAATCCTCAACAAAATACTAGCAAACAGAATCCAACAGCACATTAAAAGGATCATACACCATGATCAAGCAGGGTTTATTCCAGGAATGCAAGGATTTTTCAATATACGCAAATCAATCAACGTGCAACACCATATTAACAAATTGAAGGAGAAAAACCATATGATCATCTCAATAGATGCAGAGAAAGTTTTTGACAAAATTCAACACGCATTTATGATAAAAACCCTGCAGAAAGTAGGCATAGAGGGAACTTTCCTCAACATAATAAAGGCCATATATGACAAACCCACAGCCAACATCATCCTCAATGGTGAGAAACTGAAACCATTTCCACTAAGATCAGGAACAAGATAAGGTTGCCCACTCTTACCACTCTTATTAAACATAGTTTTGGAAGTTTTAGCCACAGCAATCAGAGAAGAAAAGGAAATAAAAGGAATCAAAATCGGAAAAGAAGTAAAGCTGTCACTGTTTGCAGATGACATGATAGTATACATAGAGAATCCTAAAGATGCTACCAGAAAACTACTAGAGCTAATCAATGAATTTGGTAGAGTAGCAGGATACAAAATTAATGCACAGAAATCTCTGGCATTCCTATACACTAATGATGAAAAATCTGAAAGTGAAATTAAAAAAACACTCCCATTTACCACTGCAACAAAACGATTAAAATATCTAGGAATAAACCTACCTTAGGAGACAAAAAACCTGTATGCGGAAAATTATAAGACACTGATGAAAGAAATTAAAGATGATACAAATAGATGGAGAGATATACCATGTTCTTGGATTGGAAGAATCAACATTGTGAAAATGACTCTACTACCCAAAGCAATCTACAGATTCAATGCAATCTCTATCAAACTACCACTGGCATTTTTCACAGAAGTAGAATAAAAAAATTTCACAATTTGTATGGAAACACAAAAGACCCCGAATAGCCAAAGCAATCTTGAGAATGAAAAATGGAGCTGGAGGAATCAGGCTCCCTGACTTCAGACTATACTACAAAGCTACAATAATCAAGACAGTATGGTACTGGCACAAAAACAGAAATATAGATCAATGGAACAGGATAGAAAGCCCAGAGATAAACCCACGCACACATGGACACCTTATCTTTGATAAAGAAGGCAAGAATATACAGTGGAGAAAAGACAGCCTCTTCAATAAGTGGTGCTGGGAAAACTGGACAGGTACATGTAAAAGTATGAAATTTGAACACTCTCTAACACCATACACAAAAATAAACTCAAAATGGGTTAAAGACTTAAATGTAAGGACAGACACTATCAAACTCTTAGAGGAAAACATAGGCAGAACACTCTATGACATAAATCACAGCAAGATCCTTTTTGACCCACCTCCTAGAGAAATGGAAATAAAAACAAAAATAAACAAATGGGACCTAATGAAACTTAAAAGCTTTTGCAAAGCAAAGGAAACCGTAAGACAAAAGACACCCCTCAGCATGGGAGAAAATATTTGCAAATGAAGCAACTGACAAAGGATTAATCTCCAAAATTTACAAGAAGCTCATGCAGCTCAATAACAAAAAAAGAAACACTCAAACCAAAAATGGGCAGAAGACCTAAATAGACATTTCTCCCAGAAGATATACAGATTGCCAACACACACGAAAGAATATTCAACATCATTTATCATTAGAGAAATGCAAATCAAAACTACAATGAGATATCATCTCACACCAGTCAGAATGGCCATCAGCAAAAAGTCTACAAATAATAAATGATGGAGAGGGTGTGGAGAAAAGGGAACACTCTTGCACTGCTGGTGGGAATGTAAATTGATACAGCCACTATGGAGAACAGTATGGAGGTTCCTTAAAAAACTACAAATAGAACACCCATACGACCCAACAATCCCACTACTGGGCATATACCCTGAGAAAACCATAATTCAAAGAGTCATGTACCAAAATGTTCATTGCAGCTCTATTTACAATAGCCAGGACATGGAAGCGACCTAAGTGCCCATCGACAGATGAATGGATAAAGAAGATGTGGCACATATATACAATGGAATATTACTCAGCCATAAAAAGAAATGAAATTGAGTTATTTGTAGTGAGGTGGATAGACCTAGAGTCTGTCATACAGAGTGAATTAAGTCAGAAAGAGAAAAACAAATACCGTATGCTAACACATATATATGGAACTTAAGGAAAAAATAAAAAGGTCATGAAGAACCTAGGGGTAGAACGGGAATAAAGACAAAGACACATGCCTACTAGAGAATGGACTTGATACGGGGAGGGGGAAGGGTAAGCTGTGACAAAGTGAGAGAGTGGCATGGACATATATACACTACCAAACGTAAAATAGATAGCTAGTGGGAAGCAGCCGCATAGCACAGGGAGATCAGCTCGGTGGTTTGTGACCACCTAGAGGGGTGGGATAGGGAGGGTGGGAGGGAGGGAGACGCAAGAGGGAAGAAATATGGGAACATATGTATAACTGAGTTACTTTGTTATAAAGCAGAAACTAACACACCATTGTAAAGCAATTATAGTCCAATGAAAATATTTTAAAAAATTAACTTTATCTTAACATAGAAACTGTGTATTAATTCTATTCTATCACTCTGCTTCTAGAAGGATTTGTTATGACTAGATTGGAGTTTCAAACAGGTACTTTAGGCAGAAACTAGAACACAATGAAAAGCTTGAGAATTCTCTCTTCCAGCTCATAACTAATATTTTATGTTTGATCAGTCTGGCTGAGGTCACTTTTTAATTAATGTCACAAAGAAATTTTTCTGATTTCATATTAGAAAAGACGTGCTTCTTGTTTAAAACAAACATGAAAAATTAAAAAGAAAAAATGTATAATCCCATAATCTTAAAGTAATCTGCTAATATTTAATTTTGTTCCAGTCATATAAATACATGTAAATATCATATCTTGCTTTTTACCTCTTAGCATATAATGAAATTTATCCTTGGGTTCCAAGATACTGCTTTTGGCTGTTGTTCCCCTCCATATATGTGTGATTGTGAAGAGTAATATAAAATTAGACTGCTTTATAAAAATGTAAGAAACACTGGTAAACATTTAATTAAATATTACTAAAGCTCTCATTTTATTCTCTCATGGAGGTCTCTTTGTTTGGTAGTTAGCTTGTGTTGTTCATTTGCCCCACTGCTGAAAATGTGGGCAACTGGAAATAATGAGAGGTCAAAAATACAGAGAAATCATTCATCTTCAGCTTTTTCTCCATAAACAAAAACTGAATAAATATGACCTCTTTTGTACTGACAGCAGTAAACTATCCCTTTTCTTTGATCTGAATATACATCCAGACATTGAGAGAAAAAGATGGGAAAGGGAGGGGGAACGAGAGAAAAAACAGGGAGAGAGAGAAAGAGCACAGACACAAACACAGCAAGAACATGAGAGAAAGAGAGGAGAAAAGGAGTAACCAGAAAAACAAGAGAGATACACAGCAGAGACAGTGAGACAAGAGACAGCATGGGGTGGGGTGGAGGAGAGCACAAGTGCACAGAATGCGGGTGCACAGAGGTAGAGAGAAAGAACACAGAAGCAGACAGGGTGCAAAGATACTGTAATAAGACAAAAGCATGAACTATAGAGCCTGGGGACAGCCTGCACAGACACAGCAGAGAGAGGCACAGAAAGAATGAGTCAAAGAAAGAGTAGGTGTAATCAAAGGAAGAAGGGAAGAACAAGCAGGCAGTTGCACTTATTCCCTTATATTGACTCTTAACCCCTCAAATGTACATGTCCTAGGTACACATGTTCAGGAAAAAAAAGCATTAGCATATCTAAGGAAACCTGGGTTAAAGATAAGATAGGCAGTTCAAAAAAGAAGAAATACGGTCGATAAACACACAAAAGAAACTAAAAACTCCGTATGATTAAAGAAATGTGGATCAGGATAGATACCATATTTCTGCCCTATGTGGCAAATATTAACAAGAATGCTATTGGCAGGTACTGACCAAAATATTATTACACATTACTGGTGAACGAATAATTGAATCAACATTTCAGAAGGACAATTTAGTAGTGTGGATTAAACATTTTTAATGTGCACAATTGGTAACCCAGAAATTCCATGTTTAGAAATGTTTCTCAAGGAAATTGAAAAATTCAGAAAGATGTAACAAGACTACCCATCGAAGTGCAGATTATGATAAAGAGAAATTCAAAAACAAACTTAAATATCTGTCATTAGGAACTATTATATTTATACAATGGAACCCATAAAGCTATTAACAATGACTACATAAATCTTTATTTACTGCATAGAAAAATGTCTATGATATACTAAGTGCAGAGCTTCAAAACAATATACATAGTATGATTTCATTTTTTTGGACTGTTGTTTCTCTCCATATACGAACATGATTGTGAAGACTGATATGAGATCAGCCTGTTTTATAAAAGTGTAAGAAACACTGGTAAACATTTAATTAAACATTAATAAAGCTCTCATTTTATGCTCTCATGGAGTTCTTCATTTGATATTTAGCTTCATTAGATTGCAGACCTAATAAAATAGATCCAAGATAGGCAGTAGGTATGTGAATCAGAAAATATAAACCTCGAAGCTTATCTATAATGTTAATCATGACTATTTCAGGATGGTGAGAATTATGGGTGGTTTCCAAGGTCTTTATATATTATCTAAACTCTTTATATTTAGTTATCTTTTTACTTTTATACTCAAAAGTAATAAAATATCTTTTTTGACAAAAGTATTTAGTAATAAAGAGACGAGAGAGATGTAAAGTGTAGAAGCATCAACCGCAGGCCAAGTCCCTCACTCCACAGGCTATGATAAGGAAAGACATAAGCATCGTTCTAGCTGAGAGGAATGAGCCTACAGAAAAGGAAGAAATCGAATATAAAAGAGAGAGAGGAAACAAAACTGAGAAAACAGATAATGGATTTTAGAAAACATGACAGCACAGAGACCTTAATGAACCTTTTCTTTCATAACTGAAAGACACAAACAAAAAGTATCAAAAAGTTTTAAAAAATAGGGCATCCCTGGTGGCACAGTGGTTAAGAATCTGCCTGCCAATGCAGGGGACATGGGTTCGAGCCCTGGTCAGGGAAGATCCCACATGCCGTGGAGCAACTAAGACTGTGTGCCACAGCTACTGAGCCTGCGCTCTAGAGCCCACGAGCCATAACTACTGAAGCCCACATGCCTAGAGCCCGTGTTCCACAACAAGAGAAGGCACCGCAATGAGAAGCCTGTGTACCACAAGAGTAGCCCCCACTCGCCACAACCAGAGAAAGCCCGTACACAAAGACCCAACGCAGCCAAAATAACTAACTAAATAAATCAACAAATTTATTAAAAAAATAAAAAAAAAATTCAGAGTCTAGGGAACAGACTCAACTAACGCCACAAAATTCCAGAAATAATATCTGAAGAAACAACTGGGAATAAATATAAGGAGCCACCACAAAGCTCTTCCTACACAAAGGACCATACAGAAGGGTAAAAGGTGAGTCAACAATTCAAACTACCCCACTGGTATCTCAGAAAAGGGACTGAGGTAATAAGTGGCCCAGGAGAAAGGTAAATGTCCCAATTGGAGACATGTTCCCTGTCAAAATAGCTCCTTATGCCCTTGCCAGAATGGTTTACTGTATGCCAGCTTTGGCCAGGAAGAAGTCAGAAAAAGGGATGGGAAATAACTTTTTAAGTCTAAATATCTTAGTTTTATTACTAAGATTTGCTAGAAAAAAATAAGGCCTCAGTCATATCACTGCCTACAAAACAATGCTATGAAAGCAGCTACCAGGTGACTTTACAGTAGTGTAATAGCAAAACCCCAAGAGCATGTCCTATAGAACAAGATACTTTCCTCACCTCCACACTTGATAAGGTGGCCATCAATTTATGAGTTTGAAAACAATGGCAGAGAAAAATGTCACCTACTGTAGCTGTCCAGAGTTCTAGAATCAATTACTATCTTTATGCCTTTCCCAAACTCTGAGGGGCAAAAGAAATACAAGCCATACACAATCAGCCTTCAAGTTCATGTCCTAGGAAGGGGACTCAAGCAGTATCTTGTAAATAGGTAATAAGGTCATCAAATGTGATCAAATAAATGGTTGTGATCAAATAAATGGTTTCCACAGAACCGTTTTGAGACAAAGGTAATCTGAAAACAAAAGAAAAGGATTTATGAAAATATTCTATAGCATTAAAGTGGAAGAAAGGGGGCTTCCCTGGTGGCGCAGTGGTTAAGAATCTGCCTGCCAATGCAGGGGACATGGGTTCAAGCCCTGGTCCAGGAAGATCCCATATGCCACGGAGCAACAAAGCCAGGGTGCCACAATTACTGAGCCTGTGCTCTAGAGCCTGCGAGCCACAACTACTGAGCTCACACTCCACAACTACTGAAGCCTGCGTGCCTAGAGCCTGTGCTCCACAACAAGAGGAGCCACGGCGAGGGCTTCCCTGGTGGCGCAGTGGTTGAGAGTCCACCTGCCGATGCAGGGGACATGGGTTCGTGCCCCGGTCCGGGAAGATCCCACATGCCGCGGAGTGTCTGGGCCTGTGAGCCATGGCCGCGGAGCCTGCGCATCCAGAGCCTGTTGCTCCGCAACGGGAGAGGCCACAACAGTGAGAGGCCCGCGTACCGGAGAAAAAAAAAAAAAAGAAAAAAGAGGAGCCACGGCAATGAGAAGCTCGTGCACCACAATGAAGAGTAGCCCCCGCTCACCACAACTAGAGAAAGTCTGGGCGCAGCAATGAAGACCCAATGCAGCAAAAGATAAATAAATAAAATAAATAAATTTATTAACAAAAAAGTGGAAGAAAGGAAGGAAAAAAAGAAGGGAAAGAGAAAGAATTTATTTTGCCAGAAGGTTTACCCATTTTAGTCAATAAAGAATTTGTACTCTCACTCTAGAGAAAATTTAAAAAGAACATGGACTTAATAAAATGGATCCAAGATAAGCTC
Organism: Pseudorca crassidens; assembly: GCF_039906515.1. NCBI lineage: Eukaryota > Metazoa > Chordata > Mammalia > Artiodactyla > Delphinidae > Pseudorca > Pseudorca crassidens. Next base: position 28,696,005 of record NC_090309.1, read on the forward strand.
AGACAATAGAAGGAGACTAAAAGGTAGTTGACAAATTAACATACTTCATCAAAAAATTAACGAATGTCTGCCATGTGTTGGGAAACCAAGGACAGGTACCAAAGGAAAAAAACTGACAGAAATGAACGGAGACATAGACAATTCAATAGTAATAGCTGGAGACTGCAATATTACACTTTCAAAATGGACAGAAAAACTCGACAGACCAATAAGGAAATAGAAGGCTTGAACAACACTATAATCCAACTAGACCTAAAGACATATACATAATACTCCAACCAACAGAAGCAGAATACACATTCTTCTGAGGGCACATATAATGTTCTCCAGGAGAGACCATATGCTAGGCCATAAAACAAGTCACAATACATTTACAAATTATACAAAGTATGTTTTCTGACCACAATGGAATGAAACTAGAAATCAATAAGGAAATTTGGGAAATTCAAAAATATAGAGAAATAAATGACACACTCTTAACTACCAATGTTCAAAGAAGAAATCACAAGGGCAATTAGAAAATACTCTGAGATGAATGAAAATGAAAGCAAAGCATACCCAAACTTATGGGATGCAGTGAAGGCAGAGCTTACAGAAATTTGTATCTGTAAATGTCCATATTAAAAGAAGAAAGATTTTGAAACTATAACCTCACCTTCAACCTTAAGAAACCAGAAAAAGAAGACCAAATAAAACCTAAAGCAGGCAAAATGAAGAAAATTATATAGATTAGAATGAAAATAAATGAATCAGAGAATCAAAAAAAGAGAAAAATCAAAGAAATCAAAAGTTGGTTCTTTGAAAAGGTCAACAAAAATGGACAAATTTTTAGCTAGAACTTACCAAAGGGAAAAAGGGGAAAACTCAAATCATTTAAATTAAGAATGAACCAGGGGATGTTACTACCAATCACACAGAAATTAAAAAGGATCATAAGGGAATATTATGAACAATTACATGTCAACAAATTAGGTCACCTAGATGAAATAGACAAATTCCTAGAAAAACGACCTACCCAAACTGACTCAAGCAAAAACAGAAAATCTGAACAGACCTATAATAAGGACAGAGGCTGAGTCAGTAATCAGAAAACACCCCCCAAAGAAAAGCCCAGGCCCAAACTGGTGAATTCTAAAAAACATTTAAAGTAGAATTAACAACAACCATTCATAAACTCAAAAAACAACATCATCAAAACAGAATGAGAAGAAGGATCACTTCCCAGTTCATTCTATAAGGAGAATATTACCCTGATAAAAAAGGCAAAGATACAGTAAAACTACAGACCAATACTCCTTATGAATATAGAAGGAAAATCCACAACAAAATACTAGCAAACTGAATCCAGCAACACAGAAGAGGGATTATACATCAAAACCAAGAGGAATTTATCCCAGGAAGGCAAAGTTGGTTCAATATATGATTATCAATCAACGTAACACACCATATTCATAAAGAAAACATAGGATCATTTCATTATACATAGAAAAAGCATATGGCAAAACCCAAACCCTTCCAAAATAAAAAAACTCAACAAAACAGGAATAGAAGAGAACTTCCTCAACCTGATAAAGGGCATTTATAAAAAAAACTCAGCTAACATCATGCTTAATGACGAGAAAGATTTCTCCTTAAAATCAGGAACAAGACAAGGATACTCATTCTTAACACTTCTATTCAACACAGTACTGGAGGTTCTAGCAAGGGCAACTAGGCAAGAAAAAGAGATAAATGACATGATATCAGAAAGAAGAAGGAAAACGATCTCTATTTGCAAATGACACAATATTTTATACAGAAAACACTAAGGAACACATGAACACACAAACACATATTACTCAAACTTATAAGCAAGTTCAGCAAAGTTGCAGGAACCAAAATAAATACAAAAATCAGTAATATTCCTGTACAACAAGGAAAATTCCCAAAATGAACTTAAGAAAACAATACTAGTTACATTGGTATCAAAAAGAATAAAATACTCAGGGATACTTTTAACAACAGAAGTGCCAAACTACAAAGAAGTGGAACCCACAAACATCACTGAAGAAACTAAAGATGACCTAAATAAATGGAAAACACCCTAGTTCATGGATTAGAAGATTTAATATCGTTATGACAGCAGTACTCCCTAAATTTGTCTACAGTTTCAATGCAATCCCTACCCACGATTCAAGTTGTCTTTTTTTTTTCTTTTTGGTATAAACTGACAAGCTGATCTGAATATTCCTATGACCTAAGAATAGATAAAACAATCTTGAAAAAGAAAAAACAAAGTTAGAGGACTCACACTAATTAGACAGTGTGGTAGTGGCATAAAGAGTGACATATAGATCAATAAAATAGGGTTTATAGTCTAGAATAAACCCTTACATTTATAATCAATCACTTTTTTTTCCATTCTTTTATTTTTATTTTTCTGATTTTTTTTTTCTTCTGATCAATTGATTTTTGCCAAGGGTGCCCAAACAATTCAATGGAAGAAAGAACAGTCTTTGCAACAAATGGTACTAAGACACTGGATATCCACAGGCAAAAGAATAAAACTGTACTACCTCAACGCCACACACAAAAGTTAACTAAAAAATGATCATAGAACTAAAAGTAAGAACTAAAATTATAAAACTTTTAGAAGAAAAAAGAGTAAATATTTTGTAACCTTGGGTTAGACAATAGTTTTAGATATGACATGAAAAGCACAAGTGACAAAAGAAGAAACAGACAAATTGTACTTTGTCAAAATTAAAACTTTTGTACCACAAATAAAATCATCAAGAAAGTGAAAAGGACGGCACAGAATGTAAGAACATGTTTGCAAAACATATCCTAATAAGGGACTTGTATTCAGAATAGACAAAGAAACATAATTCAGTAATAAAATGACAAATAAGCCAATTTTAAAATGGGCAAAGGATCGGAATAGACATTTCTCTAAAGGTAAACAAATGGCCAATAAGCATATGAAAAGATGCTCAACATCTTAGTCATTAGTGAAATGCAAATTAAAATCATTAAAAAGTGAGATACCTCTTCACACCCATTAAGACAGCTATTATCAAAAGACAGACAACAAGTGTTGATGAGGATGTAGACAAACTGAAATATGATCCAGATGGGAATATAAAATGGTGCAGCCACTTTGGAAAGCACTTTGGCAGTTACTCAGAAGCTTAAACAGAGTTACCATATGATCCAGCAATTCTACGCCTAGGTATATATGTAAGAAAATTGAAGAAATTTGTGCACACAAAAACCTGTACATTAATGTTTACAGCAGCATTTTTCATTATGGCCAAAAAAGCAGACACAATCCACATGTCCAACAACTCATGAATAAACATGTTGTATATGTATTTGAAATACTGCTTGTTACTGTTCATAACAAACAACAAGTACTGATTCCTGCTACAAAATGGATGAACCTTGAAAATATTAAGTAAAAGAAGCCAGACACAAAAGGCCACATATTGCATGATTTGCTTATAAAAAATGTCCCCAATAGGCAAATTCATAGAAACAGAAAGTAGATTAATGGTTGAAGGCTAGGAAATGACTGTTAAGGGGCACAGGGTTTCTTTTTGGTATGACAAAAAGTTCTGGAATTAGTGGTGACGGCTGTATAACCTCCTCTGAATATACTAAAAACCACTGAATTGTATACTTTACAAGAATGAATTGTAAGGTATTAAATTTTATTTTTTAAAAATCAATAGAGATTGACCAACATGGAGACATACCCTGGGGAAGTAAGAAAACTTAGATTTTAAAAACCCAACAACAATCCAGGATCCAATAGGGAAAAAATATTAGGGTTGCCTCTGGCACAGAAATATTAATGTACATGCCCAGAAAGGGGGAGCAAATCTGACTGAGTTTTGAATTAAAGGTTATTATTCAAAAGTTTTATACCCAAACAAGTTGTTATTCCTATACAAAGGTTACAGAATGATAATCTCAAATTTATAAGAACTGAAGAGATGCTCACTCCTGAACAACTGTTGAAAAATCTATTTTTATTTAGATTATTTAAATTAATAAACTCACAGTTACACTGAAAAGACTCACGATACTGACCCTCTTTAAAAAACACATAAAAGGGCTTCCCTCGTGGCGCAGTGGTTGAGAGTCCGCCTGCCGATGCAGGGGACACGGGTTCGTGCCCTGGTCCGGGAAGATCCCACATGCCACGAAACGGCTGGGCCCGTGAGCCATGGCCGCTGAGCCTGCGCGTCTGGAGCCTGTGCTCCGCAACGGGAGAGGCCACAACAGTGAGAGGCCTGTGTACCGCAAAAAAAAAAAAAAAAAACCAACAAAAAAAAAAGACATAAAATGGTGATTTTGCTTACAACATGGAAGAAAAATGTTATACTTCTTAAAAATAAAGCTAATCAATACAGTAGTAATAGTACCATAATGAACTGAGACAACATTCACAAAATATAACAAATATTGTTATGTTGGGGGAAGTGTGTGTAGGTGGGGAGTGAGGAGAAGTAGGGCAAGTGCAACCAGTTTCTTGATTTTTCATATAATGGAGTCAATAGATACTATTTCATATCTGGGTGATATTTTGAGACAGTGGCTTAAGCATATTGGTTAATTACATGGCTGCTAAGTTAGCAAAAAAACAACTCGAAGGAGATCATATAGCAATAAAAAAAATTGAAAACAGTAAATCATTAAAAATGATAAGAAACCCTGAAGAACCAAAACAATTTTGAAAAAGAACAACAAAGTTGGAGGATTCACACTTCCTGATTTCAAAACAGTAATATAATAACAGTGTGGTACTGGCATAAAGATAAATAGATCAATGGACTAGAATAGAGAGCCCAGAAATAAACCTTTGTGCCACATGGTCAAATGACCTCTGACCCTTGACAAGGGACCAAGACCATTCAACAGGAAAAGAGCAGTCCCCTTAACAAATGGTGCTGGGAAAACTGGATATCCACATGCTCTTAAAAAGAATGAAACTGGAAAAGAAAAAGAATGAAGTTGGAGCCTTATCTTACATCATATACAAAAATTACCTCAAAATGGATTAAAGACCTAAAACCATAACATTCTTGGAAGAACACACAGGGGAAAAGCTTCATGGCATTGGACTTGGTAATGACTCCTTAGATATGAAACCAAAAGCACAGGCAGCAAAAGTAAAACTCGACAACTGGGACTACATCAATATTAAAAATTTCTGGGCATCAAAGGACACAATCAACAAAGGTGAGAAGGCAACCCACTGATTGGGAGAAAAAATTATAAATCATATATTTGATAAGAGGTTAATACTCAGAATATGTAAAGAACTTCTACAACTCAATGACCAAAAAATAACACGATTCAAGAAGGAGCAAAGTACTTGAATAGACATTTCTCCAAAGATGATATACAAATGGCCAAGAAGTATATAAAAAGATGCTCAATATAATCATGAAAGAAATGCAAATCAAAAACTTATCACTTCATATGCATTAGGATGCCACTATAAAAAAACCCAGAAAATAACAAGTGTTGACAAAGATGTGGAAAAAGTGGAACCATTGTGTGCTGTTGGTGGGACTGTAAAATGGGCAGCTGCTGTTGAAAACAGTATGGTGGTTCCTCAAATAGTTAAAAATAGAATTACCATATAATCCAGCCACACCACTTCTGGATACGTACCCCCCAAAATTGAAAGCAGGATCTTGAATGGATATTTGTACACTCTAGCATCATTATTCACAATGGTCTAAAGATGGAAGCAACACAAGTATCTATTAATGGATGGATGAATGAATGAACAAACAAAATGTGGTATATATATACAATGCAGTATCATTCAGTCTTAAAGAAAGGACAATCCTGCCAGATGGTACAACACTGATGATACTTGAGGACGACATTATGCTAAGTGAAATAAACGTATTACTTAAAGACAAACACTGTATTCCACTTACATGAGGTACCTAAAGTAGTCAAATTCTTAGAATGGTGGTTGCTAGGGGCTTGAGCATAAGGTGGAATGGGGAGTTGCCATTTGAGTCAGTGTAGAAATTCAGTTTTGCAAGATGAAAAGAGTCCTAGAGATGGATGACGGTGATGTCTGCACAACAATATGAATGTATTTAATACCATTAAACTACACCATGCACAAAAACAAATTCAAAATGGATTAAAGACTTAAATGTAAGAACTGAAACCACAACCAAAAAAAAAGACAAAACTTCTTGAAGAAAACATAGGCAGTAAGCTCTTTGACACTGATCTTAGTAATTTGTTTTTGCATATGTCTCCTCAGGCAAGGGAAACAAAACCAAAAATAAACAAATGGAACTACATCAAACTAAAGAGCTTTTCCACAGTGAAGGGAACTATCATCTACTGAATGGGAAAAGATATCTGCAAGCAATCTATCTAATAAGGGGTTAATACCCAGAATATACAAAGAACTCATACAACTCAACATCAAAAACCCAAACAACCTAATTTTAAAAAATGGGCAAAGGATCTGAATAGACACTTTTGCAAAGAAGACATACAGATGGCCAAGAGGCACATGAAAAGATGCTCAACATCACGAATCATCAGGGAAATGAAAATCAAAACCACAATGAGATATCTATCACCTCACACCTGTCAGAATGGCTATTAGCAAAATACAACAAGTACTGGCAAGGATGAAGAGAAAAGGGAACACTCATGCACTGTTGGTGGAAACGTAAATTGGTGCAGCCACTATGAAAAACAGTTTGGAGGCTCCTCACAAAATTAAAAACAGAACCATCACATGATCCAACAATTAACATATGGGTATTTTTCTGAAGAAAACAAAAACACTAATTCAAAAAGATATATACACCCCTATGTTCACTGCAGCATTATTTACAATAGCCAAGATATGCAAGCAACCTAAATGCCCATGGATAAAGAAAATGTGGTGTATATATTTATGAAACGGAATATTGTTCAGCCATAAAAAGAATGAAATCTTGCCATCTGCAACAACATGGATGGACCTAGAGGCTATTATGCTAAGTGAAATCTAAAAAACAAAACAAGCACAACAAAACAGAAACAGAGTTACAGATAGAAAACAAACAGGTGGTTGTCAGAGGGGAGGTGGTGAAGGGAGGAAAGAAATAGGTGAGGGAGATTAAGAAGTACAAACTTCCAGTTGTAAAGTAAATGAGCCACGGGTATTAAGTGTACAGTGTGGAGAATACAGTCAATAACTATGTAATATCTTTGCATAGTGACATATCGTAACTAGACTTACCATGGTGTTTGAAATGTATAGAAATATCAAATCACTATTTTGTGCACAGGAACTAACATAATGTTGTAGATTAATTATATACTTCAGAAAAAAAAACTCATATAAAAAGATCAGATTTGTGGTTAACAGAGGCAATGGGTGGGGGGAGGGAGTGGGAATTGGTTGAGGGCAGTCAAACTTCCAGTTATAAGGTAAACAACTGTTAGGGATGTAATGTACAACATGATAAATAAAACTAACACTGCTGTATATTATATATGAAAGTAAGTAAGAGAGTAAATCCTAAGAGTTCTCATCACAAGGAAAATACTTTTTTCTATTTCTTAAATTTTGAATCTGTATGAGATGATACATATACACTAAACTTACTGTGATAATCATTTCATGATGTATGTAAGTAAAATCATTATGCTGTACTCAAACAAACAGTGCTGTATGTCAATTAAATCAATAGAACTGGAAGAAAAATAAAATAGAATTACAAAGAAAAAATGGTTAAGATGATAAATTTTGTTATGCATATATTATCACAATTAAAAATAATAAAGAAAAAGAAAGAAAACACGAGAATCAAATACTTAGGAATAAATTTAGACAAGAAGGTATAACACTTGTACATTGGCAACTACAAGACCTTACTGGAAGAAATTAAAGACCTAAATAAATTGAAAAACATCCTGTGTTCATCAACTGGAAGACAATGTTGTTAAGATGGCAATAAACCCCAAAGCAAGCTAAATATTAAATGCAATTAATATAAAATTCCCAACAACCTTTTCAGCAGAAATTTTAAAAAGCTGATCCTAAAATTCATATGGAGACACAAGGGCCCTGATTAGCCAAAACAGTCTTTAAAAAGAACAAACTTGGAAGACTCATACTTCTCAATTTTAAAACTTACTACAAAGCTACAGTAACTAAATCAGTGCAGTAATGGCATATAGATCGGCATATAGATCAATGGAACAGAACTGAAAGCCTAGAAATAAGCCCTCACATCTATGGTCAACTGATTTTTGACAAGGGTGCCAAGACCATTCAATGGAGAAAGAACAGTCTCAACAGCTGATTTTGGGACAATTCCACGTGGAAAGAATGTTTGACCCCTACCTCATACCATATAAATAAATTAACTCAATATACATCCAAGATGCAAATGAAAGAACTAAAAGTATAAAATTCTTGAAAGAAAATATATGGACAAATCTTCATGACTTTGGTTAAGAATCCACCTGACAATGCAGGGTTCAAGCCCTGGTCCAGGAAGATCCCCCATGCCAAGGAGCAACTAAGCCTGGGCCCCACACTACTGAGCCTGCACTCTAGAGCCCACGAGCCACAACTACTGAGCCAGCAAGCCACAACTACTGAAGCCCGTGCACCTAGGGCCCGTGCTCTGCAACGAGAGAAGCCACCACAATGAGAAGCCCACACGCCACAACGAAGAGTAGCCCCCGCTTGCCGCAACTCAAGAAAGCCTATGCACAGCAACAAAGACCAAAGGCAGCCAAAAATTAATTTTAAAAAATGGCCAACAAGCACATAAAAAGATACTTAACATCATTAGTCATTATGCAAAGGGAAAGGCAAAACAAACCACAATCAAAATGACAATGAGTATGAGATACCACTTTGTACCTACTGGGATGGCAAAAAAAAAAAAGTAAATAAAGAGTGTTGGTGAATATGGAGAAATTGGAACCCTTAGAAATTGCTGCTGGGAATGTAAAATGGTGTGGCCACTGTGAAAAACAGTTTGACGGTTCCTAAATAAGCTTAAAATAAAATTACCAAATGATCCAGCATTTTCAACTCTTATGTGTATACCCAAAAGAACTGTATGTAGGTGTTCAAATAAAAACTTGTACACAAATGTTCATATCAGTTCTATTCACAATAGCCAAAAGGTAGAAAAACCTAAATGTCCACGAATGGATGAACAGATAAATAAAATGTGTCTAAACATATAATGAAATATTATTCAGCCATAAAAAGCAATGAAGTATTGACAGGTGCTAGGACATGGATAAATCTCAGAAAGATTATTCTAGAGTCAAAGAAGCTTGACACAAAGGCCACATATGATATGATTCTAATTAAATGAAATAACCAGAATAGGCAAGTTCACAGAGACAAAAAGTAGATTAGTGATTGATAGGGGCTGGTAGGAAGGGGGAATAGAGAGTAACTGCTTAGTGGGTATGAGGTTTCCACTAGGGTGATGAAAAAGCTCTGAAACTAGATAGTGGTGATAGTTGTAAAACACTGTGAATATACTCAGTGCCACTGAACTGCACACTTTAAAATGATAAAACTGTAAACTTTGTTATGTATATGTATTTTAGTACACACACCAAAAAACCCTCTATCTGCATCCTTTCCCCCTACCTCCTCTATGGAACAAAAGGCCTCAATCTGTGTCTTTCCCAATTTTTGGCTTACTTTAAAAAAGAGTCTTATTGTACTATTTATATGTGTAATTACTATCATTTAATACCTACCAAAAACTCAATTAAGAAATAATATTTATGGTTAAATGTCTGAATGTTTTGTGCCTTCTTTCGGCTAAACCAGTGGTCTCCAAATTGTTTTGATCATGGGGTCCCACTGATAAAACATTTTTAAGTACAAATTACTAGATATTTATTTATAAATTATATATTATTGCTGTACTCATACACTGTAAAACATATACAAAAATATAAACTTTAAAAGGTTCATACTCCAATGAACCATTTTGCAAGTATCCCTATTTGGAGAGCACCTGTCCAAATCAATTTTATCTTGGGTTAAAGTAATGGTCTGCAATTTACTGACCCCTTGAAATCTGCCTTTATGGAATTCCCTAAACAAAGGCCATATTAGCCTTATATGATTGTTGTTACTGAGAATGTACTGTAAGGATGCCGATGAGGATTTTGTTACACCACAATGCCTTCTTTATGAGGACAGATGAGAGAAATTTAAGAAGCCTTAGTATCAGAAATATCTGTAATGCTTTTGAAAATTTAGTTTGCTTTTATATTAGAGTTATGTAATTGATCACAAAATTCTAGCAACACTAATTTCTAGAAAACATAAAGCAAAATTTGTGGCTCATCTTTAGCAACCATATCCACAAGGTATCAACTTGCCTTCCCATCACTCTTAATTCTTCATGTATTTATTTTTTAAATCATGTTGTACCTCACCCCTCCCTGGCTTCAGTCTAATTTTCCACCATTCCAATTCTTCATTTACTTAAAAAACAATCATATCATATTACTTATATATGTGTGTGTGTGTGTATGCTTAAAAGCACCTCAAAATTTCTTAAAAGACAGGGAGGAATGAATAAACAAAAACCAAGAGGCAATATTGTTCAGAATGGAGGTCATTCTAAACTTGAAGATCCCCTGTACCAAAGGTATAGACTTTGCAGATTTTGCAGCATTTAGCAGCAAAACCTTTCATCCAAAGGGTAATTCGTAAATGAGTGTTGATGAAAAGAATGACAACTCAAACAGCACTGTACTACACTTTCTCACTCTTTTCCAGCTGGTAAGAAATGTTACAGTGAGGAAAGGGCAATTGGCTTTTTTTCACCTGTGTGCAAAGCTTAACTAAAAAGTCCATGAAAAATGCAGTCATATTGCCAGATGGAATTTGCAGCCATGTACCTGGACGTGTTTCCTTCTGGTGTGTTCTGAAGTAATTTGGGGATAACCTGTATTCAATGGTTTCTTGTTTTTCTTGCTCCGCTTCTCAAGGTATCTCCTCTGATGGTCGGTGATGCTGCTGTATAATTTAATTCGCCTGGGTGACAAACAAACTCTTTCATGACCAAAAGCATGGATCAGTCGGGCAGTATCAATGGTGGAAATAGAGCTGCTCCTCTCATGCAGAGTCACTTCCTTATCTGTTTGGGTCAATATATCTGATTCCACAGAAGTGGTGGTGGAAAGGATGTTGGTGGCAGTATCTGTGAGCAGCTCACTCTCCTCTGAGTGTCTAGAATCTGAAGAAGTGTTATTTATATAATGAAAACCTGGCAGTTTTCTCAAAATATATTTATCAAATTTAATCTGTTCAATTTTAATCTGATTGGACCTCCCAGCTTGATGAGTAGAAAGAATCTTGTTTTTTTTAAGATCTCCTGTGTTTCTATGGCATTTCTCCAGGCTTTTATACTGTTTCTTTTTCTGAAGCTTGTTTTTCTGCTGTTGCTGTCTACCACTCCATTCCTTAACATCTTGTTTCCCTTTGCTATCATCCTGTGTACTTTCTGAGGGCTGGAGAAAATGTGTGATGGGATGCTGAAGAAGTTTAGCCAAATGATCAAGTCGCTCCACCAAGGAAAGTTCCTTCTTGGCACTGAACTCAGGAGGTTTCTGTTGCCTCTGTCGCTCCTGATACCTGTTCCAGAGTTCATTTAAACTCACAGTGTGCTGAGCTGTTAACTCTGGGGTGGCCTTATGATCCCTTTTTAGGTCATTAACTTGTTTGTCATATTTTAGAAAATCTCTAGCCTGACTTTTAGTAGTATGCTTTACTTCTTTGTTTTCCAAGTTTACATTGATACTGAGGCTCTCTATTGTGGTATAATCTGACTTTGTCTTTGCCACATTTTGATAAGAGGAAGGAAGACAAGTGTGTTCTCTTTGTTTGTCTGGATGATGCTGAAAGGAATCTTTCCAAGAATGACTCATGAAAACTCTTCTTCCTAAGGATTCATGGCAAAAATCTTGATCACTTGGTAGGTGCACTGGATGATGAAAGTAAAACTTAGCTGACCTGAAGACAGAATGGGTGGTATTTTCAAATTCTGAATGACATCTGGACTCTGAAAAGGCAAAAAAAAAAAAAAAAAAAGATTTTGAAGGACTTTCAAAATATTTGCATTCCATTTAAAAATAGTATTCACATTTAATTCTTTAGATACAAAACAAAGACTGAAGGAAAGAATGGTCTATATAAAGATTAAGAAAATTCACTGCCTGGACAAAGGATTCATGCCTTGTGCCTAGTGGCCAGATTGGCATGGTAATAGTTTAAGAGACTCAGGATCAAAAGACCCAGATTCTGGGCTGGATTCTGCCACAGACTGGCTGTATGACCTTGAGGAGGGCATTTTGGTCCCTGGGATGTAACAGCAGCTGCTATGTATTACTGCTTGCTATGTGTGGGGTATTATGAATATGCTCTATATCTGTTTTTTTCCCCTCTTATAAAACTGAGAGAGAGGTATTATTAATTTCATTTTCAGCTAAGAAACCTGAGACTTTATTTTTATCATCAGTAATTAAATGGATGGGATTTTAAAAACTCCAACCCTTTACATGTTTTAGAGCCTTGAAAAACTCTTTTTTGTGAACCATCTTCACACCCCCTCAATTTTTTTTATTGTGGTAAAATACACCTAATATAAATTACCATCTTCCATCTTCACATTTTGACAGTCATTCTATATCAAAACAGGCATTTTAAGATGTAGAACATCTTAACAACTATAAACCGTAATTGTAAACATTAATTCAGTTTCCATACACATTTTTAGAGTTCTAAGTCTAAAGAAACAGACATACACATGAAACAAAGTATCACTTGTAACTATGGGATCCATTCTTCCTTCTCTATAGATTATTGGTAATCAGAATTTTCACTAAATACTCTGGGAATCCCTAAGACAATTTCCCCAATATATAGTGGGATACATGGAATCTGCTTTTATATCTAAAGTATAAAAAGACTCTCAAACCTCCCAATGAACAAAAGTCCAGGACCAGGTGGCTTCACTGTTGAATTCTACCAAACATTTAAGGAAGAATTAATATGAAAGATTCTCAAACTCTTCCAATAAACAGAACAGAACACTTCCAAACTTATTTTATAAGGCCCACATTACCCTGTTACCCAGATGTTACCTAGATACCCAGTGTAGATACACTACAAGAAAATTACAAGCCAATATCCCTGATGAACACACATGCAAAAAAAACCCAAACAAAACATTAGCACACCAAATTCAATAATATATTAAAAGGATTATACACTATGATCAAGTGGGATTTATTCCAGGGATGCAAGGACGGTTCAACATCTACAAATCAATCAATGCGGTACATAACACTAACCAAATAAAGGATAAAAATCATATAATCAATAGATGTAGAAAAAGCATTTGAGAGAACTCAAAATCTATTCATGATAAAAACTCTCAACAAAGTAGGTCTAGAGGAAACATAGCTCAACGACCATTTCTGACAAGACCATAGCTAACATACTCAATGGTGAAAAATGGAAAGCATTTCCTCTAAGATCAGGTACAAGACAAGGATATCCACTGGCATCACGTTTATTGAACACAGTATTGGAAGTCCTAGCCAGAGCAATTAGGCAAGAAAAAGAAACAAAAGGCACCAAATCAGAAGAGAAGCAAAATTGTCACTATGTGAAAATGGCATGATTTTATATATAGAAAACCCTAAAGACTCCACCAAAAAAAAACTGTTATAACTAACACATTCAGTAAAGTTGCAGTATACAAAATTATTTAACAGACAAAAATCTGTTGCATTTCTATATATTAATAATAAACTACCAGAAAAAGAAATTAAAACAATCCTATTCATAATTGCATCAAAAGAATAAAATACCTAGGAATAAGTTTAACCAAGGAGGTAAAAGACCTGTATACTGAAAACATTGATGAAAAAAGCTGAAAAAGACATGGAAAAATGGGAAAATATTCTGTGCTCACAGATTTGAAGAATTAATATTGTTAAAATGTCCACACTACTCAAAACAATCTACAGATTTAACGCAATCCCTATCAAAATTCCAATGGCATTTTCCACAAAAATAGAACAATCCTAAAATTTGTATGTAACCACAAAAGACTCCAAATAGCCAAAGCAATCTTAAAAAAGTAGAAGAAAACTGTAGGCATCACACTCCCTGATTTCAAACTATGTTACAAAGCTACAGTAATCAAAATGGTATAGTACTGGCATAAAAACAGACATGTAGATCAATGGAACAGAATAGAGAGACCAGAAATAAACTCTCACATATAAGGCCAATTACCTTATGACAAAGGAGCCAAGAATATACAATGGGGAAAGGATAGTCTCTTCAATAAATGGTACTGGAAAAACTGGATAGCCACATGCAAAAGAATGAAACTGAACCATTATCTTACACCATACACAAATATCAATTCTAAATGGATTGAAGATTTAAATGTAAGATCTGAAACCATAAAATTCCTAGAAGAAAACATAGGCAGTTAAGAGCTTTGACAGTGGTGTTAGCAATAATTTTTTGAATTTGACACCAAAAGCAAAGACAACAAAAGCAAAAGTAAATAGTAGGAGTACATCCAACTGAAAGGCTTCTGCACAGCAAAAGAAGCCATCAGACTACTGAATGGAAGAAGATATTTGCAAATGATATATCTGACAAGGGGTTAACATCCAAAATACACAAAGACTTCAACTCAAATAAAACAAACAAACAACCCAATTAAAAAATGGGCACAGGATCTTAATAGACATTTTTGTAAAGAAGACATACGAATGGCTAACAAATACAGGAAAAGATACTCAGCATCAATAATCATCAGAGAAATGCAAACCAAAACCACAATAAGATATCATGTCACACCTGTCAGAATGGCTATCATCAAAAAGACAAGAAATAACAAGCATTAGTGAGGATATGGAGCTAAAGGTTCCTTTTTCTGTGCACTGTTAGTGAGAATGTAATTGGTGTTGCTGCTATGGAAATCAGTATGGAGGTTACCCAAAGAGTTAAAAATGGAACTACCATATGATCCAGCAATTCTGCTTCTGGGTCTATACACAAAACAATTGAAAGCTTGGTCTTGGAAAGATATTCGTATATGTGTGTTCACTGCAGCACTATTTAAAATAGACAAGACATGGAAACAACCTAAGTGTCCACTGATGGATGAACAGATAAAGAAAATGTGGTATGGGGGGTGGGAGGAATTGGGAGATTGGGACTGACATATATACACTATTGATACTATGTATAAAATAGATAACTAATGAGAACCTACTGTATATAGCACAGGGAATTCTACTCAATGCTCTGTGGTGACCTAAATGGGATGGAAATACATAAAAGAGGGGATATATGTATATGTATAGCTGATTCACTTTGCTGTACAGTAGAAACTAACACAACACTGTAAAGCAACTATACTCCAATAAAAATTAAAACAAAACAAACAAAAAGAAAATGTGGTATAGAGGAAAGTGGGCAAGATGGCAGAGTAAAAAGACCTTGAGCTCACCTCTTCTCACAAGCACACCAAAATCACAACTATCTGCAGAACAACCATTAAAAAAAAAACATACACACACAAAAAACTGGAACCCACCAGAAAAGATCTCCTACACCAAAAGACATAAAGAAGGAACCACAACAAAACTGGTAGTAGGGACAGACTCACGATATAATCAAATCCCATAACCCCTATGTAGGTAACCTGAAAACTGGAGAGTAAATATATTACAGAGGTTCTCCCAGGCTGGGGGTCTGGCACTGTTGAGATGAGCCCACAGAGCATTTGGCTTTGAAGGCCAGAAGGCTTAATTGCAGGAGTCCCACAGGACTGGGGTAAATAGAGATATCGCTCTTAAAGGGTGCACATGAAATCTCATATACCCTGGGACATAGGGCCAAAGAAGTAATTTGATAGGAGCCTGGGCCAGACCTACCTGCTGGTCTTGGAGAGTCTCTTGGAGCGTCAGGGGTTGGGGGAGGGTGGCTGAGGCTCACCCTGGGGACATAGACACTGGTGGCAGACATATTGGGGAACACTGTTGTTGGTGGATGACATATTGGCTCATTAGTTCCAAAACCTGGCCCCACCCAACAGCCTGCAGGCAACAGTGCTGGGACGCCTCAGGCCAAGGAACTAACTGGGTCAGGACACAGCTCCACCCATTAGCAGACAGGCTGCCTAAAGACTAAAAAGCTCACAGCTGCCTTTGGACTCGCCCCTAGACATGGCCCAGCCCACCAGAGGGCCAAAACCCAGCACCACCCACCAGTAGAAAGGCACAGGACTCTCCCACCAGGAAGCCAGGCCAAGCCTCTAGACCAGTCTCATTCACCAGGATACAGGCACCAAAAGCAAGAAAACTATGATTCTGCAGTGCAGGCCAGAGCCTACCCTGGGACCAGCTGGGCCCTGGACTGGCCCACTAGCAGGCCAAAGAAACCTTCAGGACACTCCAGACCCTGTACCCAACTGTGTCAGGAACCAACACCACCCCCACAACAACCTGAAATGAGCTCTGGGATCCCAGGGCCCTGCAGCTGGACTCCAGGAGCCAGCTCTGCCTGCCAGTAGACCAGCACTAACCCCAGGATCTGGTTTCAACTACCAGTGGGTAGGCAACAACCCTAAGGTCTTCAGGACCCTGACTCCATCCACCAGTGAGCCAGCATTAGCCCCGGGGCCCCTAGGATTCTGCAACCAGCCACATTGTGACCAGGCCCTGCTAAACAGCAGCCAGCAGCATCCACACAAGGCAGGACCTAGCAACCAACCAGACTAGGGGCCTACCAGACTGCCCACATAGTTAGCCCACCACAACAGAAGGCCCAAGTAGCCCTCTTAGGGTGAACCCCTGGAGTACACAGCTTGGGTAACAAGAGGGGAGTGCATTGCTGGAGTGCACAGGATGCCTCCTACAGAGGGTCACTCCTCCAAGGTTGAGAGATGTAACTTACCTACTGCATACATAAAAATACAAATAGCAACTTATTGACAAAATGAGATGGCAGAGGAATATGTTTCAGATGAAGGAACAAGATAAAATCCCAGAAGAAGAACTAAGTGAAGTGGAAACAGGCAATCTACCCAAGAAATAGTTCAGAGTAATGAGCATACAGATGATCAAAGAACTCAGGAGGAGAATGGATGCACAGAACGAGAAGTTATAAGTTTTAAGAAAAGAGTTAGAAAATATAAAGAACAACCAGACATGAAGAATACAATAACTGAAATGAAAAATACAGTGGAAGGAATCAAAGTAGACTAAAGGATTCAGAAGAATGGATCAGTGAGCTGGAAGACAGAGTAGTGGAAATCACTGCCACTGAACAGAAAAAAGATAAAAAAAAAAAAAAGAAATGAGGACAGTTTAAAAGATCTCTGAGACAACATCAAGAGCACTAATATTTGCATTACAGGGGTCCCAGAAGAAAAGAGAAAGAGCCCGGGAAAATATTTGAAAGAAAGAGCTCAGGAAAATATTTGAAGAGATAATAGCTGAAAACCGCCCTAACCTGGGAAAGGAAATAGTCATCCAAGTCCAAGAAGTGCAGAAAATCCCATACAGGATAACCCAAAGAGGAACACACCAAGACACGCTGTAATCAAAATGTCAAAAATTAAAGATACAGAGAATACTAAAAGCAGCAAGGGGAAAGCAACAAATAACATACAAAGGAACTCCCATAAGACTATCAGCTGACTTTTCAGCAGGCACTCTGCAGGTTGGAAGGGACTGGCATGATATATTTAAAGTGATGAAAGGGAAAAACCTACATCCAAGAATACTCTACTCAGAAAGGCTCTTGTTCAGATTTGACAGAGAAATCAAAAGCTGTATAGACAAGCAAAGGCTAAAAGAATTCAGCACCACTAAACCAGCTTTATAACAAATATTAAAGGAACTTCTCTAGGTGCAAAAGATATGAGAAAATTATGGAACAAAAAAGCTCACCAGTAAACATACAGTAAAGGTAGGAAATCATTCACAAACAAAGCTAGCAGGAAGATTAAAAGACAAAAGTAGTAAAATCATCTGTATCCACGATAAGCAGTTAAGGGATACAAAAAACAATTTGACGTAAAACATGACATAAAAAACAGTAATCATGAGGCAAGGAGAGTACACATGTAGGGTATTTAAGATGCATTTGAAATTAAGACATCAGCAACTCAGAAGAATCACATATATAGAGAGAGAGACTGCTATACAATAACCTCAAGGTAACCACAAGCCAAAAATCTATAACAGATACACACATACACAAAAAAGGAATCTAAACATAACACTGAAGATAGTCATCAAATCACAAGAGAAGAGAACAAAAGAAGGAAAAAGACGACCTACAGAAACAAATACAAAACAATTAACAAAATGACAGTATACATATTGATAATTACCTTAAACGCAAACAGACTGAATGCTCCAACCAAAAGACACAAACTGGATGAATGGATACAAAAACAAGACCCGTTTATTTGCTGCCTACAAGAGACTCACTACAGATCTAGAGACACATACAGACTAAAAGAGAGGGGATGGAAAAGGTAGTCCACACAAATGAAAATCAAAAGAAAGCCAGAGTAGTAATAGTTATATTAGATGAAATCAACTTTAAAATAAAAACTGTCACAGGAGACAAAGAAGGACACTACAGAATGATCAAGGGATCAATCCAAGAAGAAGATATAACAACTGTAAATATATATGCACCCAACATAGGAGCACCTTAATACATAAGGCAAAATATTAGCAGACATAAAAGGAGAAATCAACAGTAGCACAATAATAGTAAGGGACTTTAACACCCAACTTACATCAATGGACAGATCATCCAGACAGAAAATCAATAAGGAAACATAGGCCTTAAATAACACATTAGACCAAAGGGACTTAACTGATATTTATAGAGCATTCCACCCAAAAGCAGCAGAATACACATTCTTTTCAAGTGCACATGGAACATTCTCCAGGATAGATCACATGTCAGGCCACAAAACAAGCCTTCGTAAATTTAAGAAAACTGAAATCATATCAAGCTTCTTTTCCAACCACAACTCTATGGAACTAGAAATCAACTACAAGAAAAAAAAAACTGCAAAACCCACAAACACGTGGAGGCTAAACAATATGCTACTAAACAACCAAAGGATCACTGAAGAAATCAAAGAGGAAATCAAAAACTACCTAGAGACAAATGAAAACGAAAACACGATGATCTAAGACCTATGGGATGCAGAAAAAGCAGTTCTAAGAGGGAAGTTTATGGTGATACAGGCTTACCTCAGGAAACAAGAAAAATCTCAAATTAACAACCTAAACTTACATCTAAAGCAAGTAGAGAAAGAAGAATAAAAACCAAAGTTAGTAGAAGGAAAGAAATAAATATCAGAGCAGAAATAGATGAAATAGAGACTAAAAAAACAATAGGAAAGATCAATGAAACTAAAAGCTGGCTCTTTGAAAATATAAACAAAATTGATAAACCTTTAGGAAGACTCATCAAGAAGAAAAGGGAGAGGGCCCCAATCAATAAAATCAGAAATGAAAAAGGAGAAGTTACAACCGACACGACAGAAATACAAAGGATCATAAGAGACTACTATGAGCAACTACACGCCAATAAAATGGACAACCTAGAAGGAATTGATGAATTCTTAGAAAGGTACAATCTTCCAAGACTGAATGAGGAAGACACAGAAAATATGAACAGACCAATTACCAGAACTGAAATTGAATCAGCAATTTAAAAATTCCCAACAAAGAAAAGTCCAGGACCTAATGGCTTCACAGGTGAATTCTACCGAACATTGAGAAGAGTTAACACCCATCCTTCTGAAACCATTCCAAAAATCTGCAGAGGAAGGAACACTTCTGAACTCATTCTAGGAGGCCACCATCACCCTGATACCAAAACCAGACAAAGATATTACAAAAAAGAAAACTACAGACCAATACCACTGATGAACATAGATGCAAAAATCCTCAACAAAATAC
The DNA here is from genome assembly GCF_039906515.1 of Pseudorca crassidens. Taxonomy (NCBI): domain Eukaryota; kingdom Metazoa; phylum Chordata; class Mammalia; order Artiodactyla; family Delphinidae; genus Pseudorca; species Pseudorca crassidens. The sequence continues at coordinate 28,716,051 of NC_090309.1, forward strand.
TAGCAAACCGAATCCACTAATAAATTAAAAGGATCATACACCATAATCACGTGGGATTCATCCCAGGGATGCAAGGATTTTTCAATATCTGCAAATCCATCAGTGTGATACACCACATTAACAAACTGAAGAATAAAAACCATATGACCGGGCTTCCCTGGTGGCACAGTGGTTAAGAATCCACCTGCCATTGCAGGGGACACGGATTCGAGCCCTGGTCCAGGAAGATCCCACATGCCGCGAAGCAACTAAGCCCATGTGCCACAACTACTGAACCTGTGTTCTAGAGCCTGTGAACCACAACTACTGAGCCCGCGTGCTACAACTACTGAAGCCTGTGCACCTAGAGCCCGTGCTCTGCAACAAAAGAGAAGCCACCGCAACGAGAAGCCCGCACACCGCAACAAAGAGTAGCCCCCGCTTGTTGCAACTAGAGAAAGCCCGCACTTTCAACACAGCCAAAAATAAATAAATAAAATAAATTTATTAAAAGAAAAACATATGATCATCTCGATAGATGCAGAAAAAGCTTTTGACAAATTTCAACACACATTTATGATAAAAACTCTCTAGAACGTGGGCACAGAGAGAACATACCTCAACACAATAAAGGCCATATATGACAAACCCACAGCTAACATTATACTCAATGGTGAAAAGCTGAAAGCATTTCCCCTAAGATCAGGAACAAGACAAGGATGTCCACTCTCGCACTTTTATTCAGCATAGTTTTGGAAGTCCTAGTCACGGCAAGCAGAGAAGAAAAAGAAATAAAACGAATCCAAATTGGAAAAGAAGAAGTAAGCTGTCTGCTTTTACAGATGACATGATACTATAAAATCCTAAAGCTGCTACCAGAAAACTACTAGAGCTCATCAATGAATTCGCTAAAGTTTCAGGATATGAAATTAATACACAGAAATCTGCTGCATTTCTACATACTAACAATGAAACATAAGAAAGACACATTAAGCAAACAATCCCATTCACCATTTAGAACTAATAAATGAGTTCAGCATGGTTGCAGGATAAAAGTTAAATATTAAAAAAACCAATTGTATTATTATATACCTGCAATTAACAAACTGAAAATGAAATTAAGAAAACCATTCTGGGGGAATTCTCTGGCGGTCCAGTGGTTAGGACTCTGCAATTCCACTGCAAGGGGGCATAAGTTAGATCCCTGGTTGGGGAACTAAGATCCCTCAAGTCAAGCAGCACAGCCAAAAACAAAATCAAAAACTAAAACAAAAGCAAAAGAAAACCATTCTGTTCACAACAGTCTCAAAAAAATTAAAATATTAATGTAAATTTAACATAAGAAAAGAAAAACTTCTACTCTGAAAGCTACAAAAAATTACTGCAAGAAATTAAAGTATATCTAAATAAATGGAAAACATCCCAAGTCCATGGACTTAACTGTTAAGAAAGCAATTCTCACCAAACTGATCACAGATTCAACACAATACCTATCAGAATCCTAGCTTATTTCTTAGTAGAAATTTTGCAAGCATATGGAATTGTAAAGGACCCAGAATAGCCAAGACAATCATGAAAAATAAGATAATGTTGGAGGACTCATACTTCCCAATGTTAACTCACAGAATGGGAGAATATATCAAAATCAAAATTTAGATAAGAATGTGTATCTAGAATACATAGAACTCTTAAAATTCAATAAAAAAGAGAAATAATCCAAATGAAAACCAGGCCAGGATCTGAATACACATTTCTCCAAGGATAATGCACAACTGGCCAATAAGCACACAGAAAGATGTTCAACATCATAATCATGAGGCAAATGCAAATCAAAATCAAAATGAGATACAAATTCACATCCACTAGAATAGATCCAATGAAAAAGTCAGATAATAAGTGTTGGTGAGTTTGTAGAGAAATTGAAATGCTCATACATTGCTACTGGGAATGTAAAATGGTGCAGCCACTTTGGAAAACAGTCTGACAACTCCTCAAATGATTAAATATAAAGTTATCACATGATCTAGGAATTCCATTCCTGGGTACATACCCAAGACAAATGAAAACATACTGTTCATATAAAAACCTGTACATGAACATAAAAGCATTTATATTTTATAAATATAAAATCATTATTTTATAAAAGCATTATTCATAGTAGCCAAAAGGTGGAAACAACCAAATGTCCATCAACAAACGGATAAACAAAATGTGATACATACATACGATGAAATATTACTGAGCCATTAGAAGGAATAAAATAATGATACAAGCCCGTAACTTGGATGAACCTGAAAACATCATGCTGAGTTAAAAGAAGCCAGTCACAAAAGTCCACACATTAAATGATTCCATTTGTATTAAGGTCTAGAATAGGAAAATTTATAATAGAGACAAAGTAGATCAGTGGTTGACTTAGGGCTTGGGGGGAGGTGCGTGATGAGGAAACAGAGGGGTGATAGCGAAGGGGTATAGGGTTTCTTTCTGAGGTGATAAAAATGTTCTAAAATCAACTGTGTTGATGGTTGCACATATCTGTGAATAGGGTAAAAATAATTAAATGGTACACTTTAAGTGGGAGAATTATATATGTGCATTACATATCAAAAAAGCTGTTGAAAAAATGTTCTATGATCATTTGAAAGGTTTTTTTAAAAAAGCATACAAACATTTATACACATCAACCTCATTATTTCCAGATGTTTCTCTAACGCTTTTTTTTTTTTTTTTTTAATTTCATTTCCATGGTCTGTTATGGGCTAAGTATGTGTGTTCAAGCTCCCTAGTGTTCTGTATTATCCATTTCTCCTTGAGGGTCCTCTAGGGCAGCGGTCCACAACTTTTTTGGCACCAGGGACCGGTGTCATGGAAGACAATTTTTCCACAGACGGGGGTGGGGGGTGGGGGGATGGTTCAGGCGGTAACATGAGGAATGGGGAGCAATAGGGAGCTGCAGGTGAAGTTTCGCTCGCTCGCCCGCCACTCACCTCCTCTGTGCAGCCTGGTCTAGAGTATGCTTCTGCAGGTTATGTTTCCATCTTTCTTTTCCAAGCTATGTCTCCTAGACTACCCACTGCAGAGTTGCAATGTTGTTTTTTCATCTTATACATTCTTTTTTGTGTGTGATAAACACAGAAGATTAAATTTACCATCTTAACCAATTTTTAAGCATACAGTTCAGCAGTGTTAAGTATGTTCACACTGTTGCACGACAGATCTCTAGAACATCTTCATCTTGCAACACTGAAACTCTATACCCAATAAACATTAATTTTCCCTCCTTTCTCTCCCCAGCCGTTGGCAGCCACTTTTCTACTTTGTTTCTAAGATTTTCACTATTTCAGATACTTCCTATAGGTGGAATATACAATGTTTATCTTTTTGTGACTGGCTTATTTCACTCAGCACAAGGTCCTTGAGATTCACCTAAGTTATAGCATGTGACAGGATTTTCTTTTTTTTAAGGCTGCATAACATTCTATTGTATATATATCACATTTTTATCCATTTATCCACACATATTTATCCATTCATCTGCTGATGGACATATCTTGATTATTGTGAGTAATGCTGCAATGAACATGGGTGTGCAGATATCTCTGAGATCCTGCTTTGAATTCCTTTGGATATACACCCAGAAGTGGGATTGCTGTATCATATCGTTATTCTATTTTTAATTTTTTAGGAACCTCCATACTGTTTTCCATAATGGCTGTGCCATTTTATATTTCCACCAACAGTGCACAAGGGTTCCAATTTCTCTGCATCCTTGCCAACAACTGTTATTTTCTGTTCTTTTGATAGTACCCATCCTACTAGGTGTGCAGTAGTATCTCATTGTGGTTTTGATTTGCATTTCTCTGATGATTAGTGATATTAAGCATCTTTTCATATACTTGTTGGCCATTCATAAATACTCCCTGGAGAATTGTCTATTCGAGTCCTTTACCAATTTTTAAATTGGATTTCTTTGTTGTTGAGTTTTAGAAGTTCCATATATAATCTGGATATTCATCACTTATCATGATTTGCAAATACTTTCTCCTATTCCACAGGTTGTCTTTTAACTCTGTTGATTGTATCCTTTGAAGCAGAGTTTTAAATTCTGATATAGTATAATTTATTTATTTTTGCTTTTGTTGCCTATACTTTTGGTCATATCCAAGAAATCATTGCCAAATCCAATGTCATGAAGCTTTTCCCCCATGTTTTCTTCTAAGAGTTTTATAATTTTAGCTCTTCTGTTTGGATCTTTGATCCATTTTAAGTTAATTTTGTATATGGTAAAAGGTAATGGTCCAAATTAATTCTTTTGCACGTGGATATCCAGGTTTCCAACACCATCTGTTGAAGAGACTATTCTTTTCCTACTGTGTAGTCTTGGTGCCCTTATGGAAAATCATCCATCTAATACATTCTTGATGTTAGCAGCTGCACGAGGACTATTTTCAAAATACAGTATCCACAGATTAGCTTCTTGACTCCTTTCTTTTCTTATCTGGATACTGTTCTATATTCCTCTAAGACATAAAGTTTGACAGCTAGGTAGTAACGGCTTGTGTCCTATACAGTTTTCTTTTATGTTATTAGAGAAAGGGGGCCATGGGTAAACATAAATAGATTTGATCTTGGGTCTTTTTTATTGTAATTTTTAAAAAGTTTGTATTGAGGTTCTTTCTGTCTTTGTCACAGTCATCTGGAATGCCTTAAGCTTTCTGCTGTTTCAGTGTTGAGACATGACACTTCACTTCTAATACTATCAGCCTTGGGTATTTAATTGTAATTTTGTTTCTAAATTGCCAGTATCTTTTCCCAGAAGTAACAATTATCTTACAAATAAATACATACATCCACACAGACAGAGAAGCACTGAAGTGATATGCATAAGAAAGCAAAAAATAAAAAAATGGAACTCTGTTTAAATTGTGAGACTACAGTCTCATCAGAATTAAGTGGAAACACGTAGACACAGGCGTTTGTGTGTGCATGCTCTCTCTCTCTCACACCCCCTACCCCACTCCCCATTACCTGCAATATCTATTTGCAAGGATTTCTTCTCTTCGGGCCAGCCTTCCTTAGGAACTGTCCTCTTACTGTGGATCTCCTCTTTCTGTTTAGTGGCTTTAGTGTCTGGTAGACTAACAATCTTCGTGTCTTGTAGTTGAGCTGACTGCTCTGAAGCAGCAGCAGCACTGGAACCTAAGAGAGGAAAATCAAGATTCAGACAGGAAGCTGACAAAAATTATTTTAAAATACCTCTCAAGCATCTACTAGTGTGAGAAGATAGTTACGCTGGATAAACAGTGAGATGGATGCAGGACAGGAATAAAGACACAGACGTAGAGAACAGACTTGAGGACACGGGGAGGGGGAAGGGTAAGCTGGGACGAAGTGAGAGAGTGGCATGGACTTATATACACTACCAAATGTAAAATAGATAGCTAGTGGGAAGCAGCCGCATAGCACAGGGAGATCAGCTCGGTGCTTTGTGACCACCTAGAGGGGTGGGATAGGGAGGGTGGGAGACACAAGAGGGAGGAGATACGGGGATATATGTATATGTATAGCTGATTCACTTTGTTATAAAGCAGAAACTAACACACCATTGTAAAGCAATTATACTCCAATAAAGATGTTTAAAACAAAAAAAAAGTGAGATGGAGGGCTTCCCTGGTGGCACAGTGGTTGAGAGTCTGCCTGCCGATGCAGGGGACACAGGTTCGTGCCCCGGTCCAGGAAGATCCCCTATGCCACAAAGCGGCTGGGCCCATGAGCCATGGCCGCTGAGCCTGCACGTCCGGAGCCTGTGCTCCGCAACGGGAGAGGCCACAACAGTGAGAGGTCCGCGTACCGCAAAAAAAAAAAAAAAAAAAAAGAGATGGAAAGAGAAAAGCATTTTGGGCAAAGGTGACTACATATGAAAAAAATGGAATCAGGAAAGCAACTGAACATCTAAGAAACAGTGCAAGTATATAATTTATTAGATTATAGAATTTGTAAGGAAAAGAGAGAAAAATTAGCATTTGAAAAGTTCTTTGGGAGCCCATTCTACTGTTCTGAAAGACTAGGCTAAAAAATTTAGTTTTCATTCTTTTTTTTTTTTGCGCGGGCTTCTCATTGCGGTGGCTTCTCTTGCTGCGGAGCACAGGAGGGCTCGAACCCGTGTCCCCTGCTTTGGCAGGCGGATTCTTAACCACTGCACCACCAGCGAAGTCCTAGTTTTTATTTTCAAGGGCAATGAAAACTTTTTGATGAGGAAATTAACATGATCAAAACTTTTTCTGAAGCATTTGTTTAAAAACAGCAAAAAAGCTGGTAAGTTTTCAAATACAATATTTGCCCAGAATACAATATAACTTCTGAAAAAGAATCAATACACAAAAAAGAGAAGTGGCTAATTATACTCTAAAATATGTTTCTATTTATACTTGTGGCAGACTACCAGCTGTCCTCTGAAATACATTTTCCTTTTCCTCTAAAATAGAACCTGACTTATCTGGGCATACCATAATAGAGATTATATTTCCCAGCCTCCCGAGCAACATAGGTTGGTGTGACCATGTGAATAAGTCTGGCCAATAGGATGGAAGGGGAATGGTACATTTAACTTTTGAGAAGTATTTAAAGGAAGAAATACACTTTTTTCTTTATCCTTTTTTTTTTTTTGTGGTACGCAGGCCTCTCACTGCTGTGGCCTCTCCCATTGCGGAGCACAGGCTCCGGACGCACAGGCTCAGCGGCCACGGCTCACCGGCCCAGCCGCTCCGCAGCATGTGGGATCCTCCCGGACCGGGGCACGAACCTGTGTCCCCTGCATCGGCAGGCGGACTCCCAACCACTGCGCCACCAGGGAAGCCCTCTTTTTCCTTTGTTTTCCTTTTTGCTGGCTGGAATACGTGTCTGACAACTACAGCATGAGAATGGAGGCTAAAATGTTGAAGCAAAAGGAGAGAAAGAGCTTTGTTCCCTGATACTCTTTTCTGTCTTCTTTAAGCCAATGTCATTTTGTTTTTGTTTTCATCTCTCAGAGCCAAAACTATCCTAAACGAAACACACTTTTACAGGCATTTTTAATCAGCACAGTCCTACCAAAGTAAATTAACTGGGAAGGTAGTTAGGAAGTAAACAAGCTAAATTCCTGAAGAACAAAGGCCTATATAAAACAATTTTATTAGAGAATTAGCATCTCATGGCAACAAATGTTTTTATCAGTAGAGTTTTTAAAAGTCCATTATGTGAATTTCTGGCAATGCGATTAATTTGTGTATAATATTCATAAAGTTCTCCAAAAATATCTCAAGGAGCTTTAAAAATGTTAGTTTTACCTGCCAGTGTACACCAAAAGTTGCAGCTAACATCCTATTTCACATATGAACAAGATGGAGGGTTGAAGAGAGCAAGAATATATAATATTTTTCTATTTATATTCATTTTAGAAGGTCAGAATAAAACAATAGGCAGATGATTCAGTTCCACTACCTGTAATATCTTTCTGCAAGGATTCTTTTTCTTCAGATCGAGAAGCCTCGGTCACTGCCCTTTCACTGTAGATCTCCTTTTTCTGGTTTTTGTCTGAGAGGTCCTCATCCCCAGTGGTAAGAACTTGAACTTGAGCATCTGGAATAATGATGTCATTTGATCCCAGGGAGAAGGAAAAGATAACACAAGCAAGTAATCCACCCCTTCCACCCCAAACAAAAACCAAAACAAAAACCTCTTTATATATTAGGAAAAAAAGCATCTCTTAGGCTCAACCATGTAAAAGCTGTGACAGTTTTAAGGACTTTATAACATATGACAGTTTTGGGGGGTTTGGAAAGTTCTCCATATTTTTCTGTGTACAATCACTTTAAACAAAATCTTTTCTTTGCTGTTTTGATGCAACAGTTAAAAAAAAAAAAACCAGATCAGGTATCTTTCAAAGTAGCAAAGTACATCTGAACAAGACTTTTTTTTTGTCACTTAGGGGGCAAATTTTTGTCACTTAGGGGGCAAATTTTGATATTTCATATAATCCTAGAAAAGCATCTATATCATCTAGATTTTATATATAGTACTTATATAATTCTTTAAAATCTCCTGAGGTTAAATTTGTCTAATGCTTTCTATTTTCTTTCTGTTTTTCTTGGTCATACTTGCTAGAGATTTATCTACCTTATTGGTCTTTTAAAATCAGCTCTTTTCTTTTCTTTTTTTTTTTGTGGTACGCGGGCCTCTCACTGTTGTGGCCTCTCCCATTGTGAAGCACAGGCTCCGGACGCGCAGGCTCAGTGGCCATGGCTCACGGGCCCAGCCGCTCCACGGCATGTGGGATCTTCCCAGACCGGGGCACAAACCCATGTCCCCTGCACCGGCAGGTGGACTCTCAACCACTGCGCCACCAGGGAAGCTTTCTTTTCTTTTTTATTGTATGAGAAAACGCAAGTGCAAAATAATAATGTTGGTAAATAAATTAAAAATCACCAATACAACAACTAGGATACAGTTATCAAGCAGTTAATACGGTTATATGTTTTTTACAATGGATTGACAAGAGATTCATTTCCTATCTCTAAGAATGAATATTTTTCAACAAAGCAGTCAGAAAGGCAATAGAGATTATGAAAAACAACATAATGAACACCAATGTGTCTACTATAGAGCTTAAGAAATAAGATAAAACATTACAGATATAATGATATAATGATAATGATACCCTGTGTAAAGCCTCAATGATACCATTCTCTCTTTTCAGTAGCAACCTTAAGCTCAATTTAGAGTTCGTCAATCTCAAGGATGTTCTTGAACATTTTACTATACAGTGCTGCATGTATTAGTCAACAATGTACTGGATGGTTTTGCGTGTCTTTAAACTTTATATAAAGGGTATAATACTCTGTGTACCTTTAAATAACTTGCCGTTTACACTCAGTATTACGACTGGGGGATTTACTCATAGTGACTCTAATTAACTCATTCTCAGTGTTATGTAGAATTCTATGGAATTAATATATCAATTTTCACCTGTTTGTAAACTTTAGGCTATTTCTAATTTTTTTTTTTAGAATCTCTAATTTTTTAATACTGAAAAGCATTACAATGAACATTACTATAAAATTTCTTTGTAGGTTGTATGAGTTTCAAATATCTTCTCTCAGTCTGTGTCTTGTCTTTGAATTATTTATGATGTCTTTCGGTGCACAAAATTTTTCATTTTAATAATACCACTTATTTTCTTTTTCCTTCACGGTCTGTGCTTTGTGTGTCTTATTTAAGAAATCATTCTTTCATGGTCAAAGGTCATCTGAATTCTAAAAGCTTAAAGTTTTTTTACATTTATTATCATTTGGACTACATTTTTGTTTAATGTGCAGCAGGGATCTATCTGATTTTATTTTTTCTTACATATATAATCAATGGTTCAAACACTATTGAATAGTTCACCCTTTCTCCAGGATTGTTATGTCATCTGTATCATATATTAGTTTCCACATTTATGGGTGTGTTTCTGGGTCAACATGTTGTTCCACTTTTCTTTGTTTATTCCTTTGCAAGTGAGGTCTTAAACATATATATTATATATATATATAAATTATATATAAATTTTATATATGTGTACACACACACACACACACACACACACACACACACGTCTTTTGATGTCTGGTATAGCAAGTTCCCTTACCTTATTCTTTAAATATACTTCTTGAATTTCCAAAAAATTTTGGAATCAGCCTGTCAAGTTCTATGAAAAAATCTACTGGAATTTTGAGTAGCAATTCATTGAATTTATTTAAGTCTTCCTTAATATATTTCAATGAAGCTTTATCATTTTCTCTAGTTTTTCATGTCCTTTGTTAGATTCATTTCTAAGTACTTATTTTTGTTGTTTTTTAAAAAAGTATCTTAAAAAATCTTTTGCATTATGTATCAGAAGACATGTATCAAAAAATGCACAGAGAACTCAGTTAATTGTTAAAAAGTGAACATGTACCCAGGTTAAAAAAAAAAAAATCTGCCTATATAACCCTATATGCTCTCCCCTCATTCTTTCAATCTCCCTCAGGCTGAGCATAACACCCCATTTTAAATGCAACAAATTACTTATATATCTGAACTTTATATAAATGGAATAATACAGCACATAGCCTTTATGTCTTGCTTTCTTCTCTTACATTATATTTGTCAGATTCGTTAAGTGTTAAAACATATATTTGTCTTTTACTCAGTCTCATTTACTGGTTACTATTCAACAGTGTTAATATGGTACAATTCATTCATACTACTGGAAAAATAATGGCATAATAAATATAAAAATAATGGCATCAGGGTAATTGCCAGTTTGGAGCTATTACAAAAACTGCTGTAAAGAATATTCATGTGGCAGAGGAGACACCGCCGCAGTTGCCGTCACCTCCAGGATTTCTGGTTCTTTTCTCTTCGCCTTAAATTCGGGTGTCTTTTATGAATAATCAAAAGCAGCAAAAGGCAACGCTATCAGGCCAGCATTTTAAAACCAGAAAAAGAGATGAAAAAGAGAGGTTTGACCCTACTCAGTTTCAAGACTGTATTATTCAAGGCTTAACTGAAACTGGTACTGATTTGGAAGCAGTAGCAAAGTTTCTTGATGCTTCTGGAGCAAAACTTGATTATCGCCGATATGCAGAAACACTCTTTGACATTCTGGTGGCCGGTGGAATGCTGGCCCCAGGTGGTACACTGGCAGATGACATGATGCGTACAGATGTTAGTGTGTTTGCAGCACAAGAGGACCTAGAGACCATGCAAGCATTTGCTCAGGTTTTTAACAAGTTAATCAGGTGCTACAAATACCTGGAGAAAAGTTTTGAAGATGGAAGTTAAAAAGCTGCTGCTGTTCTTAAAGGGTTTTTCAGAGTCGGAGAGGAACAAGTTGGCTATGTTGACTGGTGTTCTTCTGGCTAATGGAACACTTAATGCATCCATTCTTAATAGCCTTTATCATGAGAATTTGGTTAAAGAAGGGGTTTCAGCAGCTTTTGCTGTAAAGCTCTTTAAATCATGGATAAATGAAAAAGATATCAATGCAGTAGCTCCAAGTCTTCGGAAAGTGAGCATGGATAACAGACTGATGGAACTTTTTCCTGCCAATAACCAAAGCGTTGAACACTTCACAAAGTATTTTACTGAGGCAGGCTTGAAAGAGCTTTCACAGTGTGTTTGGAATCAGCAAACCATAGGAGCTCGTAAGGAACTCCAGAAAGAACTTCAAGAACAGATGTCCCGTGGTGATCCATTTAAGGATACAATGTTGTATGTCAAGGAGGAGATGAAGAAAAACGACATCCCAGAACCAGCTGTCACTGGAATAGTATGGTCCAGTGTAATGAGCACCGTGGAATGGAACAAAAAAGAGGAGCTTGTAGCAGAGCAAGCCATCAAGCACTTGAAGCAATACAGCCCTCTACTTGCTGCCTTTACAACTCAAGGTCAGTCTGCGCTGATTCTGTTACTGAAGATTCAGGAGTACTGCTATGACAACATTCATTTCATGAAAGCCTCCCAGAAAATAGTGGTGCTTTTTTATAAAGCTGAAGTTCTGAGTGAAGAACCCATTCTGAAGTGGTATAAAGATGCACATGTTGCCAAGGGGAAAAGTGTCTTCCTTGAACAAATGAAAAAGTTTGTAGAGCGGCTCAAAAATGCTGAAGAAGAATCTGAGTCTGAAGCTGAAGGAGGTGACTGAATTTGAAACTACACCCTCAGTAAAGCAAACAGGAGTTGCAGATAAAATATCATGTCTCCTGTGTCCTGGTTCTTACATCTTCCTACCTCCCTATATCAAGCACGATATAAGGGCTTTCATGGCAAATTTTAACTGTTTCTACGGTTACTGGAAATGTTGGATTTAGTTTCTGAAACCATGTTTTAAGTAGCTACAGGAGCTACAGATTTGAATTTAATGTTGCATTAGTCTTTTCACTTATCTTCTACCTCCTGTATTTTCTACTGTAATAATGTAATTTAAGGCCTTCCACAATGAACAGTTCACTTTTCCCCTGGGTTTTCTATATCAACAGTTTTCAAGATATGATTTGGTTAAAAATAATTTGTTATAAAAATTGTTTGCAAATTAAACTGTAAAAGTAAAAAAAAATAAAAGAATATTCATGTATGTCTTGGTGCTCACGCACATCCTTTCCTGTGGAGTATATAGTTAGGAACAGAACTGCTCTGTTATGCTTTTGTGTAACTTAGTAGATAATGGCAAATTGCTTTCCAAGGTCACTCTACCAATTTACATTCTTACCAGCAGTGAATAAGTACTGTTTGTTCTATATTCTTACCAACACAGTATTAACTTTTTCATTTCAGCCATTTTAATGGGTATGCAGAGATATCTTACTGTGGTCTTAATTTGCAATTCCCTGTTGATGAATTAAGTTGAATATTTTGCATACGTTCATTGGCTACTGGATAGTCTCTTTTATAAAAAGTACCTATTCAAGCCTTCTGTCCTTTTTAAAAATTGGATTGCCTAACTTTTTCATACTATTTGTATGAGTTCTTTTTATATTCTGGATAGAAGTCCTTTATGAGATATGTATTGCAAATATCTTCCCCACTCTGTGGCTTGCCTTTTACTCTTTTATTTGGTGTTTAATTAATAGAATCCCTTAATTTAATGTGGCATATCTGTCAGTTTTTTTTTTTATGGCTACTATTTTTTGGGGGTGGGGATCCAATTTAATAAATGTTTTCCCATTCCAAGATTGTGAGGACATACTCCTCTGTATTTTCTTGCAGAAGACTGACCTATCCATCTATCTATGCCTTTCATATTTAAATCTGAAGTATAAAGAATTGATTTTGGTGTACAGTGTAATGTAGGGGGGTCATAGTTCTATTTTTTTCCTAACATCCAATTTACCTAACATCATTTTACTGAAAAGATCATCTTTTCCCCCACCATACTGCAGTGGTACCTTTACTGTAAATCAGGCGTCCATATATGTGAATCTGGAGTATTCTCTTCTATGGTCAGCCTATTTATTCTTGTGCCAACATCACACTGTCTTAATTACTAAAGTTTCATAATAAGTTTTGATACTTGGTAGTGTAAACCTTCTAGAATCTTTTTCAATTTTTTATTATTTGTATTTAAGGGTGTAACGTTACCCCTAATCACTTTGGCTATCTTCTATACATTTTGATAGCAGAATTTTATTATTATTTAGTTTTAAATATATTGTAACTTCCAGTATGACTTTAACTTCTGAGTTACTTAGAATTACGTTTTTAAATTTTCAAATACATGTTTATTATATTAGTATATATATATAATATTTACATATTAGGTATATTAGTTTCCTAGGGCTGCCACAATAAATTACTACAAACTGAGTGGCTTAAAACAAAATAAATTTATTCTCCCACAGATCTGGAGTTTAGAAGTCGAAATCAAAGTGTCAGCAGGAACATGGTCTCTCAAAAGTCTATCTGGGAGAATCTTTCCTTGTCTCTTCCAGCTTCTAGTGACCCCTAGTGCTCCTGGCTTCGGACAGCATAATTCCAATCTCTGCTCCTGTCTTCACATGGCCTCCTCTCCTCTTTTTATAAGTACACTAATCATTGGATTTAAGGCCCACCCTACATCCAGGATGATATAACCTAGAGATCTTTAACTAATGACATTTGCAAAGACCCTATGTCCAAATAACATCACATTCTGAAGTTTCCTGTGGACATGAATTTTGGGGGGATTACTACTTAACCCCTAAAACAGATTTTTGTTTCATTTTGTTATTCCATGTTTTTATTGTTGAGTTCTACTTTAGCTTTACACTGTAGTCAAAGAAGCTGTTCTGTTTGAACATCAATTCTTCAAAACCAACAGCTTCATCAATTTTTCTAAGTGTTCCGTGTGTTCTTAAAAAAATGAAAAGTTCTCTATAGTAAGTCAAACTTTTAAATTCCATTTTTAAATCTTGTCTACTTTAATTTTCTTTCCTGGTCTCTCACTTTCTGATAGATATGTATTGTTGGGTTTACCTATATTTTCCTGTCATTTTTCCTGCATACAAGTTTGAGTAAAAGAAAATAAACTCAAATTTTATCTTATTGGTATATTTGAGACTTTTGTTATTATGAGGTAAACTCATAATATATATTAATATTTTTTGGCCTGGAATTTTATTTTGTCAATATTAACATTGCTCATTAGCTTTATTTTAGTTAGTATTTGCCAAATATATCATTTTCCATCTCTTCCATGTTTTGGGAGGTAAGGCAAAATAAACTGTAATCTAATCAAAAGAACATATACAAATGGTTTTGAAAGTCAAATAGTTCCAGTAAACTTATAACAGAAATCAACAGTTTTCAAATACCACCAATTTATTTAGCCATTTCTTCTAGTATCACTATCCTTGTTTCCAAATAACATGCCTTTATATTGCTGTATCCTTTTTAGTTCCAGAAATTATTTTTTTATTTCCTTCTATGATCAACATGGATTTACCTTTTATAGAACTTTCCTGTCACACCCATATTCCCTCAATCTATCTTCTGAAAAGTTTTAGCCCTATATTAATGTTCATTGTTTATATATTATGTAAATTGTAGTCATGATGATTAAATCAATATTCAGTGATTGTGTTATGTTTCTATTATTCAGTTAAACCAACTAGTATACTAGTAATCACATTTATTTTCTTTTACAAAGTTTTGCTTTTACTGAGGAGTTAATAATTGCCTATTTTTGCATTTGCTATGTTTCTATATACCAATCCCTACATCATCCTCATAAATGTAAATAAAATTGAAAATCTCTTCTAAATACAGTCAACTACATAAGGTATTCTATCAACTCGACCTTTTTCTTACAGTCCTCAATCTGAACTTGTTCTAGATCTTCTGTACCACTGCTGCAATGGCAATTCCTTTCCCCCCTCTTCTATGTTGGCCCCATTTCCGCCATCCCATGTTTTCCTTTAAAAAAAATTAAATCTACTCCTTCATTTTATTTAGTGAAATAATTTTCCCTCAGAATTTCAAGGCATTACTCCTTTGGTTTCTAGTTCCATGTATTATTTTTGAAAAGCTTAATGTCAGTCTAATTTGCATTTCTTTATATGGTACCTGTTTTCTTTCTGGAAGCTTTCAGAATCTCTTTCCTTGCCAGTGTTTCAAAATTTCAAGGTCATGTGCCTTGGTGTGGATTTTTATGTACATGACAATTCCTATTAGCATGGAAATTCATATCCTTCAGTTTTGGAATTTATTCCTATACTAGTCCTTTGAGTTCTTCTTTTCTATCTTCTCTACTATCTCTATGGAACATCTGTTTTTGATGTTGACCCTCTGGGGCCAATCTTGAATTTTTTTTCATTTTCCCTTCTTTTTATGTTGTTTCCTAACAGATTTCCTCACTTTTATATTCCAATCCTTCTACTGAGATTTTTACTTCTGATATATTTAATGGGCTCACTTAGCTATTATACAGAAGTCACTATTCAATTTTCCCCAGCAAGTATCTTCCCCCTATTCTTCTAAATCCTTTAAAGTGAGAGGCTCTGAGGCTGGGCTTCTCCAAACGGTGAAATAAGAGGACTTCTCCTTAGGATGTTAAGTCTGGAAATAGACCAACAATAATAGTAGCAGTGGACCCACATAACAAGTGGGAAGTTATAGGGGTCCCTCAGTGAACAAAGCCCAACTTATTTCACACACATCATCCTTACCAAATGCAAACTAGAGGTGAGTTATATTTGGTAAGTTCATTGTGCAGACTTCTGATGGAGTTCCCTTAGTCTATCACTTTGTTCCCTGCCAATTTTTCTATATCCACCTCCTTCTCAATTGTCTGACAGTGGGATCACAGGGTTAACTATATGTACCAAATTACCACTAATATATAGCTTGTATATGAGAGTTTTCATTTATGAACTACATTTTGCAAAAATATTTGCCTTTCTATTTACTTGGCAGCCTCAACGTTAACTGGCAGATGTACTTCTTTTATCTTATTTCAAAAGACTTCAAAATGCTTTTCAGTGCAACAAAAAGTTATCTGGAAGAATAAATGTGTGCACTTTAGCAAGCAGCCTTTCATTCGGTTTCCTCATAAAAGCATTAACAACATCACATGAAGTCATTAACACTATGCCAAAACTGGAACATAGAGCCAGCCTATGTTTGAATACTGCCCCGGGATCAGTAGGTCCTATTTGCCTAATAGCTATGCACAGGAATAAAAAACTGTAAATGCAACAAAGCAACACATGCAAGTATACATGTAGAAATTTCAGTGGCTCCTGGAGTTTTTATTTAATAAATACTATTGGGCATCAGTTAAAGAAGCACAATGTCAGGGATGCAAAGGAAAAACAATCATGCAGATTCCTAAAGATTAAAAGCTTTTATAAAACAGTGGGACCTATATCTGGGGGCAAGGATGAAAATTCAAATACCCACAGTCACCAGACTGACAAGGTAGATGTATGAAGTGGATTGAGTCCGAGACTCGTGGGGACTGAAGCAAACAGGAGAATGTATGTCCTCTCTGCAGAGGACAACCATGCCTCACGGTCAACTGATAACTGCCATGGAGGAATACAAGTTGAGTGCCACTACATATTCTGACTTCTCAAGGGAAGCCCCAAATCTTATTTTTAGACGTTGGCAGCAAAATTTTTAAAAATTTAAAACACCATGTGAGCCATACACTTTCCTGCAGAATCTAACCTATGAGACATTAGTTTGTACCATCTGACAGATAAATTCATGAGGCATTTTAATCAAGATTTTCTATGAATTTTAGTCTTTAAAACATACTTAAATGGATACTATTTCATTTCAAAAGTTGTAATATATTTCCCATAGTGAAAATAAAGTCTACAGTTTTCAAAAATCTAAAGCATTTAAAAAGATTTTATATTTTCCTTCTTGTACATATCCAATAAAACAGCTAGGAGAAAAGTTTCCATTAACAAAGCAGAAAAAAAAGAAAGCCTGAACAATACTCTCATTTAAGATGAACAGGGGAAAAAAAGGCCACAGAGGGCTTCCCTGGTGGCACAGTGGTTGAGAATCTGCCTGCCAATGCAGGGGACACGGGTTCGAGCCCTGGTCTGGGAAGATCCCACATGCCGCGGAGCAACTGGGCCCGTGAGCCACAACTACTGAGCCTGTGCATCTGGAGCCTGTGCTCCGCAACAAGAGAGGTCGCGATACTGAGAGGCCCATGCACCGCAATGAAGAGTGCCCCCACTCGCCGCAACTAGAGAAAGCCCTCGCACAGAAACGAAGACCAACACAGCCAAAAATAAATAAAGAAATAAAGAAAGAAAGAAAGAAAGAAAGAAAGAAAGAAAGAAAGAAAGAAGTTCCTTTTTAAAAAAAAAAAAGGCCACAGAATACACAAAGCCAATCCAGTCACCTGCATTATCTTTCTGAAAGGGTTTTTTCCCCATTGACAAGGATGCCTTAGTTACCACCCTCTTACTGTAGATTCCCTCTTTATGTTTAATGTTAACAGTGTCTGCCAGGTCATCATCCCTTGTGCCTAGCACCTGAGCCGGGAAGTCTGGAGCAATGGCATCATTGGATCCTACAGAAAAATGGAAAAGTAGTACAGTTAACACAAGTACAGATTGAAGAAAGACAAAAAATTTACCTCTTAAACCACTTCTATAAAAAAGGCACTACCAAAAAAAAAAAGGCACTACCATGGGAGTGTTACAGGGTAATCAGAAGGAGACATCAGTCAAACTGAAGCTGTCAGAAATGTACAATATTGCAACAATATACTGGAGAAGCAAATGACATAAGAGGAGACATATAAATTAGAAGGGAGACAATTTCTGGCTCAGGAACATTTTCAGAGGAGGAGAAAATAGTTTGTACCTTGGAAAATAAGTAGGCTTTTTGAAATATGGAGAGGAGGAAACAAAGGTATTTTAGGTAGAGGTTACAGCATTAGCAAAGACCAGGAAGCAGGAAAACAGATTAAACAAAAAAATCAGATACTTTTGTGGTCAGACTGTATTATGGACTACATTAAAGACAGTGGTGGGAGATATTAAAAATTGTTTGGGGTCTTCCCTGGTGGCGCAGTGGTTGAGAGTCCGCCTGCCGATGCAGGGGACATGGGTCCGTGCCCCGGTCCGGGAAGATCCCACATGCCGCGGAGCGGCTGGGCCCGTGAGCCATGGCCGCTGAGCCTGCGCGTCCGGAGCCTGTGCTCCGCAACGGGAGAGGCCACAACAGTGAGAGGCCCGCGTACCACAAAAAAATAAAAATAAAAAATTGTTTGGGACAAAATTCAGCAGGGCATGGAATCCCAAGCTATAGGGGTAAAGAGTGTAAATTTTACCGTACATGAAATGCAACATCATTAAGGATTTTTTAATAAAGGGAACTGCAATCAGTTACATTTTAGGAAGCTTAATCTGACAATAATACAAAAGACAAAACATTGTAAGGAAAATTTTATGTGATAAAGTAAATACAAGATTTGAAAGTAACTTTATTTTCTTTAAAATATATTTCAATATTCTTAAAACCACTAATATAGGAACTGATAAGAGAAGTTTATCCATATCACATATAAGAGGCAAAAGAACATCTCTGGATGTACAAGAGTTTATAGTAACTATAGAATTATCTTCTACAAAGATGCTTTTCTTTCTTAACTGGTACTCCATACTTCATGCATTTTCTAAGCACCTAAAATGTGTATGGCAATAAAAGCTGGGTAAGTATCAGTTCATTTGTACAGTATAAATATAAATAAGTCATGAGTTACATTTCAGGACAGATTGCAAGGATCCTATTAAGCCTTCCGGGTCATATGTACACTGAGCTTTTCTTTGCTTCCGTGGCATCACGTTCTTTTATTTGCTCCCTACCTCTCTGGTAAATCCTTAGTGTCCTTTCTTCCACCAAATCTCTCAATGCTGGAGTTCCTCAAGGGGTCAGAACTGGGTTCTCTTCTCTTCCTGGATGAACTCATTGATCATCAATATATGGAACACTACATGTGGATGACCAACAAATATATATATCTAGCTGGAACCTGTTTTCTGAGCTTCAGATTCTAGCATTCAGGACACAGCTAGCCTCTAAAGCATTTGGAGGAAAAATTAGAAAAAGATGTCCCTTCCTCATAAAAAAAAATTTTATTTTATATATTATGATACAACACAAACAACTATACGTGAGGGTCTCTTCACCACCTCCCTTTATTCTCCAAAAGAGGTGATTATGTCAGGTTCAGAGTTAGGTAAGGAAGAATAATTAAGTTCCTGAGAGCAGTGCATGGATGTACAAGAGAATCAACCTCCTTGGAGCTGAGAGGCAGTTGAAAGAGAGTGTAGCCACACATATGTGTATATGCCATTGAATGTATGTGTACTTATTTTCCTGCATCTGTGCACAGCTGCAGAATGTGTGAAGATTTACGTTTCAGGCAGGAAGAGAGTTAACATTATTGCTCCAGAACTCTAACAGGAGATTTGGAATCTTCACACCTGGGTGTTTTCATAAAAAATGGCATATGTTTATGACGTGAACAGAGCCACCTTCTAGATAGTGCCCTTGCATACAAACTCAACTGTAAACATTCAATTTACATTTAATTGCAGGTTTAACATCTCTACATGGATGTGGAACAGAAATCTCATTTTTAACATGTCCAAAGCAGATATTTTAACCATCTTCTCCAAATCTGCTTCTTCCTCAGGCTTCTCCATCTCAGTAAATGGCACCTTTATTTACCCAGTTGCTTATTCTAGAAAACTAGAACTCATTTTTTTTTCACCTCCTTCTCCCTTACTCTCCATATTCTACTACCAAGTCCAGGAAGAACTATTTCCTAAAAATAAGTTGAATGTGTCCACTTCTCTCCATCTCTGTCATCATCACTCTAATCCTAGGTGCTACCACTTCTGACACTAATTACTGCAACAGCCTTCAGCTAACTGGTATCCTCACTTCTACTTCTTGACCCTCCCTTCACCTGGGCTCCTTGCCTTTCCATCCACAAGCTATTCTCCATATAGCAGGCTGAAAAAAATTTACAAATGTAAATCAAACCACAGTTGCCTACTAGAAGAAAGTTCAAATGCCTTAATATGGTTTACACAACCCTGGATCATCTTGAACCTACCTATCTTTAACCCTATCTAGCCACAGCTCTGCTCTACCCACACTGCCTTCTTCTCACTTGTCAAATGCATCAAACTTTCCGGTTTCTGGAGCTCCTCCCATTCTGTTCCCTTCCACCAGAACACTCTCACTCCCCACTCTCTGCCTGCCTAACTTACCTATATCCTCTAGATCTCAGCTCAAAAGTTTCTTCTTTGGAAAGGCCTTCAAGGGCTCCTAAAACTAAACTGGATCCTTTTACTCTCTTAAAACTCTTCTTTATTTTCCTAACTCGTCATTTGTAATTATGTACTTATTTGTATCTATTTGTTAATATGTGTCTCTCCACTTGAACATGATCATATGGGGCATGTTTATTTTGCACAGCGGTATAAATGTAGCACCTAGCACAGTATCTGCCAGAAACACGGTAAGAACATTAATACTTTTTTGGTTGAAGAAAAAATGAACATAAGCTGAAAGTTTCTGTGACCTTAAAAAAAAAATAACCTGGTCATTGCAGAAAATTCAGAAAAGTAAGCAGAAAACAAACAAACCAAAAAACTCGACCATACTTTGGTTATAGATCCTTCTAAATGAATATATAGTGGGATCAAAATGTATATACTTTCAGTATCTTTTTTTCCCACCCAAATAGAGATATATTTTATTTAAATGGAATTTAAAGTCAGCATATAAAGTGAAAAAACATGCAGGGTCAAAATCATCCTTGAAGGTTGAAATTGATATCTTGTCTGCTCAATAAATCCATCAGAGTCCACTTTTTCCCCCTGGCTTGTAACAAATCACTGTGCCTGCATCTAAGCACCTGATGAAGTACCTGACTTGTGTTTAGAGACCACATTGTACTAAAAACACTTAAACTCTAGAATCATACTCAGGGAAGCAAGTTAAAAGATGCTTAAACTATAAAAGTCAAATGCTGACAATGAACTTCGAGAACTGAGGTTTCCCACCTCTCATTTCAAACTCTCTCATGATAATATGCTGATAAGAGTGTGGAGGGTACGACACACTTGTACTTTTAAGATTCATTCTCCTCTTCTCTTTTTGTTAAATACGTGTAATTGAACTTTTTAAAATGCATGTGTGACATAATGCCAACGTACGCCAAAATTACTCATCATAGTTAAAGATATTTCATCGTAATCCATTCACCTGACTTATTTATGCTATCTTAAGTTTCTTGTTTCCTGTATTTTTTTGGCTGCGTTGGGTCTTTGTTGCTGTGTGTGGGCTTTCTCTAGTTGCGGCAAGCAGGGGCTACTCTTCCTTGTGGTGCGCGGGCTTCTCATTGCAGTGGCTTCTCTTGTTGCGGAGCATGGGCTCTAGGCTCACGGGCTTCAGTAGTCGTGGCATGAGGGCTCATGGACTTAGCTACTCCATGGCATGTGGGATCTTCCTGGACCAGGGCTTGAACCCGTGTTCCTTGCAATGGCAGGCAGATTCTTAACCACTGAGCCACCATGGAAGCCCCTCTTGTTTCCTGTTCTTGTTCTATGTTATTTTGCTAATTTTATATACTCAACAATAATTTGGAAGACAGATATCTAGTTTTAAAATTCTTTTAGAGGTTTTTTTTTTTTGGTAGCTTTTTTCCATTGTAGTAAAATATACATAAAATTTACTATTTTAAATATTTTTAAGTATACAAGTTAAGGCATTAAGTATATTCACATTGTTGTGCAATCATCACACCATCAATCTCCAGAATTAACTCATTTTCCCAAATGGAAACTCTGTACCTTTTAAACAATGACTTTTGTTATTGTTTTTTTTCTTTTTTTTCTTTTCCTCCTCCTCCAAGCCTTTTGTGACTGGCTTGTATTACTTAGCACAATGCCTTCAAAGTCCATCCACAGTGTAGCACGTGTCAGAAATTCACTCCGTTTTAAGGCTGAATAATATTCTATTGTATGTATGTATCACATTGTATTGATCCATTCATCAGTTCATAGACATCTGGATTGTTCTCACCCTTTGGCTATTGTTAATAATGCTGCTATGAACCTGGCTGTTCAAAATCTGTTCAAATCCCTGCTTTCAATTCTTTTGGGTATATACTTAGAAGCAGAATTGCTAGATCATATAGTAATTCTATGCTTAATTTTTTGAGGAACCACTACACTGTTTTCCACAGTGGCTATACCATTTTACATTCCCATCAGCAATACACAAGAGTTCCAATTTCACCATATCCCTGCTAACCCTTGCTCTTATTTCATAAAAGCCATCCTAATGGGTATGAAGTGGTATCTCTTTGTAGTTTTTATTTGCATTTCCTTCATGACTAATGATGTAAAACATCTTTTCACGTTCTTTTTGGCCATCTGTATCTTTCCTGGAGAAATGTCTCTTCAGATTCTGTACTCATTTAAAACTTAGATTGCTTTTTGCTGTTGTTGAACTGTAAGAGTTCTTCATATATTATGGATAGTCATCTCTCATCAGATATATGAATTGCAAATGTTTTTCCCAATTCTGTGAGCAACCTTTTTACTATGTTGATAGTGTTTTTTTTGGTGCACACAAGTTTTAAATTTTAATCAAGTCCAATTTATTTTTTATGAAAACTTCTTTAACCTATCTGATCACCAAGTCATGAATAAAATGACAGCTCTTTAGTCAAAAAGACAAAAAATACAATTGTTTTTTCTTTTCATGCCTTTCATTCCAAAATTAACTTTTGGCATTTTTTTCCCCACTTTGTAACTAAATTTTCTATTTAGATAAGTGTTGTGTTAAACTGACTTCAAAGTTCACCACTGATCACTTTCAGCACTGCTTCATTTCTCTGTAATGAATTCTTCATTTTGATTCATCTCTTCAGCTGGGTGAGTCTTCAAGTGAATTTTTCAAGAAGGTACAGAGGTTGAATATACTTTCTAGCTGCTGTGTACTTGTGAAAATGTCTCTTCATTGTCATACTGCTTAATGAAAATGCACTGGGTCCATAAATCCTTGAATTTTCCCAATAAATACAGATTTGGTTCCATTATTTTTACATTTAGTATTTTAAATAAGCCTGATATCAGAATAAATTTTGTTCTAACTTTTTTTTTAATTGTATATTTATGGGATTTTTTTCTTTTTCTTTTTTTTTTTTTGGCGGTACGCGGGCCTCTCACTGTTGTGGCCTCTCCCTTTGCGGAGCACAGGCTCCGGACACGCAGGCTCAGCAGCCATGGCTCACGGGCCCAGCCGCTCCGCAGCATATGGGGTCTTCCCAGACTGGAGCACGAACCCGTATCCCCTGCATCGGCAGGCGGGCTCTCAACCACTGCGCCACCAGGGAAGCCCTTTTTTTATTTTGACTCAAAAATCTTTTTCTGATATGTATCTCAGTCTCTGACTTTTCCCTGGATTTTTAAGACAATTTTCAATCTGCATACAGTGTTCCCCTTTTCAGGAGAGGGATGTTTTATTCAATTAAGTGTTTGAATATTACTTTCTTCCTCAGCTACAGATATAGTTCTTGGTTTGGTTTACTTAGCTATGTTTCTTATGTCTCTCATCATCTTTCACAGCATGTTCATTTTCTTCTTCTTTTTCCTCTGTAATTTTGCAGACTCTCAGATTTGTCCTCATCACTAATTTAACTTCCTTCATGTTAATTCCACCCTTTCTTGCCTGCAAAATGTATTTTAAATCTGTTACCAAATCTTTAGTTTTAGGCAGTCTTTTCCTTCATATGTTCATTCCTGCCCCCCCCACTTTTTTTCAAAATGGAGACAAAACATAAAATTCACCAATTAAAGTAAGTGTACAATTCACTAGTTCTTAGTATTTTCACAACCAATATTGCTATCTAATTCCAGAACATTTCTGTCGCGCCCCCACAAAGAAATCTTGTATATGTTAGCTGTTACTCCCTATTTTCCCCTCCCCAACATCCCCTGGCATCCACTAATCTACTTTCTGTCTATATGGATTTGCTTATTCTGGACATTTCATATACATGGAATTATACAATATATGACCTTTTGCTATTGGCTTGAATTATTTCTCCCTTTAACAGTGTCAGTTTTTTGGACTTCCCTGGTGGTACAGTGGTTAAGAATCCACCTGCCAATGCAGGGGACATGGGTTCGAGCCCTGGTCTGGGAAGATCCCACATGTGGCGGAGCAACTAAGCCCGTGCGCCAAAACTACTGAGCCTGCGCTCTAGAGCCTAAGAGCCACAACTACTGAAGCCCATGCACTTAGAGCCTGTGCTCCTCAACAAGAGAAGCCACCACCACAAGAAGCCCACGCACCACAACTAAGAGTAGCCCCTGCTCGCCACAACTAGAGAAAGCCCGTGCACAGCAACGAAGACTCAACGCAGTCAAAAATAAAAATAAATTTATTTTAAAAAATAGTGTCAGGTTTTTTCATTTTAATTCTGTTAGTTTTTGTTTATGTATTTGGGACTTGCTTATACTGCATTTGTCTTTTAAGTCATATAGGAGAAAAACTGAATTACAAACAAAAATACATTTATACTGTCTTTTGTATTTACTTATGTAGTTACCTTTAGTACTTTTTTCATGTGGATTTAAGTTACTGTCTGGTGTCCACCATTTCATCTTGAAAAAAATCTCTTTAGTATTTTCTGTGGGTCAGTTTGCTAGCAGTCTTTCAACTGTTGTTTATCTGAGAATGTCTTAATCTCTCCTTCATTTTTGAAGGGTAGTTTTGCTAGGTACAGAACACTTGGCAGGCAGGTTTTTTTCCTTAGCTCTTTGCATATGTCATTGCAATGCCTTCTGGCCTCTATGGTTTCTGATGAAAAATCAGCAATTAGTCTTATTGAAGATTCTTTGCACATGATAACTCCACTCTTGCTGCCTTAACACTGTCTTTGTCATTTGATGGTTTATGATGTATCTAGATCTGGATCTCTTTGACTGTATCATGCTTGGACTTCCTTGAGCTTTTGGGATGTGCAGATTAACAGCAGTCATCAAATTTGCGAAATTTTAGGCCATTATTTCTCCAAATACTCCTTCAGTCTCTTTTTCTGTCTCTTCATCTGGAACTCCCATTATGTATATGATAGGATGCTTGAAGGTGTCCCATAGGACTCTGAGATTCTGTTAATTTCTCTTCATTATTTTTTCTTTCTGTTTCTCACACTGGATAATCTCAATTGGCCTATCTTCAAGTTCACTGATTCATTCTTCTGCCTGTTCAAATCTGATACTGAGCTTTCTCCAGTCAATTTTTTATTTCAGTTATTGTACTTTTCAACTACAGATCTTCTATTTGGTTCTTTTTTGTAATTTCTCTTTATTGATATTCTCTATTTGGTAAGACACTGTTCTTATACTTCTTTAGACATGATTTCATTTAGTTCTTTGAACATATTTTAAATAGCTATTTTAAAGTCTTCATTTAGTAAGTCCAATGTCTGAGATTCCTCACAGTTTCTAAACTGCTATTTTTCTTTTGTATGGACCATATATATATTTTTTATTTTGAATTTCCATATCTTGCAACTTTTTGTTGAAAACTGGACATCTTAAAAAATATAATGTGACAACCCTGGAAATCAGAGTCTACTACCTCCCTAGGGTTTCCTGCTGTTGCTTTATGCTGTTTTTTTAAAGTAACTTTTCTGAACAAATTCTATAGAGTCTATGGAAGCTGCCACTCAACTAGCTTAGTGGTCAGCTAACGCCTAGATGGAGATATCCTTAAACATCTAGAAACAACAAATCTCCCAGTCTTTGCTGAGGGACTACGTGCACATAGCCGTCAACGCTGAGGGCAGGGAGTTATCAATTCTGCCTTAGCCTTCCCTTTCTTTTTGCCCAGAGCCTCAAGGGCAGCCAAAGTAAAGGGTAGGCCCCTCTCAGGTCTTTCCTCAGCATGCACTCAGGCCTGTGCACACTTGTGGTCTTCTAGAGTCCTAGGAATATGTCAATGCTTTTCAAAATATCTATGGACATCTCATCCTCAGTTTTTCCGTTAAAGCTTTTGGTTAGTCTATTGTTTGTCTCAAGTGTTATCCACTGCCTCATGCATTGTGGCATTAAAACACTTGCCTGGGGACTTCCCTGGTGGTCCAGGGGGTAAGACTCCGAGCTCCCAAAGCAAGGGGCCTGAGATCAATCCCTGGTCAGGGGACTAGGTCCTGCAACTAAGGAGTCTGCATGCCGCAACGAAGATCCTGAGTGGTGCAACTAAGACCCGGCACAGCCAAAATAAATAAATATTTAAGAAACTAAAATAAAACACTTGCCTGTAAGTGTTTTTTGACAAACACCTCACACATAGACACAGAGGCTCATACACACTGGATAGCTCTGAGTAAGGTCAAATAAAGATAAGCCTTTTGAGTGGAGTTTTCCAGAGAGCCATCAGACAGGTCAAATACTGATAATTCTTTGGGAATGAAATTTTGAAAGAGGTCCAGCTCTGTTCTGCTCCCTCCAGTCCTGGGAATGCAGACTGATATTTTTCAATTTTATCACTGAGCTGAGTGTGGCAATGAGAAGAGGGCAAGTTAAAATGCCACAAGCTTACTATTCTTATCAAGGTTCAGCCATTTTTCTTGAATAAATGCTTGCTACAAAAGCTACAGGCCTTTGGTTAATTTCCAGAGTTTTGGAAAAGTTTTGCCAAAATTCTGTTGCTTTTATCACAGGGCAAAATTTTGGAGGTGTTTACTCCACCCTTTTTTTCTGCTATTAACTCGTCACTTTGTTTTAAAAATCCCAGCCAGTTCTCTCCCCATGGCTTTTTGCTCCTATTGACAGTAAGTATTAGTACATAAAGTATTTAAATGTCTTTAAATGAATATAAAAATAACATCTATATTATATATTGGTATGAGGTATAAAATGGCTTAAGAAAAAAAGACATAGTACCTAACTTCAAAGAACTTACTGTCAGATATAAATGAAATCCTGTTACTACTTAAGAGGGTTACTTGGGGCTTCCCTCGTGGCGCAGTGGTTGAGAGTCCGCCTGCCGATGCAGGGGACATGGGTTCGTGCCCTGGTCTGGGAAGATCCCACATGCCACAGAGCGGCTGGGCCCGTGAGCCATGGCCGCTGAGCCTGTGCGTCCGGAGCCTGTGCTCCGCAACGGGAGAGGCCACAACAGTGAGAGGCCCGCATACCACACACACACAAAAAAGTGTTACTTGACCTAATGAGTAAATCTCTAACATCTATTGTACCTATATTCACAGAACTTACATATAAATGAAATCCTGTTACTACTTAAGAGTGTTACTTGACCTAATGAGTAAATCTCTAACATCTATCTCTTTCTTTGCGAGGTTACCTTTGCCTTGTTTTTTTGTTTTTGTTTTGTTTTTAGTTTATGTATTTTTATTTTTGGCTGTGTAGGGTCTTTGGTGCTGTGCACGGGCTTTCTCTAGTTGCGGCGAGTGGGGGCTATTCTTTGTTGCAGTGTGCGGGCTTCTCTTGTTGTGGAGCATGGGCTCTAGGCGTGCGGGCTTCAGTAGTCGTGGCACATGGCTCAGTAGTTGTGGCTCGCAGGCTCTAAAGCGCAGGCTCAGTAGTTGTGGCGCACGGGCTTAGTTGCTCTGTGGCATGTGGGAACTTCCCAGACCAGGGCTGGAACCCATGTCCTCTGCATTGTCAGGTGGATTCTTAACCATTGTACCGCCAGGGAAGTCCCTTTGTTTTTGTTTTTAAAAGAATTTTATGAGTTCAATTGTTTACTCATTCTCAACTGAGAGAAATTATTTGGTCCAAATATCTGCAATGGTTTATGACTTGCCCTTGGCCCCAAACTCTAGTTGGATCTTTCTAATATCTATAGAATCACAACATACTAATAGACAATATCTATCAGAACAATTCCTAGGCTTTCATCTAGAGCAGCTCTACTGGTCTAAGAAACTATTATTTTCAACTGTCAACTCCCTCACTCTCAGAATAGTTGCAGAACATGATAAATGACAACCTCAAGTGTATATAGCTAACAGATCTCTTCTTGTCTAATTGATGCATTCAGTACTTTATTTATAGGGACAGTATACCTCAGGATACAATGTACCATCCTTGAGTCATCTTCTCTTCCCACTACTGTCCAATTTTTCTCAAAGTTAATGTCTCCAAAGGGAAGAGTTAGGATGTAAATGAACAGAAGTACACAGGAGGCCTCAAAAAATACTGGAATACCTGATTAGACTTCTATTGTTATATTCTGTTTTCTGAACTAGGCGGCTGAAAGTGAGACTGAGATAAAAGATTTTCCTACCTACAATCAATTAAGTAAGCTTGTTTTATTTCTGGTAGCCATTAAGTGTTTTTAAAATCATAGCCATGCAGGTAGTGA